>NC_077223.1:9952161-10552161 GCF_024763615.1 Phlebotomus papatasi
CAGCTTCAAATCGCTTTCCTGTAAAATTTGCCTACTGCGAGTTACTCGTTTCTTATTCTGAGCGATCGAAATGACCTATTAAATTTTGAAAAGCAATAAAATTGCTTGATATTTGGAATTTTGAGATCGTCGGGAACTGGGCTAAACCACTAGTTTGAAGACCGCTTTAAGTTCGAAAAAGAAAATTCGTCGAGTGTTCTCTGAATTCGAACATTTGGCAAAGCTGCAATGCTTTGCTACCCATTTTTATAAGTATTTTAGCCTAGACGGATATTTCGACCATATAATCCGATGATCCTTATCCAGTCTTACTGAAGGTTTTTTAAAGTCAAAGTTTTTGTATTGGTTATTAAGCTTAGGTTAATTGATATTATATGTGTTCAATATGATCTTTAAAAACTTAATTAATCATTTAAGAAGCAATTTAAAGGTGTTTCCTGCAGCTAGAGAGCTTTAAGGGTTATTAATTATTCCACTTTATTAAATATTGAGAACTGAAGGGAGTTAAGCTACAGCTAAATCGAGCTTTTGAAGGAGGCGTGGCTTAAAATATTTATGAGCTGAGCTTGTTTGAGTGTCAGTAAAAGGGGAGTGTTCAGAACACTTCGTATAAAAGTCTTCAAGGACACCCAGTGAAAGTGGACTTTAAGTTGATGATTCAGGAGTTTTCAATGCACCTGTTGAGTTCTTGGGATTTAGAAAATTTTTACAACTAGTGCAAACATTAAAGTCAAATTTAAACTAGTAAGAATTTATAAAAGTCAATAAAATTTTTTATGTCAATCAAAAGAGAATCCCTCGAATTTAAGCATTCTATTGTGAATGAGTTCATGTCGTTTTGTGGTTTTTCCTCCCTGACTCTTCGTTTTGAAAATAGTGAGAGCTGAAGGATTTCTGAGTGAATATCTCTTCCGTTCGTGGAAAGTAACCCATAAGATGGAAATACATGAATGAATTTGAATTGATCTTGCAGGAGAAATCAATCCAATTCTCACCACAGAGAGATAAGTCAAACCAAGGATGTATGTTGTGATAGAGAGTCTGGAAAATTGCGTGCAAATGGTGAAATGTATGTGTATCCCAAAGATTGAGTGGAATTTCCTCAAAAGCAGGGCTTCTGTCGATAGAACGGAGGTTCCTAATGTATTCAATTGTGGGTGGATTTTCAACCATCAGCCCATAAATAATTTATTCGTCACTTAAATAACAGACATTTGTGTTATTTGCATAATTAATGAATAAATGAAGATGGTGATGTGTGGCTGAAGCATATCGAAAGCATAGCTTTTTGATGCCATCTGAAGGGATGCGTGAATAAGGAAATTTCCATACGCATATACGGGATGGGAAATGTCTTTTAGACCTGAGTGGAAAATCCTCGTATAAGCCCAGTTTAACTATATGTCTATCAAGGGGTAACTCATACCGCAAAACCCTTGTCAATTCCTATAGAAATATTTCGCGAAACCTAAGTAACACGAGATATTAAGATATTACTGAGTAATTTTAGGTTTCTAAATATTCGAAAAACCGTAAATGTTGGTTTACAAAACTTAAAAAAACACGAAAAATCTCAGAAACTTTACTAACGAAACTTGTGAAATACGAAATTTGACTAAGGAATTCGTAAAGCCTTTTGAAACACTTTACGGACCATTTGAAAATACTTGAAAAGGCTTCGCAAAACATGTGAAACTTTAGAAATGTGAGCAGAAAATGTACAGAAACACAGACTCCTCTTGATTTTGGCAATTGTATTCCTTAATTATTTTTTTATTTGTATTCTTTTAGGTTTGAGGAGGAATGTCCTCTTCATTAGGTCTAGAAATATTACATGAGGAAACTTTAGACAACATTGTTGATTGTCATTTTCTGTTACAATCAACTGAAGTAAAATTCTTAACATCAACATTAAGGCGTTATCACACTTGCACATTAAAATTTTAATGTGATTCACATTAATTGTCGCTTGTGAGCATCCAAATATATTATTTGTGTCTTTGAGTCACTTAATATTAGGGGTTTTTCTATTTATTGATAAAGAAGTGGACTTGGCCTGCAAAAATAAGTTTAAATTTACCTAAAGCATAAATATTTTTCACATTATAAAATTAAAGAGAAAATCGCATTAATTTTTCACATTAATGCTTTAAATAAATTTATATCAAATTTTGCGGGCCAAGTCTACCTTTTTTATCAACAAATAGATCAAATTTTGAATATAAAATGATTCAAACACACAAGTTAGACATTTGGACTCTCACCAGCGACAATTAATGTGAATCATATTAAAATTTTAATGTACAAGTGTGATAACACAGTTAGAAATGTTATCTTAAATAATATGAAAAAGTTAAGGGGGTTGAATGAGTCAAAAATCCTGGAAACAGCATATTTTTTTCTTTTTTTATTTCAACTGAATAAAAAAAGAAATATTTAATTCAAGATTTTGAGAATATAAAAGTATAATTTTTAAACTATATTTTTTGAAATTTTCATTTACAAATCTTATAGAAGCAGCCATGGGGATCAAATTTTCAAAAACCTTGAAAAACTTACCTTGCGGTGGATAAGATTACTCCGGGGAAATTCATTTAAAGTCCAGAAATGAATTATTTCGTGTTAGCTGAGAGGTTATCTCGTACTTGGATTTTTGAAAAGAAATTAAATTTGGATTGTTTTGGTCATAGATGCGGGAAATGCGAGAAGATTGAAGCGAGCTAAGCTAAACCGTCGGACCTCTTCATCAGTTTGTAAAAGTGATGTGATACTTTTTATAGAGTGAATTGTTTTGTAGCCCTTCTGCCCTTTGTATCGTTTTGTCAAATTTGAGCTTATTGTAACACGTTGTAAGTGATACGTTACAGATTGCTAATAAATCCACCATACAAAAAAAAATTTGGATTGTTAGGAGATTTTAAATACAAAAAATTACCCTTTTCTGCGTATTTTATACCACGGTTCGTCTTGTAAAACTAAGTTGTGATTAAGACAATTAAAAATCTACTGCTAAAGTACGAGCTTAACTCATCAGCTAACAGGAAATATTTGGTTTTTTTGACTTTAGATGTTTTTACTTTGAGTAATCTTGTCCACAGTAAAATAAGTTTTTTCATAAACTGTCTCCTAATATCAGGTTGTAACGGCTGAATTTTTGAAATTTTGAAATGAAAATTTCATTGAAAAATATTTTTGAAATGTACATATATGTTTTCAGATCTTCAATTAATATTTTTTATTAACTTAAAAAAGTAGAAAGAATATGCTGTTTTTTTTTAGTATTTTTACCAACGTATTCCCATAAGAGGGTTGTCGGAATTATGAGGTAAAAAAATTTTTTTTTGCTTAAATCGTTTAATTAAAACTTATTAAACTATCTAACAAGGGAAATCCTCCAAATCGAAATCGAGTTGGTCGTTGTAACTTGGTGTATCCCCTAATTTGGATCCAAGGAATTCATTGGTGATAGTCCTAGATTTCAGAGATTTTCTTTGTTCAACTTATGTGGCAAGGTCAAAAAGGTCAAAAATGCGTTTTTCGTGTGAAGACGCTAGAAGATGAACAAAAAATCTCTGAAATCTAGGACTATCACCAATGAATTCCTCGGATTCAAATTAGGGGATATACCAAGTTTTATCGATCAACTCGAATTCGAGTTCGAGGACTTTCCTTGTAAGGATATGCTAATAAAATTCAGATGCCAATTTAAAGTATTTTTGAAGATTCAGAGACGGATGTATAGGAGCACAGAGCAGGTATTATTAGATTCTTTTTAAGTTGAATTACAGATTTTTCAAAAATCTTTATTTTTTGTTTTTTGTACAAAAATCTATTTAAAAGAACTCTGAAAAGAAGTTCTGATTTTATGATTTACTTTTGTTTTTCTTAGTTTATCGATTTAACTATAATATACATTTATGAAAATTGATTTTCAATTTTTTTTATGAAGTTAGAATTATGAACTACATATTTCTTAGCAATTAGGGATTGATATGATAATCTACCAAAAATTTTAACAAGTTTGGTCTTCGCTTTATCTTCAAAAAAATCTCGAAAAATAGCCGTTTTTGGCGGAGGAAGCCAAAACCCCGAACGCCAAAATCCCGGAAGTCAAAATCCCGAACGCAAAAATCCCGAAACGGCCGAAATCCCGAAAGCCAAAACCTGAAAACCTAAAATCCTGAATGTTCAAAATCCTGAAAGGGATGGAATTATATGGAGGATAATGTGTAAAATAATTTCCCAAGACACAAAAAATTTTCCTTTGCCTCCAGCAAGCCCCGGTGCAATCGTGGGAGTAGCTATGACACTTTTAAAAATTCGGGATTTTGACTTTCGGGATTTTGGCGTTCGGGATTTTGGCTTTCGGGATTTTGGATTTTGGGATTTCGGAGTTCGGGATTTTGGCTTTCGGGATTTTACCTTTCAGGATTTTGACCGGGACCCGTTTTTGGCCTTTTAATTCAGACAACCCCCTTAAGTTAGTTTCTCAAAACCTGGGAAATTCAAGTTTTATTTTGAAAATTCCAAATCAGTCGATGAATCCAGGAAACGTCTCAATATTTTTGAAAAACGCGTGTTGCTCAACAAATTAAAATCATTCAAAAGCTTTTCCTAAAATTGAGATTGATACAAGAAATGTTTTGTGGAAACCGAAAAATCATAAAAATGTTATTGAAAATAAGAATGCAACTGTGTCAGTGAAATACAGAAATGACTTACCTCTTGATTTCTATACCCATAATTAATTTTTACCCTTAATACACTCGCATCAGGTGGATTCTAATTCACATCGCTACGATGCTCTTCAGAGACACAAGGATCATTCAAAGTACGAAGGTAAGCCTTTCTACTCCATTTGCATCGCAAATTTTATTCAATTTGATTAAATTAGATTTGTTGTCATCAATGCTTTTGAACAGAGTTTTTATAATAATTATACTATTATTTAAATCGCAAAAACAATTTTTGCGTCCACTGCCGTCTTAGCTTTTTTCTATAGAGCAATTTAATGCGATGGATATAAGTTAATTAACATTTTTATCCTTCTTTTTCTAGAATCTTGCCATCTTATACGGAATTCACCGAGTAAGACAGTCAATAATTCACCACATTCATCGCCAATGAAGAGCTTCCAAGCACCCCAGCAGATGACACAGTATCATCCACCAACAAGTGGGACAATCGGTGGGAATTCCGTGGTTTTCTTCCCGACAAACACCCTCCAGTGTCAGTCGCACTTTGGTGGAAATCCCCAGATTCCGGTTAAATATCACGGAATGATGCAGATTCATCAAACCACACAATTTGGAGCACCAAATTCCTCCCCAACCCTTCACACGGCAACAGTTCATGGTGAGTTTTGGCCTTCTTTTAACATTCCTCCCACCCCTAACCCCAATTTATCCGGAAACTTCCCCTATTTGTGGGAAAAGTGAAAAAGGCTTTTCATGTTCCATGAATTCTGGTCAGGAAGCTTCGAAAATCGATGGATTCTTTCCAAAAATATTCTTCCTGCGAAATCGATATTGAGAAGAGGAATTCACCAAAACTTTTCCATGATATAAAATTCCGTATAGCGTAGAAGTTTGTGAAAATTAATAAATTTATAGGGATTTAAAGAACATAACATATTAACATAACATAATTAAAAGGTTTCCAGTATTTTTTTCAAAGTTCTCGACATTGTTAACGGACTTTACAGTCATTGAGCTGTAACAATTAAATTTTGGCAATACAGTATCAATAGCTATGTTGTGTTTATTCAATATTTTTAATAAATTCAGCTTTCAAATCTCTATACAACATACAATTAGTGGATACGTTCATAAATATTTTATTGTGCATCATGAGTGGAATATTATCAACATTACAAAAGCAGTTATAAACTTATGAATGGGAGTGCAATTGAGATAACTACAGTAGATAAATTCAGCATAACAATTTTAGTAATTCAATTAACATTATCACGATATTAATGCAGTTATTTTATTTATTTCGGAGGGAGAAAATTACCATTTTTATTTAATATTCAAGAACTTAATTTACGGGAAAGTACATATTTTATTTTAAAATGGTGAATTTCTTTAAGTATTAAAAGCACAAAACTTTCCAGTAAACATTTTTAGAGTTTATGATCAAATAATTTAAATTAGGAAATTATAGGGGAGACTGGGGCAAAAAGTCACAAATCGAAAAATTCAAAATTCAATATCTTCCAAGGTAAAAAAGATAGCTGCTCAATTTTTTTCTATAGATAGCCTCCATAGACTGTCTTCAATGTCGTAAGTTTCTTAGAATTCAAACAAGGAATTTAGAAAATAAAAAATATCGAAATTTTTAGCCCTATTTTTGAAATATTTTCCTTGCAGAAGATAACAATTATTACCTACTTATTTTCCAAAATTGATGCACTGATGAATATTTCCTAAATAATTTGAATTTTTTGAATACGAATCCGCTATCTATTTTAGAATTTCGCAAAAGTTCTTTTCTCCAGAAATCCTTTTATTAAAAATGGCCACTTGGGGTAAAAAGTAACAAAATGTATAGAGCAAAAAGTAACAAAAAAGCGAAACAATTTCTGATATCTCACGGCGAAAAGAAACGTCATTATCATGTCTCGCCACTTGTTGTTTGCATTGGTCAAACGATCTGCAGTCTTTTGTGTATGTTTTTTTTTTCTAAAACAGCTTGAAAAGCGCTTTTCTCATTTTCTCACTTCGTCAGTTAAATCAGCATTTATCGTAACTTCATTTTTGCGATTTTGAGATATATGCATATTTGGAATCAGCGTAATTTTGTTTATTAAACGCACTTGTGAAAAAGAAACTTTTATAAGCCCAATAAAAATTATTTTAAACAAAAATTATCGTAAGTGCCCTTAATTAACAAAAATTTATCAGAATTTGTCGTAACTTCCATTTTTAGGGAAGTTACGACAAATTTCCATACAAAATTTTCAATAATCAGCATTTGCCGTAACTTCTTTTGCTTACTTGCGTGGCTTGTAATTTGCAGCAAAATTGCTATATTTCTCAATAAAACGTTAATAAACTCTTCGAAATATCGAAAGACAGTGCGAATAGTGTAACATGAAATCATTTTAATTCAATATTTGCGAGAAAAAAGTGAGAAAAATCCCTACCCATCTGTCATTAATTCAAAACAAAACAAGCGACGTGGCGCACAAAATTTATTCAATAAAACTTATAAAATAAAAGCTTTTAGGGACAAGGACCACAGTTTAATTGACTAATTTAGTGAAATAAAGGCACTCATTAACACTAGAGTAATTAAAATTGATATAATGTGTTTTTGAAAATTGTCGTAACTTCCAGAATCTTCATACATTGGAAGCACCCCCCCGAGACTTAGAAGTTTCAGTGTGAGTTCTTCTTTAATCTTATTTCAAATATTTTCGTTATTTTTTAAGTACCTGTAAGGTACCCCCTTATTCATCAGAGATGGCGCTTTAACAGAGTTGTAATTAGGGGTAAAATATTTTTGTATTTAATTTTACTTAATTTTTTTTACTCAGTGTTTTTAGTTTATTAGAATTATGTTAGAATATAACCTAAAATGACTCCATTTTGCTAGGAATATTTTCCCACTTTCTTTGTTTCGTTTAGGATTATTAACCCTCTAACAGTGTTATCTTTAATATGCGAAAAAAAGTTGTAAGGAAATGTTTTCTAGGATATTTATGAGCCAATAAAGTAAAAAAAATCATCCATTCTTTATTATCTCTTTTAGTTTAGACGCTAGGTGAGAAAATATTTAAAAAAAAATGAAACTCTTTTTGCTTTTAAAATTCACATTTTTACTTTTTTCAAAATTTTTCAAATAAAATATACAATGTAGAATGACATATCTTTAACTCTTTCGTCTCCTTCGGGACTATGGGTACCCATGGAAGCAACAATTTTTTTAGACTATCTAGAATCGATAAAAATCTGATTCTTCTGGATAATTACAAACTATAAAGATGTCCAAATCTAGGATATTTTTTGCAGGATCCTAATTAACTCCTGAGCTTAGATATTTTTGGTCAAAAATCGTGAATTTTCGATTTTCTGCTTCCTTGCAGATATTGTGACTTTTTTGATATTTCTAGACCAGAATAAGGAAAAACCTCTCGGGGCCAATAAGTATGATAACTAGCAATTACAGATTGCATAAATTCGAAAAATATTTCTTTCTTAAATTTTCAAAAAACTTGTTCAAACTTTATGGGTACTCTCGTCCACAAAACTCTAGAGGTCAAATGTAAGGTTATCCCGCCAATGCCTGCCATTTGCTTTTTGACACCAACCTTTTATCAAAATTCCAAGCGGGAACTACTTTTTTGCCAATATGGCTGATAATTTTGACATTTGGCAGCGAGGCAGATTGCTTTCGGGGAAGTTTCTCCTATTCTTCCGGATTTTGGTGAATTCTGTTTGTCCAAGAAGTGTTTTTTTGGCTCTTGAGAAAGCTTAATATGTCTACAATAACTTCGTGTTGAAGGAAATGTGTTTTAAAGTGTTATTATGTGAAATATTTTGAGGAATCTGTTGGCAAGCAGAAACTTGGTGTCTTCTTGACCACTTCCTGGACATCCCACAAGATACTGGTCAATAATTCTTCTTGTTTTAGTGATCAACATTGTAAAGGAGTCATTTAACATGCAAAAACAATTCACAAAATTGATATTATTGGCTTTTGGAAAATTGAAGTTTGTCTCCTTTTCGCTCTTTTGGGGACGAGAGTACCCATGAGTTTTCCAATTTCCCAGAGGCGGACAAAATTCTTTCTCTACAAAAGTATCATATTTGATCACTAAGACTTACAATAAAGTGAGTTTTACTGAAATTCGTTCGCTGGATATGTTGTGGTTCGGAAAGAGTTAAGTAAAAAATAAATTTATTTTACTCAGATAACTTTAAACCGGTATTTTTCTTGGAATTAGAAATGAGTTTGTTCTGTACAAATATTTTTTGTTGCTTTTCTCTGACGTGTCACACAAAACTGGGGATAGCAACTAAACGAAGTCAAAATGAGATCAAACTTTCAAAAGATGTTAGTATACCGAGGACATTATAGCACTTTTAAATAAATTGTAATCGCAGTAAATGTGATTTTTGTGAAGATCGTCTCGAGAGGTCTTACCAGTTAGAGGGTTAAAGTGGCGATAAATTATTATGGAACGCATATGAAATTACAAAAATAGGGCATTGCTTTTTAACCAAAGTTTAAATATCAGCATGAAGTGTTACGTTTACTGTAATGCTAACGAAGTACAAAATCAGTGATATTATAATCGATAAATAGAATCATAGTTTGTTTGTTTATCAAAATACTTACATTTACCCAGAAGTTTTGTCAAATTGCAAAAACCTAGGCGAATCTGAAGCACGAATCATTATGTGGATCCAGCATGACACAGAATTTAAATATTTTGTCAAAAACTTGAAAATTAGGTTTGAGTAGGGTATAAAAGAGACTTTCTAATAGACAGTAAATTTATTTTAAAAATAGATTTTAATAAATACATTGCTTTTTATAATTATTCTGAACAATTGAATGCCTTTCAAGCTTAAGTCCATCTAATAGAATTTGTTTCTATAACACAAATCAGCAAAACACAAATGATATATTCATATGCCTTTTACCAGGATCTCTTATACCGTATGATATTGCATACAATCCATTCTGATGGTCTGTTACCACTTGAAATAAAAAGATGCTGTTCATCGTGACATCTGAGGAAAGAAACGATCACACTTAATTAGTGGTGCGTATTGCTTTCCATCAAAAGATGTGGTACCAATGTATTGTAGTAGGACTGTTGAGCCTAGAGGAGTTGGGGAGAAAGCCCGTCTCGACAAAGACTCTTCTAAGCCAACAGTACCAATCATTGTCCAGTTGGGGTGTAACTTTGAGAGGTGTTGTAACCACAGCTAACTTCAAGTGACGATATCGCTCAGTCGGTCTTCACCAGTGAAGTGGGGAGGACGCCAGATTCGTGGCTCTTTTTGAATGGGCAATGGGGGTTCACTTCCGGAGATTAGCGATGAAGGGTGCTCTAGCATGTTCTGGTGTGGACCCGTAGCAATTTTTGCTGCGGTTTCATACCTGGAAACTTAAGATTGTTTACAATAATTTTCCAATCAGTATCCAAAAATAATGAATTATCCAATTTTCAATTTATTTTTTTTTTAAATTCAAGTCAATTTAATTTCATCTCATTTCGTCTTTTTACTACCCTTCCCATGCGTCCATCGCCGTCTTAGCGTTTATTCCAGCTTCCAGGACTAAACAACAATGTCATTGTTAAAGCTGCATTGGAAATAAGCCAGACATAATTGAGAGAGAAGAAAAACCACTTCCAAGCCAAATGCTTTTTAGAAAAGTGGCAAAGTTTCCAATGCTGAAAAGCTCGAACTTGTGACTAAGATTCTAATTCCTCAAAAGTACTTTGAGATCATTTACCAGTTTACAACCAACCGATTTATTATGCACCTAGAGTCGCCCAAAAAAAATTACAGAGACACAATACAATTTCGAATAAAATTGTATTATTGGTTATTGGTGGGTATTGGTTATTATTGAGTTATTGGTTCATAACCGGTTTACGTACTACCGATATGTAACCAATTGATACCGGTTTTTTTTGTCAGAAATTGAAAGACTTTCAACGAGCCCTCACATGAACCCCTTTGGTTGGGAAATATGCTCTCTGGAGCCATTTAGACCTTTGATCTTGGAAATCGTCTGAAAAAATGGCCCGCGGGACAGGTTTTTACTTTTCTCTCTGTGGAGTTCGAAAAAGGTGTGTCTAATTGAGGTTCTTAACAATCTCACCTACTATTTCTATATTCGGGAATTCTTAAAAGAGACAAAGCAATCATGTTGAGTGGATAGTTTTCGGAAACAAACCTAAATATATATTGTATGAATTTGAGAAGATTATGGAGTAAAAATTATATCTTCTGTGACGATTGATAGTAATTATTTAAAAAAGCAGGACCGAAAATTTTAACGCTTGTACTTCGAGGGCTTCACTTTAGAGTCACTTTCCTAAATAATATCTTCTGGCCAGACGTCGAGGCTGCATATAGCTTTATTTTTGTTCAAAAGTGAAGCTGAGAGCTTCAGGCGACTTGCTTACACTTCTCGCATCTGAGATCTAAGAGAAAATTTTCAAAAAAAAAAAAATCAAAAACTTGTAAAAATCCGGCCTTTTTCTTTATAGTTTCTTTAACCCGAATTGTTTTTATTTCTTGTAATAAAAAATAGGTGTGATTAGAAGGAATCACACCTATTACTAAATATATATTTAGAAATTTACCACTTTAAATGAATGGATATATAAAAAAGTACTCAAACGGTCTATTTTTGACAAATATCAATAACATTGATTTTTAAGAAATAAATTTCAGTAAAAGCGAAATGTTTCTAAAAACTTACTTATCTCACAAAAGAATTAGCAGTCTTGTTTTAAAACTAAAACTCTTCGTTATATATAAACTTAAAGATGAGATCCTGATTGAGAGGGCTCAAAAATCGATATTTTATTGGCCTTACTGATAATAGTTTCCTTTAGAATTGTACATCACAAATTTTAAAGTAATATCTATATATTTTTTCAAAATTACGCTTCTGAGAAACTCAGTATGGCCCTAGAAAAGCTCAAAAGAAAAAAAAACTAATTGATCGATCGAGTTGCTTACAAAACCATTTGAAATACTATAAAAACTCTTCAGTGAATGTGAACTAAAAACATTTAGAAAAAATGTTTTTGTCGATCGATGTTTTTTGTTATATATGAAAAACTAAAAAATTTAATTTTGAGTTAATTAATTTGATCCACATTGAGGCGAATTAATATTATTTAATTTTTTTAATATCTTAGTCCAGTAGTTTTTCTCTAATCACTAAAAACAACACTTTAATTATTTGTGAAGCAGATTTCTGTAAATGATTTTTAATCTTGCTCTTCTAATATTTTGAATATTACAAACTCACGTATAAGGTTTATGAATAAATTTGTAATTTAAGTGGCAAAAGAAAAAAAATTGATTAACGAGGGTTTGAATTGAATTGCTTGCCCCCCCCCCCACGCTCCCGACTAAATCGAAGTTACACGTAAGCTGAATAGAAACAAATGAAGAATGTCACAAAATGAATTAAGGAAAGTTTATCACTATTAAAAAATACAACAGACTTCTTGCGACCCCTAATTCGTCTCTGGGCACAAAAAACTTTTTGCCGATTTCGCAAAATTTGACCAAGTTTCCCATGTTCTCTCTCACTATATTTTTTGTGTACATTTACAATTCTTATACCAATAAAAGCCCTATTTATCTGACGTATTATGAGCCAAATCATTAGGGTAAGCACGTATTAATAAAAAACATATTGGCACAATACCTGTGGAATGACACCTCCAGAGAATTTCGCTGGTCGCCGTTGATGCAATTTTTCACAAATACACCTATTTTTTCTCACTTTGCAGCACAAAGAAATATATTCAAGAGTTTTTACACACCTTTTCACTGGGTTTTACGGGACTTTCTTCAATATTTTCCCGATTTTTCCACAAGAACTGCGCAAGTTAATTCGAGGAAATTGCTTCGCGTGGGAACTGTCAGAAGAGGTTTTGATTGTTTTTCCGCCAGATTCGCTAGTAGTTCGCTACTAGTTCTTCGCGCAACCGCTCGCGCCGCCCTCACGCTCGATTTTTGAATTCTCTATAGAGAATTTGCTAAAATAACGACATTGACAGGGGGGTGATTGGAAGTTACGGCTTTACAAACGATGGAAGTTACGATAAAATATTATTGTGTTTCTTCTAACATATTTCTTAATATTGCAGCTTTTAAATAATTTTATAAAGATTTTATCGAGTTAACTTACAGTTTATTAGTGCCACTTTCATTATTTTGACCCAAAAGTATCGCATTCGGGGCTCATTTTTAAGAAAAAATAATATTGAACTGAAAATTTCGTCTCCTGAAAAGTTGTCAAAACGAAGTTACGACAAATGCTGATTTAACTGACGACTTTTCTCGCAGAGAAAACACCGTTTACAAAGGTGTAGATGAATAAACTTTCTATGAAAATATGTCCTCTAGGTATTTTTTTCAAATTTACGGAAGCCTGTAATGAAGCGAATCAAAATGTGATAATACCGATAATACCCAATGTCTGGTACAATTTGCCCTAGCATTTTTGAGAATAGTCACAAAATTACCTTTTAGAAATCGGTTCGATAAACATATTTCCTTACAAAATAGAGGAAAATTACTTTCACAAAGTTGTAGAGCGGTAAATTTCCTATAAAACTGCGCTAATTAGAAATTTTTGAAGCGCTCGAGTAGCTTGTAAAAAAATAAAATATCAGTTTTGTGACTTTTTGCCCCAGTCTCCCCTAATGATTAAACTATATTTCCATCAGTTTCCCACTAAGTCGTCTATCGACTTAAGTCGTAAGTCAATCTAAGGCATGAGCGATGAGCCCCCTGGTGGAAAGTTTAGTCAATCCATATGGGTAGCCCTGAAGAACTGATACAACACTGATACTGCTCTAAAAAATAACTAGATCTAAATATGCGTAAAGGTTCCTTCTTTGCTCCTTAGGAAGCAATTAGAACAATTAGTTTATCAGATTAACTCTTATGAAAAGAAAAGGTAATAGTTTAAAAAAAATCTCTGCAAGTACAACATGAAAAAGAATTACCCTTTCCACAAGTTTAATCACAGATTAACCTTGCTTTGAAAACTCCTTTTTGATAGTCCCAATTAAACAATTGGGAAGACCCCAAAGAGCCCTTTTGTGTCCAATTTCATCCCAGTTGATTTTGAATGTTTATCTTGTACAGCTTCAATTAGTGAAATACTCTCTTTGCTAATTGATCATATCGACAAAGGAGAAATTTTATCGTATCTCATGTGACGCAAAGCATAGGGCATATAGATTGCAATGTCAAAATCATTAAAATTGATCCACAAAGGCTAAAAGCTACATCCATCATGCAATTGATCCCTCAATGGGATTTTCTAATCAAATACCATTGTGAAGTCATGGTATTTGTCTCAAGTTAATAGGAATTCTGGGATGAAGCATTATGCAACTTCTCAAATTTCATACATTGACGGACAACAAGCAAAGTTTTGTGTAACTCAACAGATTTGTAATTACAATAATGGAGGTATTGTCTAAAATTAGTATGCAAATTGAATGGCTTTTTGCGGAAAGAGCAGTAAAATTTTGTTTATTTGGGTTGAAACAGGAGCCTATTTAGCTGACATGGACAAACTATAATATTGCCACTAATCACAGCTTTCGCATTTTCACTGTTTAATTCCCGTGCTAAAATTAGTAAGTAATACTATATCGCTCATTTGATATCACAGGAGCATATGTGATTTGCTTAACTTTGGGTGACAACTTTGACTTTACTTTTAAATTATGGAAAACATGTTTGAATCCGACTATCCGACTGATAAATATCTTAATGTATAAGAAAGGAGTTAATTACTAAGAATAAATAAGAATTAGCTCAAAATTATTTATAAAAAAAAAACTCTAACACCTCACTGTTTAAGACTGTACGTGGCTAATTCTGTCCCGGTCTCCTCTATCTGCTTGTTTTTAAATTTAAATTTAGAAAATCAATGAATGCTATCTTAGTTTCTTCTCTTAACCCATTCCTTACCATTGTATTATACATCATACGCAAATTGAGTGATTTTAGATGATTTCTTCCCGGGCAATTTTAATCCGAATTGCTGTCGGGAATGGATTTTTAGTAATTTTAGTTCTTCAATTTCTTGAGAAAAATGGTCCGATAGAGATGGGAATACATTTTGTTATTGTTTTCTTGCTTCGCGGAAGGTCATGCAAAATTTTTGCTCAAAATGGCGGACAGAAAATACGACATCCCTTCGAATTTGTTAAAATTGGCCTCTTTCCTCTTTCCTGATTTGAATTCTAGTTGCCAATTTGTTTTCTAGGATAGTTCCACTATCTAAAGCAATAGAGTTTGTAATAAATTAATGCACAGAATTTAAATTCAGCGACCGTTAAGACGTGTGTTTAACAGGAGCTCCCCGCGCCCCCATGAAAGGTAAATTTTTTTTTCTTTTCGCAAAATTCATCTATTGTCTGTAGGAAACTAATCCCAAAATATGAACATTCTATCACAAGTATTTCTGGTACATTGACTGAATGGGTTAATAACGTTTATAAGGGACGTGATATTAAATGAAATTTGTGATTATGGCTATTTGTGAATAAAGAGGCGTGTCTTAAATTTGTTTTTGGGTGGAGCCTATTCAGAAACTTTAATTCCACACCCGTATCTGTGGGAATCAAAACGTTACACTTATCAAAAGAGATTTCTAAATGTTTTCCTCTCTATCGTAATATTTGCTGAATTTTGCTTGCCAACTAGAGACAGGCTTAGGTGAGTAAAATATGATTTAAAATTGAATGGTTTGGAATTCAACGTGAGTTATACAACCCTCTTCACATAGAAAATACCATCCAGGAAGAGGAAATACACGTGAAATGTCGGAAGTTACACAATTCGAAAAGTTTGTCTCTATAGAAAAGTCTTGGACCATTGTCTCATGCTGAAAGATGAAATTTAATAGAGTTCTGTATGATGCTTCGATGAGATTTATCTTCAAGAAAATTGAGAAAATTTAATTATTTGGCATGTTCTATTTAAGTTGGGAACAACTTTTGTTATTTTGAAGATGCACATTTATTTTCTTTTTCAATAAAATTTAATTTTTATGTTATGTTTCTGTGGAAAAGCAGAAAACATTAAATATTAGAGATAATCTTAAATGTCTGAAAAGCCTGTTTGATTCTATAATTTAAATTACATGTATTCCACCGTAATGGATTTAACAAATCAATGAATCGTTTTAATTTGGCCTTTGACGTTCAACTTTGTTGGACAGAGTAATTATGTTATTATGCGATAAATTAATAATTCCTATATGCTGGGACGAGTTTATTAACCGAGACAGTAGTGTAACGTTTTCAAAGTGTCAATGATATGTGATAATACTTAAAAAGCATCCGCAATAAGCCTTAAAAGTATCTCACTGTAATTTAAGTAAAATTTCCCACAATTTTCTTAACAACAACATAAACACATTGTCTCATCAACACTTGAGTTTTCCGGGAAAGAATGCTTTCAGCGGTTGTTAACCCTTTCACAACTCCGGCGGTATTATATTTTAACTCACATAAGACTTTCTTTTGAATTATTTTGTTCATTGTCTAATTTTTTTTTAACATAAAAATGAAAATAATGGAGCTATTCCAATGCAAAATGAGAACGGGAAATCTCTCCCCTGAACATTTTTTTTAACACATGGCTGTTCTTAAGTGCTTCTGCATTATCGACTTTTCTTTGTGTTGGTTCCTGTCTCAACTGATTTTCTTAGTACCTACTTGCTGTGTTCTAAAACCACCAAACAGTCTTGACAAGAACCTACATAAAGAAAAGTCGATAATGCAGAAGTACTTGAAAATAGTGAAGTGCTAAAAAAAATATTCATTTTCCATTGGAATAACACCATAATCCTCTCGTTCAGCAATAATCTTCCCGATTTGATTCGAAGGTATATCAGAGGGAACTTACCTAAAAATCCGTTGTAAGTTCAAACGTTTAAACTTTAAACCGGCGAGTTACACAAAAGCGAGTAAGTTCATCAAAAGAAAATTTATAACTACACAAAAATTATAACATTTAAAACTACATAAAAATTCACTTTTTCCAGCAAAAATTTACACACTCTTGTTGATATTTTTGACGTTTGAAGTGTCAAGAATACAAAAATTCGAAATGTTAGAACAATCAGCGCCAAAGCGGCGAATACGTGAACTTGCAATTTAGGTTTCCGGTAGATTTTCGAATGTTTGGCTTGGTTTTGGTGGTGCATTGTCTCTTCGAAAGGTTATTACTAAACGGAACCAAGAATTAACGGAAAACACTAGACCTTTCTTGACTTTCGCAATTTTATTCTTTACGACGATTCGAGGATGAATGTCCTCTTCATCAGGTATCGAATTTTATTAGGAAAATCACGTACAAGCGGGAAATGGTTACACTTTTTTGGATTTGGATCACAGATTGCACTTTTAAGTTCACCATTCGACTGATCGACACAGAAATTCTGTGTCGATCAGTCGCCTGTACGTGATTTTCCCAACAAAATTCGATACCTGATGAAGAGGACATTCATCCTCGAAACGTCGTAAAAAATAAAATTGTGAAAGTTAAGAAAGGTCTAGTGTTTTCCGTCAATTCTTGCTACACCCCATCGGACCGAAATTCTTCACATAAACGGAACCAATGTGAAACGGAATTAAATTTGCTGCTAAAATTCGTAAGGGGGCGTGGCTTATTTATTCGAAGACGATTACCTTCATGTTTTTCTTAAGTTAAAAACAACAATAACGGATTTCTTTGACTCATCTAACAGTAATGTTTTAATACCTACATTATTCTTAAGTACAATACGTAGATATATTTAAACATACATTGCTCCATAACACTTTAAAGAGGCGTCACTTAAAATTCTATAATTGCCTTAACTTACGGAAAAAGTCGAATATTATTCTCCAATAATTATTAGTTTAAAGATATTTTTTATTTTTTTGAATACAGTACTTATTCAGGAAAATCGGTAAAGAATTATAAAAGGGGTGGCAAAGCGTCCCCGGCTTTGCTAAATGCTCGAACTCATGTTTAGATGCTATACCTCAAAAGTACTTCTGCATTATTTTACCATATACCGGTTCTCAACCGATTTGAACTGATTAATAGAACATTCTAAAGTTCCTCCGATTTTTTTTTAAAGTATTAGAATTGATTTACGGATAAAAATTAGTTATCGGCTGTGAACCGATTCAGTTTTATCGGAAATTTCAAGACCTTTCCAGCAAAAACATAATCCCATTCGCCTGATAAATGTGCTCTCCAGAGTATTTTTTAACCTTTGACCTTGAAAATCCGTTATTAGGAATGATTCAACGGTATTTTCACACATGGTCAATTGTCGGCCTGGGTAATCTCTAAAACGTATCTAAAAATGAAAAAAATCGCACGACGCGTTTTCCATTGCAGCAATCCCAAAAAAAAACATGGTATTGTCGGGGAAGGGGCGGGGTGGATGAAATATGAGTACAGTAGACTATTTCAAATTCGGGCATTTTGGACCGAAATGTCAGCTGAATTAGAGAGAAATTCGGGCAACATACTTTTTGAAATGCAACGATTTTTATTCCTCTGCATACACATTGAGTTTACACACTCATATATATCGTAAATTGCATGAAAATCTCTTAATAATACAAAATAACATCAAAACTAAGACAAACCATTTGATAATCATAATCAAACTTGAAAAATGACAACAAACTTTTTTCAAATGTAACCGCTGCCCGAATTAAAAAGTAGCCCGATCTTAAAAGAGCCGAATTAGCGAGAGTCTACTGTAGCATGTAAACGATCCTTGGTCGACTTATAGGGGGTCCCCTCAAGGTTTCAAGTTACTATCTCTAACCGATTGGCCTCTAGAGCTGCCGACAGCTGGACGGACAGACAGAAGGCGGTCCTGGGCGATCTACGATGAGCAGATTCTTACAATACGGGAACTTTGAAATGATTACGCTGTAGTAAAAATAAAAATGTCTCGATGCGATTAATAATAAGATGGTTCTTGTGTATCAAAAAAGCATACCTTAAAATTTCTTAACAGCATCTTTTTTTAAAAATAACCGAAATTTGTCATAAATTGCAGAAGCAATAAAAATATTTTGCTAATCCTTGTAAGTCTTTTTGTCTCTTATATTTCAAATCAAGAGCTTTTATCCTGGCAATTTGACTTTCCAGACTCCTCATCTCTGTCCGTGAAAGGGTTAAAGCTTAGTTTGAATCTGCAGTTGTGGGAGGGAGGTCGTTTTCTGCACTCTCAGCCCCCCGAGATGTGGGTGCTTTTTGTGTCTTTTGCTCCCCCCACAATCTCTTCTGTGGTATCATATCACAAAAGGGACACCCTTTGGAGGGGCGGAGGTGGGTCATAAATATTGTGGTGAAATTCATAGCATAAGCTGAAAATGTTCTACTCAAGCTTCCCTTTTTCTGAAAAGTAACATGAAGAATATCATGAAAATGAATGTGTCTTCCATTTCATTTATTTATTCATATCGCAGTAGCAATAAAATGCTGGGGTGTTTTTGGTATGGTCGGTAGTTAAAAGGAATATGTTTGTTCTTTCCAGGACTCGGAAGGAGTAAGTTTGTGCCGAAACCACTGCCACAGGAGATAAATATGTTGCTGGCGGAATGCGACATTAACTATCCGCAGTCCGGAGCTGATGTTTCTCCACAGAAATACCCCAATGGGCGGATGGAGTCTGTGGATGAGGATGATGATGAGGAGACTAAGAGTGGGTAAGTTGGTGAAATTGTACAAAATTTACCTTAAATATATATATATGCACTCCCAATTATGTTTGTAAAGTCAAATTTACCAAGTGCAAAGTGGTTGACTTGGGAAAATCTAATCTTGTACGGAAAACCTTAAAAAAAAGACTGGTATTTCAAAGACAAACTAAAAGTAGATGTTATACAAGCCACGTTCAAGAGAACGTCTTAAATATTCAAAAGATTGAGAATGTACGACGTGTAGAGTTTAAAGTGATTAGGCTTCCTTCTGTTATTATTGCATAAAAAATTATACGCTTGAGTCCAAGTTTTTTTTTTTAATAAAAGTGATAGAAAATCATTCCAGAATGGGGGAATCAGTGGCGCAATAGGTAAGAGCGTTGGCTATTGGGCGGATAGATTCCCCGGCTTGACTGTTTTGACCAGGGGCATGTCATTTCCTATGTTTCCCATATGTTTCTAGCGAGCCGAAAAAACTTTTGTGTTTATTAGCTGTTTTCTGTCATTGTAGAACGAATTAGCAAAAAATACTAATACAAAATAAAAGACAATTTAATAACGAGGAGGCAACCGAAAACCGTAAATTGGCAACCTACGTAGTTTTGAAGATACAGTAGAGTCTCCTAAATTCGAACGCTCGGGGGGTATTTTTGACATTTCTCAGCTCCCAAATTCGAACGATTTTTTCAAAACTAACGAAATTTGTGTGAGATTAAATTGTACTTTGAATTAAATTCCCGTACTTTCTCGCAAGTCTTAGTGGTAACATACTTCCTTTTCATTTTACACGACCATAATGTATGTAAATATTCAGGAAGAAGCACATAAATATGATTTTCATTCACCAAGAATACGAACTTTCTAACATAACCTCACAATTGACAATTTGAATCCAAACAGCGTTCGAATTTGAGAGATTCAGATTTGAGAGACTCTACTGTATCTCGTGAAATGTGTACGAAAACAGGGAAGAAAATACACTAAAATAGGTCGCATTTTTCAGAGCTAATGTCACTCTCCTGGTTTTGACTGTATTGTGAGTTTGAGTTGCGCCAGGTGCAAAGATCTGAATGTACAGAAAAAGACATTTTGGGAAGTCGTTCCTAGGCAGTCTACAATGGATTTAACAGATTCTTTCAACACGGGATATGACATGACATTGTAAAATGATTACCTTGTAATACAAATATCTCAATACGATTAATAATAATAATTCCAGTTTGCAAAAATAGAACTTGTCGCGCAATGCTCGTATTCGTAACTTTTTTGACTTGCCTCCCAAATTCGTTAGGGGAGGCCAGGGATGTTTGGGATAAAGGTAGTTTGAGACTAGGCGATTTTTTCGTTGATTATTCAAATTAATCAACTACATAATCGTCAGCGATATTAAGATGTATCTCGACAATAAGAATGGATCTATTCAGTTTTGTCATTTAGATTCTACAAGCAATTCCTTAAAAATTGATAAAAATAGAAACCTTGTGATGTCTCAGTTTTTCCCTTTGTATAGGGGGATCGGGGCAGATATAGCCACGGAAAGAATTCGATATTGTGGTCTTATAGTTCATAGAAATAATATTGAGCAAACAACTCTTTATGCAGAATAATTGGCTCTCTTTCTATTCATTGAAATATATATTTATCATTCTAATTTAAACAATTTTTTCCAAAATTATAATAAAAAAAAGTTTTTTTCGCTGGAATTTTCTGCCAAAGTCTTCTTATTCAAGATTTTGCTTCATCATCGGCTTTGTAGAGTATCTTGGGAAAATATTTTCAAAAAAATTTATGCTGCGTACTTTTATATACTTAAACTTTTTATATGCCAAGCGGTATTAAGGCACGAAGATGTTTGGGGCGTTTCTGAGGTTATTATTGAGATGGAGAAATTCGGTGAAATCCTAGATGGCGCAAATATCGTTTTAATGTCAAAACAAGAGAAACAGAAAGATTCCTAAGTAAAATTAGAAATTTAATGTGGTTTTATATTGCTCAAATGTGCGGAAAATAAAAAAGAGATAAGAAAAGTGTCTATATGATAGACAGCTGTTAATTTAGATTAAAAATAAACTGGAATGAGGATTGAAAAGCATCAGGAAGACAACAATGTTTTCCGGATGTATTACGGTGTTGAAAAAACGTCTCTGGAAAGAAGACTAAAGGGATTTAGAGTGTAATTTACAGACGGGATTGTTCCCGAGAAAATACTTCACCCAGTGCTGAAGCTTCTTATCGTCAGAAATACCGAATTATCTCAGAAAAACCGTGTCCCGAACATCCCCTTTTTTGCCCCACTGTGCCCCGGATTGATGATGTTGGCGACTAAACGATTTCCAAGAAGTTGAATTTTTTAATCAGTATCATTTTTTGGATTTTTGAAAAAATGGATGAAAAGCAAAATACGATAAAGTGTTACAAACATCTCCGGTCTCCCCTATATTTTTTTATTCAAAAGAATTCCTTATC
Organism: Phlebotomus papatasi; assembly: GCF_024763615.1. Lineage (NCBI taxonomy): Eukaryota > Metazoa > Arthropoda > Insecta > Diptera > Psychodidae > Phlebotomus > Phlebotomus papatasi. The sequence continues at coordinate 9,974,084 of NC_077223.1, forward strand.
TCTACATTATGGTGTTTACGAATTCAAAACGTAGTTTTTCTCTTTTTTTCACCAATATTTTATGGTTAGAGATTCACAATCGATTTGAACCAAATCACAAATTGCTTGGAGTAAAATTGAATTTTGGTTATGATTTATTAAATGAAGTAAATATACTCAAATTTGCCGTGCTTTGTCTTAGTTCTGATGTGTTTTTGCATTATTACGGGATTTTCAAAAAAAATTACCATAAATATGAGTATGTAAAGTCAATATGTGTATGCAGATGAATAAAAAATCGTTGGACTTCAAAAAATTTGTCGCCCGAATTTCTCTCTAATTCGGTTGACATTTCGGTCCGAAATGCCCGAATTTGACAAAGTCTACTGTATTTCGAAAACTTGTGATGTTTTTGAAAGGAGTACAAGGAGTTCCGCCTTAAGTGAAAACAGATTGAAAGAATTTGATATGAATTGCCTACTATTGGGAGCTCATTTATAAAATTATTTTTGAAATGTCCCTAAATGTATGCAAAATTTTCAATGCGGTAATTTTGAAATACATTTATTATGAACCGTTGGTGTTGAAAGTAGGCTGAAAATTTGGCGCTGGTACATCGCGGCATTTTCGTGACTTATTTCAAAGACCTCTTCTGTGGGTACGCTCTGTGTCACTGGAGTGAATTCGCGGGTATTTTTTCAATTCCGAGAATTCCTTTGAAAGCGGAACACCCTGTATTTCATTAAATTTTGATATATTATTATTTTATAATGAAAATTTGAAGGAAAGATAAGGTGAATATGCCTCTTCTATTTTTTCTAATAGTTGAGTACTTTATTACTTAGTGTATTTAAATTAATACACTATGCACAAACTTACATATATATTCTTATTGATAAGTAGATACCTCAAGATTTATTTCATTTTAAAATGCACAATTTAAAACATTTGCAGTTGACAGACTTGAATTAAGAATTTGTATTTCAGCAGCATGGAGATTTTTCTTTCTTTTCCCTGTTTTCCGTTGCAATGTTTTCACATACTTATTAACTCGACTCCATCAGAACCCCAAAAAAATGTCCTGAAGATGAAAAACTCACAATGAGAGTACGTCGTGTTATTGTATTTGTTGTTTAAGACGTCTCGTGTTCTCCAAAAAAAAAAGAGAATCTCACCTCTGTTGTAGATGATGGGGAAATGGAATCCCTCCTCCGGGGACACTTTAAACAGAATAGACAATATGTGTTACTTTGGGAAAATTCCTCATATTCCATATATAGTCCCAGAGTAATTTTCTCTGTAGGGTGGATTGCCTACTCTCTGACCAATTAGATTGAATTAGTGTAAATCGTTCAAGGGTCTTCTCAAGAGGAAAATTTGAAAATATATATTTTTTTTAAAGTAAGATTTGTGTGAAATCGTTTATGTTAAAGGTGTATAAACATTGGGAACAGTTTTTGTCAAAAATTGAATTTTTGACAGAATTTTGACGTTTCCACGTAACCAGTGTTGACGATTTCCTTCAAAAATATCATTTTTGACGAAAATTGCTCCCAATGTTTAGAGACCATAACGGACAACTAATTTTCCAATGGTTTAATTTTACAAATATTTTTAGACAATTTGTGTTAGTCAGGCAAGAACAACATTCCTTTTATTTATTCACAAAACTTTGCTAAGGTATATATATTCTATTTTAGAATATTTATACATAATGATGCTATTCCAATGAAAAATTATGTTTTTTAGCACTTTAATGTTTGCAAATGCTTCTGCAGTATCGGCTTTTCTTTCTGCTGGTTCCTGTCTCGACTGTTTTGCTAAGTACTCGCTGTATTATAAAATTACAAAACAGTCGTGACACGAACCAAAACAAAGAACAGTCGATTATGTAAAAGCACTTGAGAACAGTAAAGTTCTAAAAAAATATTCATTTATTATTGGAATAGCACCAAAAATCTTGCAATCGTACATATCGCACATTGAATATTACAATGGCGGATGTCAGATTTCAGCATTTTTCAGGAGACGGCCTCAAAAACTAAATTTCATAATATTTTCTTATTTTCATTTACAAATTTTAAAGATTGTTTGTATATGATTCCACTGGATAGAGCACATATGTGGAACTCGAAATGTTGGACTTTTATTACCCAAAAATATAGTTATTTAAAAAATTAAAAATGAACCGTCACTTTTACACTTATGCGGCAAAATTGCCAAAATTATACGTCACTGTAATACAAAAATCCAAACAAGGATTTTAAGATACGCCTCTTGTTTAGTAATTTAAATTTTAATAGAATTATTTTTTATTGGATTTCAACAATATTTCTTTTGTTGTTCGACCATAAATTAATTTTAAAAATCATAGACCCATTGAAATTAAAAATAAATAATGAAAACTTGTGTATTTTATTTATATTTCATTTTATTTGTCCATGAATCCAATTCATTTCTTCAGATCTCTTTGTACTCTATATACAATTGACATTTTTTATATAAAAAAGTCAAAATTCGAATATTTACAATTTAGTCAAGATTTTGATAAAATGTGTGGTGCTTTTTTGGAATAAGATTTCCCTCACACAAAGAAATAAGATCACGTTTCTTTGTGTCTTTTAGAGGCAGTGGTCCATTGTAAACCTTTTCCATCTTGCAATTTCTCTCTACAAAACAATCCACTGCACTGCACGAGCGAACTAGGTTATGTTGTCATTGCTTATTCCTCGAAATGTCAAAAAATGAATGCCGCTTAGTGATACAGTGGCGTAGGATTCATGGTCAGTGGAATAGTGGCGTATGATTCCTCAGTAACGCCATTGTAACACTAAAAACACTCATAGAAATAATTATACGCCACTTTTATACTATTTTTGTTCTACAAGCTTGACAAATACTCAAAATTATCAAAAATATTTCTAACAAAGTTGTAGAGATTATTTAATATAATGAATATTTAATAAATTTCCTATCAGAAAACAGCAATATCTCAAAATTGACAAAAACTAAGATCCGCCGTTGTAATATTCAATGTGCGATATGAATTAAGTCTCATTTAAACTGATGTAGAAGAGACCGGGGCAAAATTAGTCAAAATTAGACAATGGACGTTATAGTTTTGCTTTGAAAAAATATTGAGCCAACTCCAATTTTTGTTTACGGCAATTTAAAATTAAATAATAGCTTCCACTGAGCGCCATGAGCGTACTTACCGAAAAAGGGGAGAGTGAACAGAGAAAAGTAAAGAGAGAACGTGAAAATGTATTGTGAAAAAAATGCAATTAAACTTGTAAAACGGTAATATAGTTTGTTTAATTTGGCCAGAATTTTTATTAAAAAAAACTTATTTTCTGGATAAACTGCCTCGGTCTCCCCTATTTTAATTCGGACCTTACTATGATTAATTGTTGTCTATCTTTCCTTTTGTTTACAGATAAATACCCAATCATCTCTTTCTTTTCAAATTCTCATCATGAAAAATAAAAAAAAAATATCTAATGAATATTTCAATTTAAATTTCTATTGATGCCCTCTTCCTTTTCACTACTTTACAAAGTTTCGAAATGCAATAATCTGCTTAATTCCTATTTTAGCTTAGACACACTTGGGGGATTATAATAAATTGTAGGCAGATTTTATCTTAGAAATGAATCAATAAGAGAAATTTCCAAATATTAATTATGTTTTAAAATACAGTGGGACCTCGATAGAGTCAACTAATTATTTCCAGGCCTTTTGACACTATTGGATTCGTTGACTATATCGGAGTCCGAAAAAATCAATTGAAATGTGAAATTTTGATATAAAGGGATATTATCTTATGTTTTTACTGGATCATTTATAAATTTAACACGAAAGTAGAATATTTTATTAAATTAATTCATAAATTCTATACCCTCTGGCTCAAAAACGTCGTGTGTTTATACACTCAGTCCCGGGATTATGCCTAAAGCACAATAACTTTTGTTTGTAAACATGTTTTCAAAATTTTCTGTAGGAATGAGGTGTCTAGATCTAGATCTCAGTCACTCTCATTGAAATGTCAAAAACATGTTTACTAAACAAAAGTTGTTGTGTTCTGGGTATTAGTGCACATTTTCGGAACGAAAAAAAAACGTGCAAAATGGCATTATGCATTAAAAAGATTTGCATACCCACAGGCGATTTCTTTTTAATGAATTTGCTTAAAAATTTTAATTTTCTGTTGCTTATTTCTGTTTTTGATCCAAATTTTCTTTTGAGATACTATTATTTTAAATTAAAAAGTAAGTTAAAATAAATTTACACGTTTTATTTAAAAATCGTAATTTTTATGATCGTTTATCATGTACATTTTTTAAAGAAGTAGGGCCTTTAAAAAGCTCGAATAAATTTCGAAAAGTTTCTTTACTATGTTATACTCAAAAAATCTAGAATCCTGTATGTTTTTTTTGTAATTAGAGTTTATATTTTTTGTTTTTGCCACAATATTTATACACTTACAAATTAAGGATGGCTCAAAATTCTTTACATTGTGATCATAGACCTAAACAAAAATTCTTAAGACAAGAGAGAAAAGACAAGAGAACTTTCAATCGGTCAAAAAGCTTAAAATCACGTAAAGAAAATTATTTTATTGGAAAATAATTACACGGTAACCTACGAATTTTTGTCACAAAATTACCATGTTCTTACATAAATATTTTTACTTATGTTCAAATTCTTATGTTCATACACAGTAAGACTGGTTTTAATTTCGAAAAGATCATATTAAAATGATATAATATTATTTATTCAATAATACAAGAAAAGTTGACTATCGGAGTCAATTTGGGTACAAGTCGACAATATTGGAGTCCGTACAATAAAAAAATAGCTGTTGACTCTATTGGAGATTGACTCTATCGGGGGTGACGTTGACTATATCGAGGTCACACTGTATTTCTTGATTTTGATTTCTTTAGCCGGAATGCAGGCAACTTGAGTAAGGTTCAGACTTCAGAGAGTATTTTTTTATTGCAAAAGGATAAGTTCAAATCAAAATACCCTCGTTTAAATGGGTCTTAAGTGAACATTTGACCCTATGAGGGAAAATACTTTTGAGTTGACTCCAGGGTGAAAACATCCATTGATTCTTCTTACTTTTTTCACCCACATCCTTCTCATGTCCCTTCCCATTCATATCTGTGATTTTCGGATATTGGATGGGTGGGGAAATTGACGGGGTTGGAATTTTCCTTAAGGAGATCTTCATGGCTCAGGGAGTCAATTGTGTTGACGATGGAATAACATCGAAAGGGTTTAGAGTCAATTTTGTGTCCCAACCTCTTCAATCTGCCCTGGAAAATCCATTCTTCGGAAAACTGCAGATGCCTGTGAGTCGATAATCGAGAGGAAAATCACGCACCATCTCGCACAATTGCCCAAAGTGCTCTAACCCTGTCTCTAGGGGTGCGTCTTCTAAATCATCCCCGGGCACCAAGAGACATCCGCCTTATCGGAAGTACTTAGACCGATATCTTGGTTCAGGGTTCGATTGTGGAACAACACAAACATCATGTCAACATTTTGTGTTGAACACGAAACACAGGCAAATTGCTTGGTACTTTTCGGTGGGGGTTGGTTGGGTGGAAGATATGTGGAAGTTTTGCTATCGCTGTAACATCAGACACATGTTCAGGAAGTGACATCCGGAATTTGCGTCATACCCCCAAAAAATACTCATGAAGAGACACCTTCTGAAGAAGTTAACAAGGCAATTATAGCGATTGGATTCAACACAATTCGCATGCTAATTCAGCACGTTCCATTCAACTTCCCATGACACTTTTCTTGGCTTAGAGTTCTTCAGGACGACTTCCGAAAAACTCGGTAAATTTGTCGAGGAAAAACACCATGAAAAGAATGCTTAAACTTCTTTATGATATTGTCAGCAATAAAAATGTTTTTGTTGAGCATCATTCACGTGTGTGAGGTATTTGTGTGGTGACAGAGAGATTACGAAGATTTTCCTGTCACAAGGTGTTTTCTTCACCAGAAAAATAAATCACCTCTACTGGACATTTTTCACGTGGGATATCAAATTTTTTTTACATCCTTCTTGTACAAATTCTCTAAAAACACTTTACATAGGAAGGTTATTCTTCTGCGAATTTAATGAAATTTACATAAATAATTTTAAAAATAAAATTGAATTTGGAAAAAAGGGGTGGCAGAGCGGCCCAGGCTTCGCGAAGTGTTCGAATTCGTGTCTTGGATTCTAGGGTGGAGTATGTACTTTTGGCCACTTTAAGGTTTCGTGTGCTTTTAATTTTTATAATCTTTATTTAAATATAATTAAATTTTGTACAAAGATACCTTAAAGCCGTTTCTTCCTAATAATCCAAAAGAATTCCCAAATATTTTTGGATATTTTAGTGAAAAATGCATTTTATGCAACTATGCATGTTTCAGTACTTTTGGTCACTTTGTAAGCACTTTTGGCCATTGTGTGTAAGCACTTTTGGCCAATTGTTTATTATAGAATTTTAATAAAATAACAGAAGAAATAGCTCTCGAAAACTTTCACAAATACACAGCACAAGTCATATTCTTATTTAATACCAATTTTATGTGATTATTAGAGTATTTTAAACGACTTTTTGCACATTTTCTATTTGGTGTAAAAAATCAGCCAAAAGTCACGATTGTTTTTACTGAAATCCGCGAGGTGCGCCTCGTGTAAAATGTTTGGGAAAATGATTGGCCAAAAGTACTTACACAGCCGAAAAAAGTGAGCTCTTTTAGCCACATCCGATTTTCATTTAATTTGTTAGAAAATCTTATTAAAGATGATATCACAATAAAATTTAGTTAATTAAGAAATGGAATTTCATTGAATAGCATCAAATATTTTCATCAAAAATATGTAATAATGCAAAACAATTTCTCTTAACATTAACAAGTTTCTTAAGAATCCCATGTTTTTTTTTAGTAATTGTTTACCTTGTCGAGAATTTCTTTCAATAACTTAGAATTAATCAAGTCGATACAAAATCAAATATGGTTTTCTGATTCTTTAGATTAGAGGTCACGAAATAAGACCCATTTTTCTGTTCTAATAAACTCATAATTGCCTTACAATGTGATTTTACTTTAGGTGGCCAAAAGTGCTTACATGGCCAAAAGGGCTGACTCTACCCTATATAAACTTAAAAGTATTTTCACATCATCTACTGTTTACCGGTTGTCAACCGATTTAAACCGATTCATAAATAATTCAAAAGATCCCCAAAATAAAGTTAAGAGTAATAGAATTGATTTTCGGGCAAAAATTAATTATCAGTTCATAACCTGTTCATTATAGGTTTAGAACCGTTTGGAACCGATTTATAAATCACTCAAAATCATGCTTAAAATACACCTTAGAAGCAATATAATTGAATTTCGAATAAAAATGAGTTATCGATTATAAACCAGTTCATTATCGGTTATAAACCGGTTCATTTTTTTCGGAAATTCCAAGACCCTAATCGCATGATAAATGTGCTCCCTAGAGCCTTATTAACTTTTGACTTTGAAAACCCATTATTAGGAATAATTCAGACAGGGTCAATTGTCCGCCTGGGTAATCTCTAAAACAGAGGTGTGCAAGAAACCGTTGAAACCGAATTAACGTCAAAATAAGTTTGTTATAGTAGCGTTTTGAACATTGACGTACATGTTTCATTTGACGTTAATTCGGTTTCAACGGTTTCTTGCACACCTCTGCTCTAAAACATATCCAAAAAAAAACGTACGACACGTTTTTGAGCAATCCCAAAAAACATGGAGTTTGGGGGGGGAGAGGAGGGGGTGAAATAAGGAGTATGTTAACGATAATAATTCTTAGGTCGACTTATGGGGGGTCACCCGAAGGTCCCAAGTCGCTATCTTTAACCGTTTGGCCTCTAGAGCTGCCGACAGTCGGACGAACAGACGGACAGGGGGGCACATGGACAGACGGACAGACGGAAAAACAGCGTGACAACATTTCTCAAAAATCGCCTAATACGCAAAGATTTGTTGAGAAAAATGGTCTTCGGAGGGTGAAAGATGGAAATTTTGGGAATTTAAAATATAGAGAGATTTATATTCTAGAGAGATTTAGACTATAGGGTGGACAACCAGGATCTTAAAGATTCTACAAGGTCTACGATCACCAATCAAGATAGCTTAAACGGAAATATTTCGAAATGCACCCAACGCTGATTTTCGGTTTCGGAATATTTCCCTTTAGTGGTTCATCTTCAGTAAGGTTATTGATAATTTTATCAAATCTTAAGTAAAATCCCTTAAGATCTATGAGATCAAATTAACAAGCGTGGGGATATTAAATGTTAACTGGTTAGGGGAGAGTGGGACAGTTGCAGATAGCTTGTAATTCACTTAACTCTTTCGCGTCTTTAGGGTCATATATGACCCGGGGAAAAAAGTTTCTTTTTGGCTATTTACATTAATTGAAATCTAACTGGAGTCTTGAGAAATTGAGCCAAGAATCTTATATCCTTCTATTATGATGTCGTACACGAACAGATAGATTTCAATTAATGCAAATACCCAAAAAAAACTTTTTTCCCCGAGTCATGACATTACCCTAAAGACGCGAAAGAGTTAAGACTCATTCTTTCCATACAGAAGTAGGGTGAAAGGAACACTTGTTCGGCAGGGAACCCCTATTGGCAGCCTCGTGAAAATATTGAAATTTATTTTAAATAAACTATTTGTACCTAATGCAATGTGTGTAATATGACATGCTTTTCTTTGATCTATCTTTCCCTGTAACTTTTCCGTGATTTTATGAAAATTGAGAAATGTTTAACCCATTTCATTTTCCGACGTGAAGAAATTTACCAATTCTTATGAAAAATTATAAGAAGAAGCTCCTACGAAAATACCTTTTTTCGTGTTTTTATCAATAAAAAGAACGTATAATTATTACATAAGAGTGAAAAATAACTAAATTTTAGTGTCACACAAGACTTATATCAATTTATTGTATTAAAATATATTTAATTATTGTGCTTAAAGGTAGACCCAAAATTTATCGCCTTCGGGACCTTTAAGCACGTTCAATTTGCCCACTTTTCTATGAGTTTGACACATTATGAAGAATAAGAAAAATTATAGAAATCAAAACAGTGCTTCTCTCAATTTTGTTAAAAAAGACGTGGAAAAATAAAAAAAAAGTATTTGTGAACGGGGAAAATTAATTAAATTGATTCGTGAGTGTCTCTTTAGTGAAGTGTAATGATATTTTTGCCTAGAACCTACATATTTCTGCGAAAATTTCGATTAACTTCATTGTTTGTTTTCTTTTGCAAAATATAGCTGAATTGAAGAATACTCTCTGGGAAACGATGAAGCCAAAAAAGTGTTTGAAAAGATTGGCTTATCCTCAGAAGCAGATTTAATAAGATACTAAATAAACAATAAATTTATTATGAATTTCAAAACTTGATTTTTTAATAGTATTAAAGTGATTTTGTGGTCCTAAGAACATGAAAACCATATAGAAAAAGTGCCAAAGTGGTCCAGAATTTTATATGCCCAATGGTACCGAAATTGCCAATAGGTACGGAATTTGGTAATGATCTTGAAAAATATTTTTTTTCCTAATTTTTAAAGCATTTTGAGAAAAAATATTGTACAGATTGATAGCTCAATAAATAAGCTAATAGCCTCAATTTTTTAAAAACAAAAATTTTCAAAACAACAGAAAATATTAATGAGCAAAGTCACAAAAGTTCTTAAAGTGCCAATAGGTGTTCCTTCCACCCTAGATCTTGAAAAATTCGAAAATCTATTTGAAGATCCAAAAAAGAGATTTTCTTACTTCTTGATAATTCTGCAAGGTGGCGAAAGTTACATCCTGTTCGAATTTCGAAGTGCTCAAGTGTCAAAATGTGACGGTCTTCACATTGTTGTGAGGAAAAAAACTGGACAACGACGTTTACTGTTCTCGCCCCAGTATTTAATCACTCCATAATCACTGAGTAACTCCTTTGCGAGCTTTTTAATGTGATATTTGATAAATTTTCCCCAACTTGTTCGAAAATTTATTATGAAAATTCGAAATTGAATTTGAATTTTTCGAACTTCAACGACTTTTTGTGCAAATAGAGTTCCATTTACCTTTCATCCAAGACACTATTGGAGAATCAAAATCTACTTGTGAGCAGGCTCATTCATTCACTATTGACATTTTTGACGTTTAAAGTGTCAAAATTACCGAAATTCGAAATAGCAAAAAAATAAGCGCTAAAGCGGCGAATACGTAAATGTGCACTTTAGGTTTTCGGTAGATTTTCGAATAGGTTTGAAGCTTGGCTTTGGAGTGGCTTTGGTTTTTTGAAAGGTTATTACTGAACGGAGCCATTTTATCCCAAAATTGTATAATAAATCCGAAACCTTCCCTTACAGTTAGTATATATATCTAGTATGTCTCCCCTACAGCTATTATAACCAATTTCTCCCCTCTACTTATTTAGGAGATGTGGAAGTGTCTTGGGTAAAGGGAAAATGGTGTATTGTATGAGGTAATAGCTATTGTCCATAACAAAATTCTTATTATTCTGGATAGTAATCATTTTTAAAATTCTGCTACTCATATAAAGAGAAGATGGTTCAAGAACTCAAATAAATTCATGGTACTTTGAAGAATACGGGGCTGAGGTTTTATATCCTGAAGGCATCGAAGACGAATCAATGGATGACTGGAAAGTGAGAAGATAGGAGGGAAGACGTGAAAATTCCTTTTCTCCCCAGTATCACGTAAGGTTTTTTCTCAACCGTAATCATCTGTCATTTGTTTTAGTGTGGTTGCCTCCCTTCCATCGTGTTCTTCTTCCTGTTTTTCTCTTCCACTTCACACTCGACTTTTTTTTGTGTGGAATTTTCTTGTTTGTGGAATAGAATGAAAAAACCACAATCATTCTCCGAAATTCACCTTGCTTCGGTACATTGTTTTCCCTAGAGAAAATTCACATTTCGCGCGCGTGTCGACTTCTCATGTCTTCTCATGTTGTGTACAAAAATTCAAACGAGCGGAAGACTTTCACTGTTTTATTTTTTTGCAGTAGCACCCCCATTCGCCAGTGGATGTCTCCCCTGACAGTCGGTGGAAAAAGGGGTTGATACGTTTGCAATTGCTGAATGTGGGGAAGCATTAATTTCTGGGAAGTGACAGGTGCCAGGAAGTGTTATGAACGAGAGTGACTCTCGATGGAGTCCTCCAATGTTCAAAAGCTCTCCCTCTGGGTTCTGGGTTGGGTTCTTCATGGTTGGTGTGGGATTTTTGATTAATACACCCACTCGAAAATACTCTCGCGCGTCGGGAAAATTAATGGACCACAGACTGGTAATTTAGTGTGTGTTTAAGTCTTAATTTCCCGCGTGCAAATTGCTCAAAGAAAGATTTTATGTCTATGTCTTCTCTATACTAAAAGTCTCTACAAGATGTGATGGAATTCTTCGTACCACAAAATTTCTCATTAGGTGATATTCTTACTAATAGCATATATTTTGATCGTAGTTGAATTTCGTGTTTTGGGATCCGGCTCTTACTTTCTAAAACTGCTTCTAAAGCCTCCCTAACTACGGAATTATACAATAACTAGAATACCCCTTCAAAAGTCCTGATAACTTGTGCTCTATACATCAACCCTAAAAGGGAATATACGGCTGCAGGAGTTCATCAGTAAGGAAATTCTGCAACAGTATGACAATGTCATGTGACAAATTTTTATGCTAATTCTGGAGTAGGACAATGTTAAAGCACAGTGAACATCTAATGGCCATTCTAAGCAGCTCAGTTAAATTCTCAGTGACTGATACAAGTCGGATTTTTAATTAGTTCTTACGAATTTACCGCATAAAAAAATTTAAATTTGTCATATGACATTGTCATACTGTCACAGAGTTCCCTCACAGGTCATCCTGAATATAAAGTATGGACATTTAAAGAGAACGTGATTCATGTCCTCATGAACATTATAAATCTGACACAGTGGATCCTTTACAATGTTAATACGATACAAATAGGCGTTTATTCGACAGTGATTCGCGATTAACCGGCCAATTGTTGTAGTGGAAACTGGGGCACCACCAAACACGGGGTAGCACCAAACACTGCGATTTTTTAATCAGATATTCGACTTCAGAGTACAAGACTTATAGAAATTTATAGGCGCTATTGAGCTGCTTGTCCACTGAATAAGATCGGGATAGTCCAAGCAGTTTAGAAATAAAAATTAGTGTTTTGTGCTATCCCATGTTTGGTGGTGCCCCAGTTTCCCCTAATAAGTCTTTTCGATAAATCACCCAGACCTTTCTCTTCCAATCAACAATCTGATTTGATGGAATGACAGTACCTGCTCATTTCTTTCTAGATAGTTGCCATTTGCTCCCACATGATATGGCACCTATATACAGGGGTTTTCGGGTTTAGGGGAAGTGGGGCTCCTTTAAATTGAGGCACCTTTGAAATTAGGCTTTTTCTCATATTTTTAAATGGAACTGAACCTTATCATGATGTAATTTAGCTTCAGTTCAGTTCGGTTCCAATTAAAAATAAGAGAAAACAACCCAATTTCAAAGCTGCCCCACATCCCTCTATGCCTACCATTGGGAGGTCATTTGTCAAATCATTTTTGAGGTACCTCTAAATGTATGCAAAAATATGTACACGGTAAATTTTAAATGAACTTCTCGTGAATAGTTGGTGCTGAAAATAGGGTGAAAAATTGGCGTTGAAGAATTATTTGCATACATCCCGGCGTTTCTGTAGTTTATTCGAGAGAAATCTCTTGCACATATGCAAATTTTCTTGGTGTATAACACCATTTCGCGCGTTTTTCTTCTTTCCCGAAAATGTGCATAAGCCTCTGCTTACTGACTTTCCTAAATCTTTTAACCCTTTAAGGACGATTGGGTCACCAGTGACCCAAAAATTATTTTTTTCCTACGGTCATAAAGTTGTGTATTGCTCTAAAAAGCCAGAAAACATGATTTTCTGACCCCCAATTTTTGACTCACTCGTCCTTAAAGGGTTAAACACTTATCACTATCTTACTGAGGTCTTATATCTTTTAACTTAGTCAATCGAGATATAAATAGAACTTGTAATGAAGGTAAAATTTGGAAAGGCGGACACTTAAGAAGCAGCTCAACTTCATAACGTAATTGTATGCTGAGAAGAATCATGTTTTTTTGGGATTGCTGGAAAATTCGGAAGGTTGCCAAGGCGGATATTTCGTCCATATACGATAATATGGTTAAATCATTTTTAATAGCCATTTTTCAAGGTCGAAGTTTAAAATGAACCTGGAGAGTGTATTTCTCAACCGAATGGGGTCATCCTTGCTTCGTTGAAAAGGTCTTAAAATTTATGACAATTAATGATATAAATCTCTTTCCAATCGGTTATGAGTCAGTGAGATAATCAATTGTATTACCCTTAAGCTATTTTGACTGACTTTCTGAACGATTTATAAATCGCGAAGTCTCACATTTAGAATCTCATCTGAAACAGGATAATCTAGTCTTATCCCTGACGGTCTTAATCTCAGAACCAGAACCATCATCAACAGAAGCGCTAATTATTGATTTTACGACAATGAGAACCAGAGCATCTATACTAAGGTCAGAGTTATCCCATGCCATAAATTACATTGGTAAATTTTTATGATTAGGCACATTTAACAGTGTGTAATTTGTTATCAGCAAATCATTCGTGAGGGATATTTTGCCCTAATTTCTTAAATGTGTAAAGTTTGTTTTTCGACGTGCGCTGCAAGGAAATTTCCCAAGAGATTTTCTCAAAAAATGATTTACGCGGCATTCTGTTGGTAAATACTATTGGGAATAAGGGGAGGATTTCTTTAGTTGAAAATTCAAAAGATTTCTCTTAATGTTTTCGCAAAGAGGCATTAGAAAAGTCTTCGAAAGTTAAGAGGATAATTAGTGTAAAAAATATGTTTTGAGCATAAGAAGTTGAAAGATTGCTTCTCTATCTTTCGCAGATGTGCCCATGACACTCCGTCTAGAATGCCCCTCATTAGTGGCTCGAGGGTGGCTGGAAGTCGCTTGGCTGGGGATGTTAGTGCCCTTGGAACACCCCAAACTCCCATGGATGAGGCCGATGAGGTGCCACCGTCACCACAAGTGCCCCTCCTGCTAATCCTCGTGATCCTGGCGAGCTATATTGCCCTAGGTACAGTCATCTTCTCCCTGTGGGAGAATTGGAGTTTAGTGGACGGAGCGTACTTCTGCTTCGTGACTTTGTCCACCATTGGATTTGGGGACCTCGTGCCACGTCACACTCTGCACGGACCCGACCTGCAGTTGGTGGCGTGCTGCGCCTATTTATTGCTGGGTCTCGTGCTCGTGGCCATGTGCTTCAGTCTCGTGGAGAGTCAACTAATGTGGCGATGCAGACGTGTTGCCGTGCGCCTGAAGCTCACGCACGAATAATTCTCGTGAGGATGTCTTTGTACCCGAATGTCCGCCTTTTTATATGCGTATCAGACTGCTCAATCTCCTGTGAATCGTGAAAATGCTTAAGTGGAAATTAAAGTGGACATGAGTCATATCAAATCTGCAATTTTCTTTTAATTTCCCGCTGTAATTGGTAGCTGTTTAAATCCCAATTGGTGTTATTTTCAGAAAGAAATTTTCCGTGGGAAATTAACCAACTGCAATAGGTGGATTGCACTTGAGTCAAGGATTGTTTACGAGGTAAGTAACAATGTCTATTAAAAAAAGTTTATGATATTTTTCCCATTTTCCTATAAACCTGAAGGATATTGACCGTAAACCGTTTTCATGCAGTGTTTTAATGAGTTGTATTGAATTAAAAGGGTTGCTTAAAGAAAGTGTTTCTTGAGAATATTGATTTTTGGTGGGAGGATAATTAAGACCCCAAGTTGATATCTCTTAACGTTTTGCCTCTAACTCCTTTACAAGGTATAGGCATTACACAGCGAGTACAGTTGAATTTTCGAATGTTTGTTATGAGTCGTTCAGCAAAAATATACTAACCGGTCAGCAATTTTCGAAGAAAAAGTGCTAACCAAATATATAGAAAGGGCACTGCCTCGCGAGTATCATTTTAAACTTAGCAGGATTCCGCTGAAAGTAGATATGTTTTCAGATGAATTGAAACCTGTTAGCATTTGGTGGTCGCTGGGTACAAAAATTAAACTAAATTTCAAAATTCGAAATGCAATTTAAAAAACCAAAAGAGACATATTGGATCCGTCAGCATTAAGCTTTCGAAGAGACAAAGCCACTCCAAGTTAAGCTAAACCTGTTCGAACATCTACAGGAAACCTAAAGTACAAGCTCTCGTATTCGCCACTTTAGCGCTGGTTATTGTAAAAAAGTCAATAGCTTCTGAAATAAATGCAAATCAAAACAAAACAAGCCTGCCATTCTTCTTCTTAGTCATTTTTCGTCGGTCTGAAAATTTTCGATCATCCAATTTATTTTGAGGTAAGTTTTCTCTGATATACCTTCGAATCAGTACTAAAAAAAACCTCTCAACTAGAGAAAGCTTTAAAATCGGAAGGTTAATAGTGAACGTGAGAATTAATACTTCTTAAAAATTCCGCAAGGTGGCTGAAGTATGTCCTATTCGAATTTCGAAGTTTTCGCATCTTCATTTTGTTGTCAGAATAAAACCAAAGCAATCCGAAGCAATGCTTACTATTCCTGTCCACTATTAAATCCCTTTTTAATCACTGAGTAACCTTTTCACTAGCTTTTTAATGTGATATTTCATTAATTTTCCCCACTTTGTGTGAAAGTTTTAGTTTGAAAATTCGAAATTGCGTTTAAATTTTTCGAACATCAACGACATTTTGTGCCAATAGACTTCCATTCTTTCCGTACAGAAGTAGATCTTGAAAAATTCGAAAATCTATTTGAAGATCCGAAAAAGAGACTTTCTTACTTCTTAATATTTTCGCAAGGTGGCGGAAGTTACATCGTGTTCGAATTTCGAAGTGCTCAAGTATCAAAATGTGACGGTCTTCACATTGTTAGTGAGGAAAAAACAGAACAACGACATTTACTGTTCTTGTCCCATTATTTAATCACTCTATAATCACTGAGTGACCCTTTCGCCAGCCTTCTAGTGTGATATTTCATAGATTTTTCCCACTTTGTTCGAAAATTTAATATGAAAATTCGAAATTGAATTTAAATTCTTCGAACTTCAACGACTTTTTGTGCAAATAGAGTTCCATTTACATTTTATCCAAGACACTATTGAAGAATCAAAATCTACTTCTGTTTGGGCTCATTAACTCTTTCGTTAGAGAATAAAACTCCACTTGTGAGTGCACTAATTCTATCTTCTTGATAATTCTGCACGGTGGCTGAAGTACTTCCTGTTCGAATTTTGATGTGTTACGGCTGAAAATAAATTCTACAAAGAACAGATTTTCGAAAATATTTCGACAATGAGACTTCCCAATAACGAAAAAGTTCCCTGTTTCAACACTTTTCAACGAAGTGTTCGGAACAGGGTTCGCTTCAATGTAAATAGTTCTCTAAATTCTTAGATCTAGTAAATGAAAATAGTTCTCTACGATGGTCACCACTTTCTGAACATTTGGGAGGCCGCCACCGTCGCAGCCTATCAAACAGGGAACTCTTTCGTGCTGGGTTCTCAAAGAGACTCTTATTTTTAAGTTCAGCCATTTCAGTAGGGGAGTTTTATTTCGAAAAAGTGAAATAAAAAAATAGTGAAATAAAAAATAAAAATATAGCAATATGACAATGTCATATGGCCTTTCAGTATCCGAATAGACATTACAAGCAGCTCTATGAATCTCTCAATGATTGATGAGTCATATTTTCGAATAGTTTTGCAGAATATATTACATAATAAATTTTAAATTTCTTATATGACATTATCATACTGTTACAGAATCACCCTACTTGTCAGCTTCTCGCCATCATAAGTTATAGGGTAAAGTGATATAATTTGGAATTAGTGTTACAAGTTGGACAATTCGCCGGTACAAGTTGGACATGGCTTTTTTCTTGATAAATACAGTGCAAAAATTTATTTATTTTTTATTTTAAGCACAAGGAAACAAATTATAAAACTAAAGCATTAAAAATATACAAATAAAAATAAAGTACTAAATTTATCAAGACAAAAAGGCCTGTCCAAATTGTACTATTGTCCAACTTGTACCACTGTTCAACTTGTACCACTTTACCCTACTTATATCTTATAATCGATTAATATCATAAATGGGGTTTCAGTCTAAAAACATTAATTTTATTAAAAGGTTTTGATATAGACCCCTAATCGTGTGATCAACCCTAATTTAATATTTATTTTATCCAATCTTTTTTTTTATTCCTGACAACTTTTTCAGCTCTGCCCTTTGTCAAATCCCAACCCTTTCAACACTTCTGGTTGAATAATTTGGCCACATAACCACATTTTAAAAGCTCTGCCCAAGGCTCCACCTCCAAGGATTTTATGTGATATGATGTTTTGAACCTTGTGGAAGAGTGGTATAAAAATAACCCTCAAGCCCATCAATCAGGAGTTGATGGAAAAATTTTCGTTGGTTCGCTCTTAAATTCAGCCCAGTGCAAAATGTTGGTGATGTTGGTGGTTTTGTTACTAACACCTCAAATGTCGTCCATAGAAATTAGTGCTATCATGTCTGGTGTAAATCCTGTACATCCGCTTGTAGATGAAATTGGTGGATTTATCCGCGATGTGGGAATTTCGGATGATACCGCTATTTTCAACATGTGCAATCAACCACACGTTGCTCACAGAATTATCAGTGATTTGCTTGATGGACAATTGGTTAAAGGTAGAGCATTTCATGGTGGAATTGACATGCAGAAGGGCAACTGGAAACATCTCAAATTCAATTTCATGCTGATTTTCGTCGATTCGCACTTTTGGGTACCTATTTAATAATGAAATCAATTTGTCTAGGAATGCTCATTCCGGAAGAATAACCTTATTGTCGTTTTCGAAGATTAATAAAACATACTAAAATATTGTCAATTTTATCAGAAAATCCTGAATTTGATTTTCTCGTGACTTTAATCGAAATTTCTAGCCCATTTTGCAAGACTGACTATTTGTCATCTGGACTATTTAAAAAGCTGATTTTTTATTGACAATGCAAAAATAACCACTTCGTTGCCACTTTTCGCCATTTTTGTAACCACTTCTCGCCACTCACTAAAAAAGGTCCAAAGTCGATTATTTTAGGCAATTTTATGAAAAGAAAACATTCAGTAGGGTGGAGTCTACACTAATGGATGCTATACACTTATGGACAGCGTGAAAAAATCTTGAGGTTTTACGTAAAACAGATTTCGAAAAGTTATAAAATTATTAGTTTATGATGTAATTAACACTTTTTTTGATTTTTCGAAATCTGTTTAGTGTAATAACTTAAGATTTTTGCGTTGTCCATAAGTGTATATAACATCCATAAGTGTAGATTCCACCCTATGTCCTTTTGCTCATGATCACCTTATTATTACTCATTTTAAATGGTTTTTCTTCGCTTGAAATCAAACAATTGGACAGTTGCAGAAAGTAAACAATGCACATTTGACAAATGAAATGGCGTCAGGTGGTAAAATCAATTCTAGAATATTACCACTTTCCGCCATGCCTCATTTATAAATAAAAATAATATAAAATGAAATATTAATTAACTAAATACAAATTTTATATATTCCACAAGGGTAATTAAATATTCAATAGACAAATTATTTATTAAAAAAAAGTAGATTTTGTTGGATTCCTTGGACTGGGTTTAAGTATTGCTCTAAAAAATGCTTAAAATCTTAAATCTTGAACGAATAATAATTATTTATCGACTCTATACGTAGCAGCAGTAAAAATACAAATACGTTGAGACTCATTTCTTTCATAAATCGCGAGAAAGAGCAATTTCATTATAAGTGGCGAAGAGTGGGGCACTGAGTGGCGAGAAGTGGTGATTCCACCCTACTGCTCATTCTGCAGCAGCCAGTATTTAAAGAGTTCGAAGAAATTAATTTTATTTTCAAGGAAATATTGTCGAATGTCTAACCAGGTTGCAAGAATTCCAATGAATAAGCATTCTCTTTTATTAATCTGTATTGAAATGGTAACTTACAGTGCTACTATTGGACAATTTCTTGTCTGTTGCAGTTTTTCCCCGGAAAACTTCTCACAGAGATCAGTAATATACCATTCTGGAGGCAAGAAATAAAAATCTTTATCATTTATGTGGAAGATACTGATAAGGATGAAGAAATATTGCAATCAAAGCATCTCCTTCGGATTTTCAGTAATTGGAATGTCCTGCAAGTGGCAATTATTGGAAGATTTTTCCTGTACACCTACAATCCGTTTGATAAAGTTTTTACACTGATAGAAAAGGTTAGTATCGTAAAGCTGTTTGTTTAAAGTTATATCGAAGGCTGTTCTTGCTGTAGTCACAAATAAAATGTAAGAAAATTTTGATAACCGGGGAAAATTTTTTGTCAATTTAACAAAAAAGGTTTGTCAAAAAAATATTCTTCTAAACAGGATATGAAATAGTTCTTCAAAGAGATTTTTTTCCATATAAAATGTGGCAAAAATTTTGTCAAATTAGAAACCAGTATCTTTTTGACAAAATTTTTAAAAGATCTAATTGAGTGCTTTCCAATCCTGATCTTTCTAGACGGAAAAAAATTCGTAAAATTGTTTTCGTAAAAATGTTTGTAAGTTCCTATCGGGGACTCAAGTTCGTAAAAGTTTGTATTATTTTCACAAACATTGTTCATAAGATGATCAGTTGATGAGCATTTTTTGTACTTTGACAAACATTTATTCGTATATTTTTGTTTGTCTTGCAAAAAATTACGAACAAATGATAGGAATTTTGCGAACATTTTTCAGTGTTTATGAACGTTTACGAACAAGTGTTTGTAATCGTGCAAAAAAAATGCTCGTCAAGTTATCGTATCACGTACAATGTTTGTGAAAAAATTACCTACTTTTACGAACTTGTTTGTGGGCTATATCATTTACGAGCATTTCATAAGTCCCCAATAGGAATTCAATAGCAGTTTATGAACAATTTTACAAATTTTTTTTTTCTGTGTAGGGTAAAGTGATATAATTTGGAATTAGTGTTACAAGTTGGACAATTCGCCGGTACAAGTTGCAAATGGCTTTTTTTCTTGATAAATACAATGAAAAATTTGTTTTTAAGCACAAGGAACCAAATTATAAAACTAAAGCATTAAAAATATACAAATGAAAATGAAGTACTAAATTTATTAAGACAAAAAGCCCTGTCCAAATTGTACCATTGTCCAACTTGTACCACTGTCCAACTTGTACCACTTTACCCTACTCTGAAAAAAAAATGTCTTGTCAAAAACAAGAAAAGTTTGTCAAAAGGATGTTCTTCTATACAGAATATGAAAAAGTTTCGTCAAATCGGCGGCCAACAAGATTTTGTTAAGTTTGTTAAAAGAGTGTCTTTTCCGTATAAAATGTAGGGAAAAAATTTGTCATAAGGGTAAACAACATCCTTTTAACAAAATTTGATCAAAATCCATTTGTCGATTTAACAAGATATTTTTTTCAGAGTAATAATCTGAAGAAAAGTTTTGTCAAATTAACAAGAAAAGTTTGTCAAAAGGATATTCTTCTACACAGAATATGGAAGAGTTTTGTTAAATCTCCGGTCAACTAGATCTTATTAAAATTTTCTCAAAAGGATGTTTTTCCAAATAAAATATGAAAAAAAAGCGTTTTGTCAAGCTAGGGAACAACATGCTTTTGACAAACTTAACAAACAAGCGTCTGGCAAGTTGGCCTTTTTATATGGAGCTATTTGAAGCCAATTCCTAAATTGATCTCGGACTCAGCTCGCAGTGTTCCAAGGAAAAAAAAATATTTAAACAAAAGTTTAGTATATTTATCCCTCCATACGGAAAAGTATCTTATAATACGGAAAAATTTCTCACTTTTTAAATATTTAGCATAACGATCACGAGTGCAGAAAAATTCCCATACGCATTTGTATGTGAAGTGAAAGTAAGAAATTGGCTTCAACTTTGGATGCCACTCGCCTGGGACTAGTTAACAAACACTTATCTTACTATAACAAAACTTATCTTTCAGAGTGATACTTTCAGTGGCGCCTCTGCAAACCTAAGTGACATTTTTCCACTAAAAACTAAAAATCTGATGGGATATCGTCTCCGAGTTGTGTCAACCGATGTTGTCGGTGGAAAATTAATAGGGTTTACACGTCATCTTCTCGACATCATAGCGGAGCGCTTGAACGCTACGTACGAAGTTAAACGGAACACTCCTATTCTGGAATGGAATGAGATTAGCATTCTAAGAGATGTAGATTTCAACCTAAAATTGCAACTAATATTTCCTAAACTCCTTAAATATCAATTCATCTCTTGGTCAACGTCTTTGTCTGTGCACAAGATATGCTGCATGGTACCGTATCAATCTGAGGATCCTAATTTTATTCATCTGATGGTATATTTTACCAGGAAGATCATCCTTATCTATGGTGTCTTCATGTTTTCAATGGCGTTTCTATGGTCGCGGACTCGTCAGCCAAGAATGTCTTTTCTTTTGTCCTTAAGCCTTTTATCCCGCTCAGCATTCCTGTCATCCATCCCACGGCGAATTCCCTCATCGGTGGAAAGGATCTTTGTAGGTGCTGTTATAGTAACGTCCTTCTTCATTATTACTGCCATTCAATCACTCATAATTGCCAGAATTGTGGAGCCCACTTATCCTGCTCAAATTGATACACTGCAGGAGTTGAAAAACGTAAACATCCCCATTATGCTCCAATCCGATGTAGTTAGTTTTTTCAAAAAAGCCGACACTGACTTACCAGAGGACTTAGTAGATCGATTAACGGTAAGGAACGACAAGAAAATTGTCTTTAAAGTTTATTTTAAAAGCATGATAAATGGATATTTTGCAGGAAACTAACCTCAATCCCTTGAAATTAAAAGAAAATTCGAATATCTGGAGGATGGTTTACTGCATGAATTCATTCTTGGGACAGAATTTCATCAATTCTATGGCCAACAAGGATTCTCAAGGAAACAGAATTCACCATTTGATGAAGGAATGTCTTGTCTATGCACCAGCTATGTACCCTTTCCCTCGAAATTCTCCCTACATTGATCACTTCAATACCATCCTCAGAAGATCTTATGAAGGTGGCTTTATGATTTACTGGGTTACCATTGATTTCCATAAGCTTCGTGTTAGAATGAATGCTGCTGATCGGAAGACATACGAAGCTATAAAGAAGAAAGGTTTGGTAACTTTCAAGAATATAGAGAAATCTCTACCTATCCTGATAGGTGGATGGTTACTGTCAGGATTCGTCCTTCTTCTTGAACTCCTTTACTCGCGATTTGCGCTAATTTGGGCGTCTCTAAGATACCGTCATGGGCGGACAGGAAATTAATTATCTACCAGGAACTCGTATTTAAATACCAACCATTTGAGGTAATCCACTCACTTGTGACACCACAACACAATTTATAGCTTTTCACTGTGGAAAAGCACAGCGAATATCCTGGTGGAATATTTCCGTACAATTTATGCGCTTCTCAAGATCTTTACGACCCAATAAATCACCTATTTCTCCAAAGATTGTACTCCAATGATTGTGCTCGTCAATTTTATTGTGTTTCATGTCTTCGCGAGAGGATGAAATCTTAAGATTCCACAGATTTTTCCACCAGCCACATAAATGGTAATTGCCGGAGGTATTAAGGGGTGTAATGAAGTTTAGGTGTTTCTCTCAGAAGAAAACATATTCCACAAAGTATATCTCATATCTCATTTAATGCGCTTTAGGCTTTTCTTTTGTTAAGCACGCAAGAAATTAATTCTGAGAGATATTTTTTGATATTTATTAAATTGTGATGAATTTATTTAAATTTTACTTTTTCTTAGATGAAAATTTATCTTAAATTTTATGGCTAAAACATTTTTGGTGGGTCCAAAAATGTGGGTGGTTTTTTCCTGGGTCCAAAAGGCAAAAATAAAAAATGGGCCTAAAATCGTAATTCTGATGTGTAATATTTTGTGCATTTTTGAACACTGCAAGTGTCTTTTCGAAACAGCAAATATTCCAAGTTATAGAGGGTTTATTAGGGTTAATATTTACCGTGAAAATATTTTGCTTGAAGGGGGTCGTTTTTGTGGGTGGAGAAAAATTCATAAAAATTACCACCCTTGGAGCTCAGGAAAATTGAATTTTTTTCTGAATTCTCACAAAGAAATATTAAGAAAGACACACAAAAAGAGAGAAAAATTGCTAAAATTTCAAAAATAAGTAGAAAATTAAGTGCAGTGCCCCAAATCCCATACCCTGTGAACAAAAAAGACCCTTTGACAAAGCAAGAAAAGACTAAAAATTTTAGTAAGTAGTTAAATAATTGTAAAATGATTTGATGAATAAATACAGTAGAGTCTCGCTATAGGTCATCGCTCTATAGTCCACAATTTATCGACCGTTGATTTCAAAACACTGATTTTAAGTTAGGTTATGTTTTTTAGTATGCGACATGCATAACTATTTTAATATTTTTGGCAAACTTTATTAAGTAGTTGTGATAATTGTGATCCACAATGAAGAGAGCAAGGACAAGTACCACAATCGCAAAGAAAGTGGAAGCCGTCGAGCAATTTCAATACTAAAAATCGTTGATAATTTTAAAAAATTACATGGACTATAGTGCGACCCAAGTGTCAAATTTGAAACCAAATATGGACTATAGCGAGACTCTACTGTAGTGGTCTTTCCCGCCCCAGCCACTGAGGAAGGCGTGGAGTCCGAGCCGAAAGCTTTGGGAAGAATTTGAGAATTTTCTTTGCTTCTTTTTACCCGACGCTCACCGGTTTCCACACCTATTGAATTTTGCAGATTCGTAAAAACATCTGTCAAAATTACTGACCACCGAATTTGAGAATTCCCTCACTGTTTTAGGTCACACTGTGCATGCCGCTCGGGATATTTGACTCATCAGATATTCCACTGAATAAATTCACAAGAAAATTGGGATATTAAACAATTTTCATTAAAATCTCGAAGGAAAACACTCACTTCCCCATCAAAATGAGACTTCATCAGATATTTTTATTTCACTTTTGTCAAATTAAACATTAAACCTGAATCTGCTTATGGTAGGTGTGATTCTTTCATTGCCCATGCGGTGCTTTTTGAGAATTTTTCATCCAATTTGTTTTGTTTTCAAGCGGAATTTTTCACATTTTACTTTAAATTAATCATTGGTAATTCTAAGAATCACTGATGTTCAAAAAATGTTCTGTAAGACAGATTCGTGACGTTAGAGAAAAAGCAAAGATTACAGTAGGTGTGATTATGAGAGTATCATACCTAACCAAGTTCTTAACTGACTGTCAGAATGCAGGGAAAAAATGGTTTTCCGAGTGTCAAAAACCATGTGTTAGAAAAATAGCTTGAAATTGCTTTTTAATGCGTGATACCTCCTACAAATGGTAAAAACAAGTAGATGAAAGTTCCATCTAATTAGTGATGCCCAAATTTTTGTGTCCGGTGTAATGTTTTCGGGGAAATTGAGGCCTACAGAGGTGGGAAAAAGTGGTACAAAGCTGAGTTAACCATGGCACCTTCGTAAAAAATGCCGCAACATTTTCATTTTCCTGTCCAAAAAATCCAAGGACATTCAGGAATTTTGTGAGGCAGAATTATGAACCCAATTAGTAAGAGATTTTTTTGATAAAGTGATATAATTGATTCGGTGTGTGTGGCATTCAGTAAAAAATATTAAATCTTGGACTCCTTTTTTAATACGAACCTTCAAAACCTTCCCCTAAGTGAAAAATTCACTTGGTAAGTAAAACTTCAAAACTGGGAAGTAAAAAAGAGAAATTTGGTAAGTAAAAAAATCAAAAATGGTAAGTAAAAAAACCAAAAACGACACAAATGGTACAAGTATATTTTATTACTTTCCAAAAATTTCCCTTTGCCCAGGAAATTGCTTTTGCCCCAGGGTGAAACTAATAATTGTTCAAAACACAGAAAATATCCCGAATAATTTCCGAAAACATAGAATATTTCCCTTTGCCTCAACAAGCGACACTGATACCTTCCCAAAACATAGAAAATTTTCCTTTGCCCCAAAGAACGAAATTTATAAATTCTCAAAACACAGAAAATTTCCCTTTGTCCCAAAGGGCAGAACTAATAATTTCCCAAAACATAGAAAATTTGCCTTTGCCCAGGAAATTTGCTTTTGCCCCACAGGGTGAAACTAATAATTTCTCAAAACACAGAAAATTTCCCGAATAATTTCCAAAAACATAGAATATTTTCCTTTGCCTCAACAAACGACACAGATTACTTCCCAAAACATAGAAAATTTCCCTTTGCTCCAAAGAGCGAAATTTATAAATTCTCGAAACACAGAAAATTTCCCTTTGCCCCAAAGCACAGAACTAATAATTTCCCAAAACATAGAAAATTTCCCTTTGCCCAGGAAATTTGTTTTTGCCCCACAGGGTGAAACTAATAATTTCCCAAAACACAGAAAACTTCCCGAATAATTTCCGAAAACATAGAATATTTTCTTTTGCCTCAACAAGCGACACTGATAACTTCCCAAAACATAGAAAATTTTCCTTTGTCCCAAAGAGCGAATTTCATAAATTCCCAAAACATAGAAAATTTCCCTTTACCCCACAGGACAGAACTAATAATTTCCCAAAACATAGAAAATTTGCCTTTGCCCAGGAAATTTGCTTTTGCCCCACAGGGTGAAAATAATAATTTCTCAAAACACAGAAAATTTCCCGAATGATTTCCAAAAACATAGAATATTTTCCTTTGCCTCAACAAGCGACACTGATAACTTCCCAAAACATAGAATGTTTTCCTTTATCTTATTACAGTTCCAATCCTGTCTCATTATTTTTTAATTAGACGTTATAGAAGACTCGATTAATGTCTGGATCCATTTTTGCCTTTTCAGTTTCCTTCAGAGTCCACCTATTAAACTCCTCAATCACTTCCTTTGGCATTTCTACCTTGTAGGATCCAACTTCTCCCTTTCTCACAAAATGATAATCTTTGTCAGGTAATGTCTTCCGAAGTTCCTTTAGAATTCTGGTAACAGATTCATCTTGGTTCAGCGTAGGAATTTCTGGAAAAAAAAATATTGTTTCAATTTTCTGGGTACTAAGAAGTTATTTAACACGATCTATTATTTTTTCTCATTTGACTTACTGGAGAACTTTGAAAAAGATAAAAAGTCTGCAAGCTCATTAACTTGATCTTCACTGAAAGATTTTCCCAGAAACTGTGCAGTTTTCCTAATAACACTGGGATGATCCTTCTTCATTTCCTCGTATGTGAGGAACAGGATATTTTCCTCATTTCTCATGCGCCAAAAATTGTAGACATGAGTATGGTATGGAGCAAAAAATACTCTATTCTTCATGAAGATATCAAAGAAATTTTCCCAATTTCCGTGATAGTGTTGCACATTTTTGTAGTAATGGTAGAAAGAAATGGCTACGTCTTTGACATTTCTGGCCACGTAGATGATTCTAGGCTTAACTGTCCAGATCTGTTTAGGCAGCAATGGGGCTGGCAGATGACTCTTGATAAATCGACGAGACTTCATTTCTTGCAGTTCAGTCGGAATATGCGGAAAATTCACATATTTAGGAAAGATATTATTGACCCTACAGAGAAAGAGAGAAACTCTATGAAATACTTATCCTTTTTGAGGGTCCTTTAAACATAGGCACTTTAAATCGAAACTCTGTTCTTGGAAATAAAAATTGTTTACTGAATATTTACCTAGTTTGAGTTTGCCTACCTTTTGGCGCATAAAATCACATCTAGAAAGTTCTATGGAACCTGTGTCAAATTTCGGACAGTTTTCAATTATCGGACACGTCTTTTGTTTTTCAAAAATCCATAATTTTTAGCTTTTATAATTTCTAGAGGTTTAGAGTATCAAAGACACAAAATTTGCATCGCCTTTACGAACGAGATGCTGTAGAAAAATCATTGGAAAGGTGGTTAAAGTTCCGGAAAGGCAAGAAACAAGACACTTGGTGTTTGAAATTGTACACAAGGCCATTCCTATATTTTTATTTAATTTTAAATATATTAAGAAGAATTATAGAGAAAACAAATATTATCAACAATATCTCCTAAATTTTCAAACAACACACTTGAAAATGAAAGCATGTCCGAAATTTGGCGCAATTTGTCAAAGCAATTGTTTTGTTTTGTTGTAGAGTAAAATTAATTAACAAAGAATATCCCAGTATATATACGGGCTAGATATGCCTGGTAGGCCCCGGTACACTCAGGTGAGTGATAGAATATTGGGTAACCAACCCCTGTGGGAACTCACGAATAAGAACAAGGGATCTGGTCCTTCTGGAGAGGGTTGGACAAGCGCCTAACAATCAATCTCAGTAAAAACAGGATTGTTAAGAAAACTCGCAAGAAGCCTCCGATAGGACGGACTCGACAGCAACCTATGCTACGTTTCTGGAGCGAACTAATGGAAAGTCCCCAGGACTGGAGGTTAGTGCGAGAGGCCGGTCCCTTAAAAGTACGTTGCAGCCACCTAATTAAGTAAGTAATGTCTTAACTATTTCATTATTTGTTCCATCATTTTTTTAAAAAAAATTTCATAAGAGAATTTACCTTGCAATTTTGTTATGAAAATAGAAAGCTATTAAAAAAGCGTCTTTCATCACAAGATGATCGCTATGACGTAAATTTATAATAGGTCTATTAATTAGGTGAGATACTTAACAATCTCACCTACTATAATCCTAACAAAATTTCATGTCGTCCGATCGACCTCAAACTTGGCCAAAATGTGTTTCGCCACTTCCTGATCACGAATATATGGGGGGCTAAGTTACGTTCCCGGCCGGCCGGCCGTCCGGCCGCTCTTTGGAGCTTAATAGCTCCTAAACTAAAAAAGATATCGACTTGCGGTTTTCGGCAAAGGTTATATATCGGGTGAAAATTGCAACTTGGTGCATTGACCCCCCACCCCCCACCCCTCCTTCCGCCATTTTGAAGACCCCCCTTTTTTGTTTTCTCAATAGCTCCGCCCCTATGGCATCGAGCGGGCTCAAATTTTAGTATGTTATAGCTGGGCCTTAGAGCTTTCCATCAATATCAAACTTAAGGTCCCCCGACCCCCCTGACCTGAGCTATAAGGGTCCAAAAAAAATTTCTTAAAATGGCCATAACTCCGGTTCTAATTGTCAGATTTTAAAAAATGAGGGCTTTTTGGAAAGCTCTCGTGAAATGCCACTTCCCCTTCTAACATCGCAAGTTCATAAAACCACCGCTAGGGGCGCTATTATTAAAAAGAAAATTTTTAAATCTTATAAGTTAAATAACTCAAAAATTCCATTGTGCATCGGGTTGAAATTTTAGTATGTTGTAGCCGTTTATTATACCTATCAAACAAAAAAAACCTTAAGTCGATCTAAAACCCCTGACCCGAGCTATAAGGGGTCAAAGTTCGAACATTGACCGGCCTCTATCTCCGGTTTTAACTAACATAGCTACCTAAATTTTACCTTTTTGGTTTCGTCTCGATGAGCACTTTCAGATGGAAGTTCAAAAAGTCACCACAGGTGGCGCTGTGATAGCGTCAAAATTCATCGAAATTCAAAGTCACTTTTCTCAAAAACGGCATTGTGCAAGTTAATGAAATTTTAGTATTCTGTAGTCCAGTCTAGGACGTTTCCAAAATGGTGCGTATGTGCGCTGTGGTTAAAACAGAACCGGAGATATGAGGGGTCAAATTTCAGGAAATTCAAAAAATCATATCTCCGGTTCTATGTGACCGATTTTGACGAATGAGGGCTTAAACGAAAGATCTCACCAAATGCTACAACTTTCTAGAATATTTGAACTTCGTGGGACCAACACCAGGGGCGCCACAGTCGAAAAACCAATTTCAATATCACATAAGCTCAATTATCTCGACTGTCGCTGAACCGATTTTGATGATTACTTCGACATAATTGTAGAGCATATTTGTCTCTACATTTCGTCCATACATCATTTTCCACTCAGACTACGCTATCACTCCGATTTTGCCGTTTAAGTGTGAAAAAATTGATTTTTCCAATAATAACGCTTTGAAATCACTCAGATGCCAATTTGATGCCTCTACTCCACCAAGACACTTAAAATAGGGTTTTAAATGGAAAGTCCCACAAAAGACAACAATTCTTTGATATAGTTGAAGTTCAACAAATCACTACTTGGGGCACTCTGGATGAAAAAACGAGTTAAGAAACAAAAAACCTCGCTTATCTTGGCATCTGAGTATCGATGAGTTCAAGTTCTATGGGAAAATTATAGAGAACATTCTGGTCTACATTTCACCCATATAACACTTTTCTGTCAGTTCATCCAAAACCTTGATATTTTGGTTTAAATACAAAATTTGTATAATTTCACGAATTTGATTCAAGATAACTGAATGGCGTCTCCCAACTTCAGCTCCAAATCGAATTTGCATGCACTCCGAGTTAGCTCACGTTAAGAATCTCACCTACATAAGCCGGTTAGGATTATCTGTCCCTTTTTTTTATTATAATCTTTTATCTGTGTGCGCATAATTCCGTCAGATGTACAATTCCGAGATTCATCTTACAGTACTGTATTATTTCGAAATGGACCTGTTTAAAAGGATCCCTATTGATACTTACTCAAAGTAAGGAACTCTCTCCATTAGGTTTTCTTTCTTGGATCGTTCATAATCCAAATCGTTGCAAATCTGCCAAACCATTTCCTGAACCCATGTTGTTCCTGATTTTGGAAATGTCACCACCCAAACGTCATCAGGACGTACATCGAAATTGTATAATGTCTCAATGGTATCCCGGAACAAAATGGGAAGAAAGAACTCTTGATCTTGCCACAGAGATGCTTGTGGAATATCCGGATAAGAAGTATTTTTCACAATGATAAACTCATCCATTCCCGCATATTTCACTTTCTCAACTTCTTTCTCTTCATCACAAAATTTTTTCCAGACAATTGGCATTTTTGAATCAATTTCCAAGATTGAGATTTGTCGGTTTTTTCCTTAAAAATCTGTAGCACTCAGACCATCGAATTAGACCAAGCAACTTCCAAAGTTACACTGATTGTTTATCAAATATGGTGTTTATTTTATATATACTGAGTATAATTTTCCAAAATTACATTCATACGCTGTATGTATATGTGTTATGTTTTTATATTGGATGTAATTCAGAGAATGTTGATAAGAGACAGTTTCTACACACAAAAAAACAACAAACAATTTTCTAAATACTTGTATTAGTGAGTTTACGAATATGGTTAAGAAAAGAAATTTAGATATATTTGGTTTAATACTAATGCAACATATTTTTAGCACACAGATCTTACATAATACATTTGATAGAATTCAAATCCCTGATTAAGAATACTCCAAGAAGACACTCCGCTTTAATTTTTCAAAAAGCTATATTTAACGTACATTTATTCATATTTCAAAAAGACGGAAACGCTATCTTAGAACGAATTTTCCAGAGCTTCCCCGAGAACTTATCTTGAATTAGGGTAGAGAAAGTGCTTTAAACATTAATAATGATCAATTTTGAAATTCCGCCTATTCTTTTCTGTTGCGAAGAGACATTTATAGGGTGGCGGCATTACTTGTGGCCAGTCTTTACTTATGGCCATTTCGCAGTTTTTGTTAGAAAATGATTCCGAAAACCGAAAAAATGTGATTTGCTATTAAAACACATTAATTAGTTTTCAATTTTGAGGTTTTCTAAAATCATTTTTTAACATTGTAAAGTTTTTTGCGGGGAGGCCATAAGTAAAGACAGTGGCCACAAGTAATGCCGCCACCCTACCGTTCGGTCCTGAAGGCTGAAATTGACATCAAGACGGCGATAGACGCATGGATGGGAGGAAAAAGGACTAAATTTAGATAAATATAAATTAAATTGCAAAAATTCTTGTCGATGGGATCAGCAACTGTATTAACTGTGTTTACTTTGTCTGCATTCATTGTAAACGACACATCGCTGCGTGCCATTTGCAACGAATGCAAACGACACATCGTTGCGTGACGTTTGCAACGAATGCAATCGACACATCGCTAAGTGTCGCTTGCAATTAATGTAAATGACACATCGCTGCGCGGCGTTTGCAACGAACGTAAACGACACATCGCTACGTGGCATTTGCAACGAATCTAAACAACACATCGTTGCGTTGCATTTGCAACGGATGTAAACGACACATCGCTGCATGGCGTTTGCAAGGAATATAAACGGCGACACATCGCTGCGTTGCGTTTGCAACGAATACAAACGACACATCGCTACATGGCGTTTGCAATGAATGTAAAAGATTCATCGCTGTATGGCGTTTGCAGTGAATATAAACGACACATCGCTTCGTGACGTTTGCAAGGAATATAAAGGATTCATCGCTGTATTGCGTTTGCAGGGTTTGCAGTGAATATAAACGACACATCGCTGCGTGACATTTACAACTAACATAAACGACTCATCGCTGCGTTGCATTTGCAACGAATCTAAGCGACACATCGTTACGTGGCGTTTGCAGCGAATATAAACGACAAATCGCTGCGTGGTGTTTGCAAAGAATGTTAACGACTCATCGCTACATCACGTTTGCAACGAATGAAAACACAAAGCAAATGCAGTTAGCACCATTGCTGATTAAATCGTCGATATCTAGGAAACTCCTTGAGAATTTTTGCATACATATGACTGAAAATGATGCATTTTCCTAATTATATTTCTTTCAGTAAATATTCTGAATTAATTAACTTTATTTTACGTGGCGAAAAGATCCTACTTCACCCTAGTTTAAAAATGTATTTTGAGATAATTTAGATGACTAAATTTCACTGTGAAATTCTCAGTAGATCCGAGTACCTTCACCATGATCGTTCCTATTACTTAATTTACTGACTTTTTTCTATTATCTGTTTCTCTTAAAACACTTCAAAAGTGAAATTAAGTTAATGCGTGAAACTGCATCAGACTGTCTCACTGTTTTTGGAAAATAAAGTGGCTGGATAAGACTTTTTACTACAAAATAAAATAATTCGAATCAATTTTCTTGAGTATATGAAGCAATAAAAATGCCCATCATTTGTGAAAATATTGAGAAAGGAGCATTTTCGAAGACTGAATACTTTGGAACCAGCGACTTCATCCGGATTAGCCATACTCGACGTCCCAATATTCCCATCGCGGAGAAATGGTGCCTTAGGTCGTATTTCATGCCTGCCAAGTACAGGACCAGTGCCCAAGTGATTGAGAACTTCCAGGTGCGACCGGATGATGTCTGGGTTGTGACCTTTCCCAAATGTGGAACAACCTGGACGCAGGAAATGGTATGGCAGATTTGCAATGACTTGGACTATGAAAAGGGCAATTCTACTGAACTTAATGAAAGGTTTCCATTTTTCGAGTGGGTATCTTTAACATTATCAACAGACATCCATCAAGGTCAGAATGATTTTATTGGCTTTATCATTATTGTATGTAGATTCGCTGCGATTGTCCATGATAAGTATAATATGATGGACACTTTGCCAGTTGTGGAGAAAATGCCATCACCTCGTCTAATCAAGAGTCATCTACCGGCACCACTTCTGCCAAAAGATATCTGGACAGTAAAGCCAAAGATCATTTATGTGGCAAGGAATGCTAAAGACACTGCAGTCTCTTATTATCATCATTACAGAAACATCCGAGGATACCGCGGTAATATGGATGATTTTATGGACATTTTCCTGAAAGATTTGGGTTAGGGTCATACTTTTTCGTTCAGTATCTTTTTCTATGAACCCTCTTAACTCTTTTTTCTTTTAGTTAACTATTCTCCTTTTGATTCTCACATAATTGATTTCTGGAACATGAGAAATGAGGATAACATCCTTTTTCTCACTTACGAGGAAATGAAGAAGGATCATCCCAGTGTTATAAGAAGAACAGCAGAATTTCTCGGAAAGTGCTATACGGATGAACAAATCACCAGTCTAGCTGATCATCTCTCCTTCGAAAAAATGTCTCGTAAGGATAATTATGCTTTATTTTTTGAAATATCTTATTATAATAATTTGATCTTCATTCATAGAAAATGAAGCGGTTAACTTTGAGAAACAGATGAAGGGATTTCGGAAGGTTTTTAATATGGAAAAGAATAACAATTTCAATTTTATCCGGAAAGGTAAAGTTGGTTCATTCCGGGAAGAAATGCCTGCTAAATGGATTGAAATTTTCGACAGTTGGATCCAGGAGAGAATTGCAAAGTATCAAGGAGATCCTGCACTTTTGGAAATTTTTACTCCAATTGCAAGAGTGTAACTTAACAATGTTTTTAGTTTTTGTTCGGATAAATTAAGATTAGCATGATTGCTGAGTGAGCTAAAGAGTTTGATTAAAAGGTTAAATGGATCAAGTGCTAGAGTACTCATTCTAATGTGCAAGTGTCCTGGGTTAAAATTTCTTTAAGTCACCAGGATTGAAGATGTTCGATTTGCATCCAGCAAGCTTTACTGCATTTGATTCCATGGGGTCAGGAACTGACTACCCCATCCCTTTATAAGGAAAATAATATTTCAGGTCAAGAAATCCCACTTTTTTGAGGGCTAAGTGGGATGTTGTGCTAACATTATTATTTATTGTTGTTAATGGGACTTTTTATGACCTTCAGAGAGGGAGGAGGAGATTAGGGACTAGGCCAGCAGCAGAGACCAGGCATAGGTTTCATTTAAAACTTTCCCATTTATACACTGAAAAATATAAATGTAAGAGCACAAATGAGGGCCCTTGTAAGGGTGTGGGTGCTAGTATCTTCGGAAGCGAGGGCTTTCCTCTCGTGCAGAATCCGCTTTCTTATCGGGCGCGAAGACGTCTTTTGTAAGGACTAGGACAGTAGGGCTCTCCCTTCGTCAGATATGGGATCCCCATCTATAAAACGTCAGATGGTACGACGGTCATAAAGGTCATTAGGAGGGAGTGGCGACTAGGTCAAAAGAAGGGCGCGCTTTCAGTGCTAAGGAGCTTCAGCACTAGGATGGGATGTTTAACAGACGTTCGGAAGAATATGTGTCCTCGTTTAGTAAGTCTGCCGGCAGTTCTCGACAAGTGAATCGGAAACTTTCCGGCTGAGCGTGTGATCGCTATCGGATTGGATCGGCGTATACCTGTCGTGACGCTACACATTTACCCTAGAAGGGAACTGGTGGTTTCCGTCCCACGGGAGAGAAGATTGGCAGTTACTGGATACGTTAGGCACGAGATGGTAGCGTGGTGAACCAGTTTCTGTGGGACGAGAATCTACTAACCAAGTTCCAAAACAATCCAAGAGCTGTGTCGATTGCAATAGTTGGGCCCACACGGCTTTGAAGAGGCGAGATTGGTGAAGTCGCCTAATCATCAACGGCACCACAATCTTCACATTGAACAGACAGAGAAAGCAATACTGGGAGCGATTGGAAACGTCAGCTAATACTGCTCTTCAGAATGCTACAGAACTAGTACACAGGGTGCCAGAGAAAGGAACTTTTGAGAGCTATTGAGAGTGTAGGCTGATCCTATGATGTTATCTCCCGAAGTTTACGTAAAGAAGAAAAATAACTTATCAATTGAATTTTTTCTGTTGAATAACTGAGCGTTCCTTACAAGTTTGGCATAATATTTGGGATTCGGGTGAACTAGGTAGGTTCTGTCACTAAAGTTGGAGTTAAAGCATGGTTTAGATCAAGTGGTAAATTTTCCAGATATGAAATTGTGATGATAATTGATATTCCTCAGGTTTGAGATGTGTGAAATCAGTATATGGATGTAGACTATATTACTTTTTAGATGTCCCCAAGTATCCTCTAGTAGGGAGCGTTCAAGGCTAGAGTGTGGTGGTCTCACTAATATTAGGAATCTTTTGGCAGTCGTCCCGAGGAATCACAATATTAGTAAAATTCTTGGAGCTACTTTATCAAAGTAAATAACATTGAATTGTGAGATGTGCCTCTGAGGTTCTGGACTGCTAGATCTCAAAGTGGCTATATGCAGCGGGGCTTTCTTTATTGTGCGCCATTGGGTACCTTCAGTTACGACTAAGTCGTCTAAATTGGAGGCTTGTGTTGGGAGGGTTTCTCTCGGCTTAACCGAGTTCTTTATCTCCAATGTGTGAAGCTCGGGCTTCCAACGATTTGTCGGGGTACCTAGTGGAGGGATTGTTCCTGAAGCATATGGTCCAGTGGGATCAGGCGGTACAGGGCTTTGGAGAGCAAGCTTTTTATTTTAAGTATATTTATTTATTTATTTATTTTTGGTATGTTGTAAATAAATATTAAATGTTATGCACTAGTTGGAACTTTCGTTATGTATGTATGTTAGATCCTTTTGGCAGTGTCACGGTCCGAAATCAGCTTTTAGAGCTAGGCCATCTGGTGGTGGCCACCTAGGTGGCCGAGGGGATAAAAAAATCAATCGTATTTTAGGTTAATTGTTGAAACAAAGCTGTTCTTATCACAGGCGGTACTTGAAAATGCTCCTTATGATGATTGTAAAGACTCTAAGACGCTCGGATCAACAATTGTCGTAACTTCTCCATCGCTTATATCAGCAATTCTTGTACCAATATGAAAGTACGCAGTAGAGTGACCCAAAGAGAAAAAAATCTTTGGCACTAATCTCAGGATGTTCTATGTGATAGGACAAAGAAGTTTTTATTCGATGACCATATGATCAGAAGCAGTTTAGAGGTGGCTGAACAATTCTCTTGAAAAGTCGGATATAAAAAATATATAAAATTCTCTATCGAAAAATTTGAAAAAGAAAATTCAAAACATTACGAAAACTATCCACGGTGCGATACGTCTTAATTAATGAAGTATAAAAAGATTAAGTGGAAGGCCAGAAAGGTATTTAGTTTACCTGCTGATAGTAAAGTGAAATGAAGACAACATTACTATTTAAATTATTTTCCACTTCAAGTGTTTTGTAAAACTCAGAGTCTTTTAGATTAAACTTGCGCCTCTTGAAAGCAAAATGTCTTTAGTTTTTGAAGATTTTTGTGACGGAACTTTATCGAAGAAAGCAGAATATTATGGAATCAGTGATTTCATCCGGATTAGCCGTACTCGATGTCCCATTACTTCCATCGCGGAGAAATGGTGCCTTAGGTCGTACTTCATGCCTGCCAAGTACAGGACCAGTGCCCAAGTGATTGAGAACTTCCAGGTGCGACCGGATGATGTCTGGGTTGTGACCTTTCCCAAATGTGGAACAACCTGGACGCAGGAAATGGTATGGCAGATTTGCAATGACTTGGACTATGAAAAGGGCAATTCTACTGAACTTCATGAAAGATTTCCATTTTTTGAGTAAGTATGATACACCATAAATACAATTTTATCTTATAAAATGACGTTTTCTTAAAGATATGGAACTATTGTTAACGAAGAGTGTTGGGATTGGGATCGTTTTTCATTTGTGGATCAAATGCCATCACCTCGTTTCATCAAAAGTCACCTTTCTGCTCCACTATTGCCGAAAAAAATCTGGACAGTGAAGCCAAAGTTAATCTATGTGGCAAGAAATGTAAAAGATGTAATAGTCTCATATTATCATCACTATAAAAACCTTCAAATCTACCGTGGAAGTTTTAATGATTTCTTAGACATTTTCTTCAATGATGCCAGTATATTCTTGCTCAAAGATATTTTTTTTAAGTTATCTTACTTAATAGTTTGTTACGAATTTTAGCCATTTATGCTCCATACGACTCTCATATAATTGATTTCTGGAACATGAGGAATGAGGACAACATTCTTTTCTTCACTTACGAGGAAATGAAGAAAAATCTTCCTAATGTTATTAGAAGAGCAACAGAATTCCTCGGAAAGTGCTATACGGATGAACAAATCACCAGTCTAGCTGATCATCTCTCCCTCGAAAAAATGTCTAGTAAATATTACAAATATCTATTCCGTCACTTGAATCATCAATTGTTGTATCTGCGATAATTAAATTATGTTATTTTTATATTTTGCAGAAAATGAATCTATCAATCGCGTCGAAGAGTTGGATGATTATTACAAAAAGATAAAATTTAATAAGGATAAGGATTACAATTTCATCCGAAAGGGGAAAGTTGGTTCATTTCATCAGGAAATGACTCCTGATGTGGTTAAAGAGTGTGACACTTGGATCCGGAATAGAATAGCCAAATATCAAGATGATCCACATTTACTAGAAATTTTTCTAGCAAATACGTGTTTGAATATTTTTTAATATTGTGCAATTAAAAGCATTGAAGAAAATTGTGTTTGTAAAAAAAAACAATAATATAAACATTCCATTTTTATTATTTTACATAGCTGTAATATAATTTTACATTTTTTAAAAAACAGCAGATAAAAGAGTTTTATACGTTTCTGCTTGAGAATATTTATTTAGATCTGTAAAGCTTTGTCTTGTATAGTTTTTAGTTAAACCAAAGATGCTTCGGAAGGGGTTTAAAAAAATATATTGTAAACACTTTTAACAAAAATAACAAATACATTTTATCTTTAATATAAAATTATTTTTACTATCACCTATAATCAAGCCACTTTAACAAAGTCATTTCAATTCAAAAATGGCACTGTGCAAAAATGGGCAGTGAATTTTTTTCCTATGTAAAAAAATAATATTGAATCAGTGCCGTAGATGCGGACGAATTTTTCGACCTGCTACTCGTAAGCTTTTTTTTTAAATTCAGGAAACTTAAGGATGGCCGAAGATAATCCTTTTAAGTGCAAGAATTAAAGAAAAGCTTAGGAACAGCTGGTGGAGGCAGTCATTCGCATCTACGGTACTCAACTGAATTAAAATCAGAAATATGTGTGTCCAATTTTTGGCGGAGGGTAAAAAAAGCTTTTCTAAAAATTTAAAGACTACTGATCAAAATTTAATATTTCACTGCACAAAGGACAATGGGCAAAAATGTATGGGAGTTGGTCTTTGTGGTGTCCACAGATGGGACTAGTCGCATTTTATTGATTAAAGGATGATAAAGAATGATAAAAGATGAAAAACTGCCGAAAATCAGGACGATATTCGCTGGGAGTCCTTGCAAAAAACACCCTTATCCTTTCGAAAATATACTATTTTGACATGGAATTACTAAATGCAATTGGCTAAAGGTCGTGTAGCAAGTCAAGCAGAGCATGTGGCCTCTAATAGCTCAGTTGGTAGAGCACTCGTCTAGTTAACGAGAGGTCTCCAGTTCGATTCTGGGTGGAGGCAGGAATTTTTCCTGTCTCCACTGAGAAAAAAATTGGATGATTTGAGTGTCATTTGCTCTGATTGACGATTTCAAAATAATGACTTTTTCCACTATAACTCCTCTGTGAAAAGAAGTAGAAATCAGAAACTTAGTATAAGACCAAGGATAATAGAGGGCTTTTTGACCGACTATATATACGTTTCTCCTCACCACTTCTTCCAGCAGTCCCCATATAAAATGAGGACTTTTTCCATTATAACTCCTCTCTGAGAAACGGTAGAAAGCTGATGCACAGCATGGGAACAAAGTTTATGAAAGACTATTCAGTTCTTTAAAATCTGAGGGGCAATTCACGAAATATCCAGACAAAATTGACTGGACGGCGAATATGGCGGAGACATATTTGGTGTGGCGAAAAGTGAAATAACCCTAATTAATGCATTTTTCAGTACATTTTTATTCGACGAAAAGTAGGCAAAATGAAATTGTCTGGTTATTTATGGCACATTTTTAAAATTGGAATATATGCATCGTTATAATAAATTAGGAATTTAAAGCATTCTAAGATAGAGGAAAATTTTCAAACACCAATATAAATTATTTATATTTTGGTGAAGTTTATTGAACATTAAATGGAACCATTATATTGCTTCATATAAAAGAAAGTAAATATTGCAATAATGGTTTGGTGCAAATATAAATGTTTAGATTTTGATTAATTTTTTCCAAAATCACTTTGACTTCCTTTTAAATTCTAAATACAATTTCAGTATTAGAAGGTTATAAAATTATTTGGGTTTTGATAAAGTTTTCTGGATATGTATTTTCTGAGAATTATGATAAATATTTCTGTAAGTCTGTAGACTAATTACCTCTCAAGAATAGCATCGAAAAATAGCATTTATGGCATTTATTCTGATAATAAAATTTTTATGCATTTTGTACATAAACGTGGAAAATATTATTTAAAAGGCTGCAAATATGATATTTTTGATGCGTGCATTGATTGACACGCGACGGGTTAGTTGATATTAATTTCTAATTTTATTATAATATTATTATTTAATTTATTATTATTTAATTTTAATTAATTTTATAAATTGATATTAAAAATGCTTTTCTTTGGATCAATGTAGAAATCTATGCTTGGCGAAAATTTAGGTCCGAAATAAATCGTATGTTAATTTAGCAATAAGAAAATCCTGAAACTTATAATCCTCAATTATTATTATTAATCCGTGAACTTTCCCAAAAGCTATTCTTTCAGAATGCAGGGAGTTTTTAAACGTTTAGAAAATCTTAAAATCCACTAATTTATTATTATTTTTATGCCTAGGCATCTAAATAAAATTATGCAAATAAATAATTTTTTCATAAGATATTGGTAAAAAAATCGTAGCCTCCGGTATCGAAATGGACGATAAAATTGTCTGGATACATCCCGAAATTCCAGCAGGTACAAGACCCAAAATCTGGTACACCCTAGATTTTTAGCGAGAAAACGCACCTTTTTACGGGATGGAGAAATTTGCTTCACAGAAAACAGGCAGTAACTAGTCAAAATTTTGTCTGGCTACTTTCGTGAATTGCCTCTCTGATTATGATTCCAAAAGAAAATAAATAAATAAATCAGAATTACAAAAATAAGTTAAAATATGTAATGATTTTTATTGAAATCGATGTATACAATGAGGCCATATCTCTCTCTGATGGCACTCAATGAGTCAAGTGGTAGAGCACTCGCTCTATGATGCAAGTGTCCCGGGTTCGAATCTTCTTTTGGTCACCAAGAATTTTTCTGGCGTTATAGGTGTTCGGATTGCATCCAGTGAACTTCACTGCACTTGATTCCACGGGGCATGGGACTGACAATATCATCCCGTACAAGAAAAAATAATAATGCCTATCCCATTGCGGGAAGGCCTACTTTCTTCATGGAATGTCGTGCCAGCATTATTATTATTATTATTATTATTAAATCCATTAAATGTATATTAACTTCTTATCAAGATATACAACACAGATGGTTACCATACCACTGTGATGGTGGACACAACACAGATCACTTTTGCCCACTGTCTTTTATGTTTTTCTACTTAATTTAATTTTTTACTCAACAATTGTGTTTACCAAAATAAAAATCTTTTATTGTTTTCGTCAAAGGGTAATAAACATTCATTATAAAAATCAAAGAATGTTAATTAAAAAAGAAATCTTGCTTGTTAGATGAGTCATTATTTTTCAGCAAACGCAGAATACTGTCTACTACGGCAGTATCCTTCACTGTTATGCTGTTTGTTTACCATTTTCGTTAAATAGCAAGGAGAAAGTGCCCATACTTCGTACGATCCCAAGCTTCGTAATGACCAAATTTTTCCTGTATTTCTGAATAAACGTGATTCCTCAAGTCACAATTTATTGAGAAACATGGAAAAAATTTAGTCCTTACGAAGCTTCGAATCATACAATGGGACTTCGATGCTTTCCCCTATCCTTAATTGCGTCCACCGCCGGCTCAGTGTTCATCACAACCTCCATAATAAAATTTTGTTATGTATAACTATCAGCTGCTTTTATTTTACTATATCTATAAGTTTACACTACCTTACAATAAAATGAGACAATTATAGAATCTTTGAGTTAGACATTATAGAAAACTCGATTAATATCTGGATCCATTTTTGCCTTTTCAATTTCTTTCAGAGTCCACCTATTAAACTCCTCAATCACTTCCTTTGGCATTTCTACCTTGTAGGATCCAACTTCTCCCTTTCTCACAAAATGATAATCTTTGTCAGGTAATTTGGTTTGAAGTTCGTCTTGAATTCTATGAAGAACAGTATCATGATTCAGCGTAGTAATTTCTGGAAAAGAAATAATTGTCTTAATATAATTATCTTGGAAATTTTAATAGAAAATCACAAAGTTCTATTTAATTGACTTACTGGAGAATTTTGAGAACGAAAGATAGTCTGCAAGCTCAAGAATTTGGTTTTCGCTAAAAGATTTTCCCAGAAACTGAGCAGTTTTCCTAATAACACTGGGATGATCCTTCTTCATTTCCTCAAATGTGAGGAAAAGAATGTTGTCCTCATTCCTCATGCGCCAATAATTATAAACATGAGTATGATATGGAGCAAAATAAACTCTATTTTTCATGAAGATATCAAAAAAATCTTCCCAACTACCAGGGTAGTGATGTACGTTTCTGTAGAAATGGTAGAAGGAAATGGCTACATCTTTGACATTTCTGGCCACGTAGATGATTCTAGGCTTAACTGTCCAGATCTGTTTAGGCAGCAATGGAGCTGGCAGATGACTCTTGATAAATCGACGAGACTTCGTTTCTTGCAATGCAGTCACAGTATTCGGAAAATTGACATGTTTAGGAAAGAGACAATTGAGTCTGGAGATAGACAATAAAAAAATATACAATGGTATTTGTCAGGGTGCTTGTAATTGTAGGCAATTTAATTAAAGACCTCTTTGCGGAATTAAAATCCCTTTTAAGCTTTATGGTTTATTCCAATGAAAAAAGAAAAGAGGGAAATATTTCTTCTAAACATTTTTTTAGCACATGACTGTGCTCAAGTGCTTCTGCATTATCGACTTTTCTTTGTGTTGGTTTCTGTGTCGACTGTTTTGTCCAGCCCTCGTCGTGTTGCAAAATCACCAAACAGTCGTGACAGGAACCAACTCAAAGGCAAGTCGATAACGCAGAAGCACTTGAGAACAGACATCTTTCCCCTTTTTAAGATTTCTCTTTTTCATTTTACATTGGATAGGAACTTTAACTTTGGCACAAATATCGTATAATTTAGACATATTTTTTCTTTTTATCAAATATTGGGTAAGTGTGCCAAATTTCGGCATAGTTGCATGCAAGCGCCAAAGTCTCAAGTTTTAAGTTACTTCTTTACAAGAAGTGTTCCTTGGAACCTTGTCGACAGGTTATCGTCTTTGTTTTCTCTAAAATCATTCTTAATACATTTTAAAATGAATAAAAATGTAGACATAGCTTTGGTGGCCTATTTCGGCCACCTTCCTTCTCATAGTCCCTTGCCCTTCCGTAATTCTTCCAATGCCTTTTTCATATCATATTGTTCGTCGAAGCGAAAAATTTTTGTTATTTTTATGCATAGTATAATCTCTAGAGTATCCAGAAACTAAAAATTCATGGAAATTTGAGGAACAAAAAAATGTGCCC
Source organism: Phlebotomus papatasi (assembly GCF_024763615.1). Lineage (NCBI taxonomy): Eukaryota > Metazoa > Arthropoda > Insecta > Diptera > Psychodidae > Phlebotomus > Phlebotomus papatasi. Next base: position 10,016,639 of record NC_077223.1, read on the forward strand.
GAAATTGTAAGCTGGCCGGAATTTGGTACACTTACCCTTCATCGTAATGCATATTAAATTTTTAAATTTTTATTAATGAATCAATATGTATCACTGTCAACGTTTCGAAGTAAATTAGATGTGATCATGAATAACTATTATAATTATTAAAAAAAAGGTTTATCTGATTTTCTATTTTAGCCGAGACCATATAGCTGAAAATATTTGCCAAAATAGGGTAAGATGGAGTAATTTGGAATCTTGTCTATTTTCGAATTTTGAGATTTTCTCACTATTTCAGAAGGTCAAAGAAGAAAAAAAATCCAAGAAGAAGTACTAGACTTTACATTCGAGAATACTTCTTTGTTGTTTTATTCCTTTTGCCATCTAAAACTGTTAGGATATCTCACAGTTCCAAATTAAACATGATTCCAAATTACCCCATCTTACTCTAGCACAGTGTAGTGAATTTCGAAATATCCCTCTTTAAACTGGCCCCACTCGCCCTTATTGACACACTTACTCAAGGTAAGGAAATCTCTCCATTTGGTGTTCTTGCTTAGACCGTTCATAATCCAAATCATTGCAAATCTGCCAAACCATTTCCTGAACCCATGTTGTTCCTGATTTTGGAAATGTCACTACCCAAACGTCATCAGGACGTACTTGGAAATTATACAATGTCTCAATGGTATCCTGAAAGAGACCAGGTAGAAAATGCGTTTGATCTTTTAGCCACAAAGATGCTTGCGGAACATCCGGATAAGACGTATTTTTCGCAATGATAAACTCTTCCATTCCCGCATATTTCACTTTCTCAACTTCTTTCTCTTCATCACGAAATTTCTCCCAAACTATTGGCATTTTTGAAGCGACTTTCAAAACTAAACTGTTCGTCTTTCAAATGGAATTTTCTTTATATACTGAATGTCACTATAATTTTACAGATGTATTATGACGATGAATTTAGTGGGATAATAAACAGTTTAAAATTAAGGTGATAAGAATTTAACGAAGTACTCGAATGAGTCTAGTCTAGGGTATGGCTGATAATTTAGTAAAGTCTATGTGAGAACTACTTTTATACATTTTAAATATAATATGGCAAGAATCGCACACAAGTCAAGGATAGACTATGTAGAGTCAATTTAGAGAGAATTTCCCAAAGACCTCAATTCGCTATCTTTCACCGTTTGGCATAATTAAAACTTGACTTCGTACACCGTCTTGTAATTTTTCTAATACCTCTATCTATTAATTTTTTTTCTCAAAAAATATGATCTTCAAACGATGATGTAGTAAAAATAAGTATATGACCGAGAATTGATGGATTACATTATGTTGCTATTTGAGTTCGAGCAATAAATATAATTACTTTAACTTGGACGGACTTTGTTAGATATTTTATAGCATTCTGCTCTTATCATATAGTCATACTGTTAGAATGTGAAGAAAAAAATATATGAAGATGTACAGAGTTTTGTGATTGTTAAAGATTTTTTTTTCTTTTTTATTTAATTAGAAGATAATTCAAAAAAGAGGTGGCAAATAGTCTGAGGCTTTGCGAAACACTTGATCTCTCAAGATAAGAACTGTGCGTAAATATTCTTTTTTTCGCAAATTTTTGGGTGAATATCAGTTTATTATCGATTTAATTTTTTATAAATCATCATAAAACAATTTTGAAGTTGAAAATTCATCGAGAAGAGGATATTTAAAAAAAATATTAAGCATTAATTTAATTTCAGAAAATTGTACCGATACTTTATCGATAAATCATACACTGAGAGAAATCCGAAAAAGTTAAAATAACGGTTAAAAGTTAAAATCGAAAAAGTTAAAATCGGTGCAAACATTAACCTTTTTAGGTGTATTGGGGGTTGAAGTTACCCTTTTTCGTGTAAAATTTTACCCTTAAAAAGGCGTAAAATTAACATTAAAAAATGTTGATATATTTTTACACCTAAAAAGTGTTAAAGTTATGAGGAAAAAAAGTTAATCGCACCCTTTTTTTCTCAATGTACCGATTGGGACCAATGTAATTTAGTTTGAAACTTTAATAACTTTTAAATAAAGCCAAATTTAACCAAGTCGGTTGCAAAATTATGATAAAATGATGATATAAATGAGGTCCTCCAGGATAGTTGAACTCTTGGAAAATTGAAAAGTCGGTCAAATGTTGGTGGGAGAAAAGAAAGAGATATTTTTCGAGACAATATCATCTAAGGAGGGGTCATCGAATGTCGGAAGTTGATATTTATCAGATCAAAAACACAGAAAAACGCGAAAAACAATGATTTTAAAATAAAGCTTTTATTATTACTTTACCGGTTCATCACTGATTGTGATCGATACAGGCCAGTTTGGAATTGCAAGACCTATCAAAAAAACCCAAATTTGAGCAAATTTGTGAATGGTGTATATGACTATGGCTTAACCCTTTAAGGCCGATTGGAACACCGGTGTCCCATAAAGGAAATAATTTTTTCTGTCTACCTAAAGTCATATTTTTCTTATTTCTGTACATAATTGTAAAGTAGAAAGTTGAAGGAATCTAGAATATTTTTTGCAAGTCTCTAGCTATTTGCGATGTAGTAAATATTTAAGCTCAAAAATGGCGAATTTTTAAATTCTCAAATTCATAACACTGTGCAACAATTTCAAACTTTTTTTTTGTCGCCGGGTTCTCATGCTACTTTTTCTATTGCTAGGGTCAAATGATTTACGAAAATACTTATCATTTTGATTTCATTTGGATTTTGCGACTGGTATTTACGAAAAACGGTTTTTTCCGTTTTTTGATACTTGGGTGCCTATATCTCCGAATCTACTGAACCGATTTATTTCTCACTAAGGAATAATTTGTTCTCCTTTAGATGCCCGATAAATCCTCTGAACAGATGAAGTTCGTACAACCGACACCAGGGGCGCTGTAGTCCCATAAATGTCAGAAAACATGTAAAAATCGAAATTTGTAGCAACTTTGATCAAGAATATCTCGAAAACTAAAACTGTTCTTAACAATCTTATTTATGGGTTTGATAGAGAATTTTATTAGCTACATTTTTGTTCATATACAACTTTTTGCTCAGATTATTTTTTAGCCTCGAAATAGAGGTTCAAACGAAAAATGAGCACCCAGCCAACTAGAGAAAACCCTCATTATTTCACACATTTTGACTTTTTCTTTTCAAGTTGAGGTAAATCCAGGATATTTTCATACTTTTTCTAAATTGCATAAGTTTAATAAATATATACATATTTTTTCTTTTACATCGGAAAATTTCTTAGCCCAAGATACACAGTCTCAAAGATGGCGTGACGCGCTTCATATTTCACTTGTGATTTTTGACAAAAATTTTAAAGTGCTCTATTTCGGGAAGAGGCCAAGATATTTTTTGCTATTTTTTTTTTAAATCTGACATGTAATTTTATTCTCTTTAAAGGCGTCTCCAAACTTTCCCCTATCATTGTAGGAAGCAACGTCAAAATAAAAAAAAGGCAATTTGTTTATGAAAATTGATTCTAGTGTATAGACACCATAAATCGACATACTTTTGATTTTTTTAAATTAAAAAGTATATTATTAACATAAAAAACTACATTCCCTCAAAGAAAGAGGGTCCACTTTTTTGTTGAACTACTTAATTTTTTTTTTTTGGAAATCCCCCAAAACAATTGAGTAGTTAAACTCAAAAATGGATAGACTTCTTTTCAGGGAGTATAGCACCACAATAGTATTTACCAAAAGGAAAAATATTGAAACTTTTGGATTTGGTATTTAAAAGAAAAAAAAGTTCAAATTTTTTTTTTGGTAAAAACAAAAGTTTTTCACATTTTTAGTACATATACGCTATTTTTTTTAAAAATGTTTTAGACTTTGATCACTTTACTTTTCGAAAAAAATACAGTACGACTCCAATAGAGTCAACACATGTCATGTCTGCAATATTCTAAGTTATTTTTCTTGTTGAAGTTACTATTTCACTCATTCAAAATTGACTCAGATTGTTACTCGACAAAAGTAGTTTAAAAGTTTGACATTAAATTTGAAATTTTACATATTTTTACATATTTTTCACTGTGTTTGAAATTTTTAGGAATTAATACTATCAGAGTCGTACTGGACTTTTTATTTATATATTTCGCAATAAAAGTCTAAAACATTTTTAAAAAAAAATAGCGTATATGTACTAAAAATGTGAAAAACTTTTGTTTTTACCAAAAAAAAAATTTGAACTTTTTTTTCTTTTAAATACCAAATCCAAAAGTTTCAATATTTTTCCTTTTGGTAAATACTATTGTGGTGCTATACTCCCTGAAAAGAAGTCTATCCATTTTTGAGTTTAACTACTCAATTGTTTTGGGGGATTTCCAAAAAAAAAAAATTAAGTAGTTCAACAAAAAAGTGGACCCTCTTTCTTTGAGGGAATGTAGTTTTTTATGTTAATAATATACTTTTTAATTTAAAAAAAATCAAAAGTATGTCGATTTATGGTGTCTATACACTAGAATCAATTTTCATAAACAAATTGCCTTTTTTTTTATTTTGACGTTGCTTCCTACAATGATAGGGGAAAGTTTGGAGACGCCTTTAAAGAGAATAAAATTACATGTCAGATTTAAAAAAAAAATAGCAAAAAATATCTTGGCCTCTTCCCGAAATAGAGCACTTTAAAATTTTTGTCAAAAATCACAAGTGAAATATGAAGCGCGTCACGCCATCTTTGAGACTGTGTATCTTGGGCTAAGAAATTTTCCGATGTAAAAGAAAAAATATGTATATATTTATTAAACTTATGCAATTTAGAAAAAGTATGAAAATATCCTGGATTTACCTCAACTTGAAAAGAAAAAGTCAAAATGTGTGAAATAATGAGGGTTTTCTCTAGTTGGCTGGGTGCTCATTTTTCGTTTGAACCTCTATTTCGAGGCTAAAAAATAATCTGAGCAAAAAGTTGTATATGAACAAAAATGTAGCTAATAAAATTCTCTATCAAACCCATAAATAAGATTGTTAAGAACAGTTTTAGTTTTCGAGATATTCTTGATCAAAGTTGCTACAAATTTCGATTTTTACATGTTTTCTGACATTTATGGGACTACAGCGCCCCTGGTGTCGGTTGTACGAACTTCATCTGTTCAGAGGATTTATCGGGCATCTAAAGGAGAACAAATTATTCCTCAGTGAGAAATAAATCGGTTCAGTAGATTCGGAGATATAGGCACCCAAGTATCAAAAAACGGAAAAAACCGTTTTTCGTAAATACCAGTCGCAAAATCCAAATGAAATCAAAATGATAAGTATTTTCGTAAATCATTTGACCCTAGCAATAGAAAAAGTAGCATGAGAACCCGGCGACAAAATCATCGTTGCACAGTGTAATTGATTTTATTAATTTTTTATACTTCCAATTTTTTTTAAGCAAAACCCTTTGGCAATAAAAACTATAATACTCATACGTAATATTTTTCATTAAAGCGAAAAATATTATTCATTGGTATTGTCAGAAAAATTACTTATATTTTTGGGCTGTTTTTGTCCCTATCGTTCATAGAAGCACAAAATACACCGAATCAGACTCTGTTGGAATTTCCAAGGTTAGATGTAAGACTTATCATTGATTATGTTTCTCATTTTAATTTTTATTGTTGATTTTCAGTCCGTAAAAAGTGTCTCGTCGTTACAGGGTTAAAAGTAGGTATAAATTAGTCACGTATAAATTAAGTATATTAATTAGGTTCATCACCTTCATACACTGAAAGAGATAAAATTTATATTACAAATTAGAGATCAACCGCAATAATTTACTTGTACTAAAGTTACAGGGGCACAACTCTAGTCGCAAATACGCTTTTAAAAATTAGTATTGCAAATATTTATTAGGAATATTTTAGAAACCTCGTGAATATTTTGGGCATATCATAAATTATTAGGAAACTTTCAGTTATAGTCAAGTGTGCTCATCTGGGCGATTCACTATCTGAATCGTTTATGACTAATCCAATTAAAATAATATTTTTATTTTTATTTCCGTAATATAGTCACTATAATAGCATAATATAACTATTCAAGTTTGAGAAAAAGCTAAAATAATATTTTTATCCATTAAATATGTGCGTAGATATGGGGATGTGCCAACAAAGATATGTTATATAAAGTCAGTAGAACACAAAATAAAATTTTTAAAATAATTTTTAAGTACAGGAGACTCACAAACTCTGAAACTTTGTATAAAGAACTAAAGTTACTTCCAATTAAAAAAATAATCAAAGTAAAACAAATATTACACATTCACAAAATAAAACACAAATTAATTCACACACTATCTAATTTACTAGAACTTGCACAAGATAGTAGAAGACAGGGAGATATAATAAATATTCGACCTAGGACTACAAAATATGGTATTAAATCTATTTCATTCAACTCAATAGCTAATTACAATAGCCTTCCTATAAAATTAAAAAGAAATTCTGAAGAATACACACTAAAGAAATTGAAAAAAAACTGTAATTGAACTTAATATGTAAATCAAATATCACACAAATCTAAACAAAATTAAAACTTATGATGAGTTTTATATAGCCTTAAATAGGAACAGCATTGTATCTTTAGGCATGAAATAAACTTCAAATTGAATTGAATTGAATGTAAGTGAGTGCCCGGATAATAACAGATGGTTGATTGAAAACATTTATTGTTTCTTTCCTTCTGAAAAAAGTATTTTAAATCCAAAGGTTTAATTAAAAGTGAATTAGCGAAAAGGTGACCCACAGTTAGTTCATGCTGACTTTTTTCATTATTATCATTATTTTATAAATTCTCTTTAATATTTTTCATAATTTTTTTATATTATGTTTCTAAATGAAACAGTGAATAATTCTATGGATTTAGAAGAAGTAAAAAAGAATCTCATCAGTACAAAAACAAGCGTTTAAGTAGCACTCTTCGGAAAACGATCCGGTTACCCCACCTTACATTATATGTTTCCGTAAATAGGCCCTTGATTTTTGTAATTTCTTAACAATATCGACGGCTGCATTCTGTTCCATTCTAAGTCGATTTAGAATTGTATGACTTCGAAAATGCTCATGTGATTGAGTTCTGCAACTGGAAAGAAAAATTTAGTAGTCATCCGATGCAGATGACGAGATAATCAATTTTGAGATAAAACAGTATGCGGAATGAGACCGTCGATATTAAATGTTGAAGGCTGGCCTTTATTTCTTTAGTTAATATAAATTACCAAATCACTGTTTATGGGCAATTTAGGCCTAATTTTTCTTCTATCGTCTAGTTCTTTAACTTTTCTAGTGCTTAAAACTCTAAGTTAACATGTTGTTTTTACTATTAGTAATAAAAAATGCAATGAAATTAGAGACACGCATTACTTTTAAATAGTACTCTTTAGTCGTCAGGTGACTATTATAGAGCTAAGATGCCTTTTACTTGCGAAATACTGGAGCCTAGTGAGGTATCAAAGAGAGTAACTTACTATCAGGAAACGGGTTTTATTCGCGTGAAAAACAATAAAGTCCCGGAAAATTTTCCATGCGTTGAGAAATTGTGGAGTGATGGGTACTGTTTATCTAGCCGATATGAAAATTATGTTGACGAGATAGAAAACTTCAAAATTCGCGAGGATGATGTCTGGGTTGTGACTTATCCAAAATGTGGAACAACCTGGGCGCAGGAGATGGTGTGGCAGATCTGCAATGATCTCCAATTGAACACTTCTTGCAACCTTAGCGAAAGATTTCCCTTTTTTGAGTAAGAAATCTTTTTCCATTCAAAATTTTTAAAATGCAAAATATAATAGAATTCAAGAAGTTTGAATAATAAATTTTCTTTATTTTTAATATTCATTGATAAAAATAAGTAGTTAGACCAAATTTTATCATAATTATTTATGATCATTAATTAAATTAAATCGTACAATACTTTTTTTCCAAAAAATATCTTCAGAGCTGGATGCATGTGGAATAATTGGCCGAATAAAACATTAAATTTTCTAAATGATGAACCATCTCCACGGTTTTTCAAGAGTCACCTTCCTGCTTCCCTTCTGCCTAAACAAATTTGGACGGTTAAACCTAGAATTGTCTACGTTGCTAGAAATATGAAGGACGTGATGGTATCTTTCTACCATCACTATCGCAATATATGCCTATTTTCAGGCACTTTTTCTGATTTTGCAGAACTTTTCATGGATAATCGTGGTATGATAATATTTAGGGGAGAGCGGGGTTGTTTGAGACACTCCACTCTTTCATTTCGGTTTAAAAAACTGTATTTATTGATTATATATTTGAAAATATTTTACTCAATTCAAATGAATAAAGCAGAAGTAGTGTTACTTTTATTATATAAAAAAAAAAAACAGAATGAGATGACAAATACATGTGTTTGACCTTTGAGCAACAGTGAGTGAAATCGTGAAATTTGTTTGATTAAAAAATTAAGGTAGAATCGGCGTATAAACAAGAACGTCAGGCAAGAGCAGGCATGTTTGAGACACTTTTTTATGTTTTGACTTTGTTTCCAAACACCAGAAAATTATCTTTAAGTTTATTTTAAAAAAAACTCGATTAATATTTTTATCATAATTATTTAAATAATCAAAGAATAATCCACCATGTCTCAAACTGCCCATGTCTACGTTTTGAGTTTATTTCTAAAACTCCGAAAATTATCTTTAAGTTTTAAAAAAAAACCGATTAATATTTTTTCATATTTATTTAAATAATCAAAGAATAATCCACGATGTCTCAAGCATTCAGGCTCTCCCCTACATTATACGAGTGTAGAAAGTAAATTATTTTGAATCGCAAATAAGTTTATCAAGCAATTTTCAAATATCCCCGTAATCACCGAATTTAAAATTAATAAATCGCTCTTCCAGTATTTCAGAGGCGCATGTCAATTTTAAACGTTTTTTAAGTGACAATGTCCCTTACATAATTATTATGATTTCAGTAAATGATTTCAGAAAAATTGAAACATTGAAAGGCTGCCGCATTCAAAGGCAGACCACTTTCCCCTATTAACGATTTAACATTTTAGGAAACCAAAAAAAAATGTTTTTATAGTGTTAATAAAAACCCTAAAAAACACTCATCAGAATCTTTGCATTCATTTTAAAAACACATAAAATCTCTTGGATAATATTCCATCTTGTCACTGACAGTTGAGCAACACGACCGGTAAAACAAGTTTCGTAATTCCAATGCTCGCCGCTACAAGCGCAAAACAGTCTCATTTTATACAGTGGACTCTCGCTAATTCGGCTCTTTTAAGATCGGGCTACTTTTTAATTCGGGCGGCAGTTAGAATCGAAAAAAATTTTGACATTTTTCAAATTTGATTATAATTATCGAATGAAGCAAATATCCTTAAATTTTCTATGGTTTGTCTTAATTTTGTTGATGTGATTTTGAATCATTAAGGGATTTTCAGGAAATTTACAATATATATGAGCACGGAAACTTAACATGTGCATACAAATGAACAACAAATCGTTGCATTTCAAAAAGTTTGTTGCCCGAATTTCTCCCTAATTCGGGTGACATTCCAGCCCCAAATGCCCGAATTTGAGAGAGTCTACTGTATATATTTTCTAAGGGGAAGGGGAGACTGGGGCAAAAGTCACAAAACGGATATTTTATTATTTTACAAGCTACTCGAGCGCTTCAAAAATTTCTAATAAGTTCAGTTTTATAGGAAATTTACCGCTCTAAAACCTTGTGAAAGTAATTTTCCTCTATTTTGTAAGGAAATACGTTTATCGAGCCAATTTCTAAAAGGTAATTTGGTGATTATTCTCAAAAATGTTGGGGTAAGTAGTACCAGACATTGGGTATTATCATATTAGGTGAGATTCTTAACAATCTCACCTACTATAATCCTAACAAAATTTCATGTCGTCCGATCGACCTCAAATTTGGCCAAAATGTGTTTCAGCACTTCCTGATCACGAATATATATGTGGCTAATTTACGTTCCCGGCCGGCCGGCCGGCCGGCCGCTCTTTGGAGCTTAATAGCTCCTAAACTAAAAAAGATATCGACTTGCGGTTTTCGGCAAAGGTTATATATCGGGTGAAAATTGCAACTTGGTGCATAGACCCCCCACCCCCCACCCCTCCTTCCGCCATTTTGAAGACCCCCCTTTTTTTGTTTTCTCAATAGCTCCGCCCCTATGGCATTCAGCGGACTCAAATTTTAGTATGTTATAGCTGGGCCTTAGAGCTTTCCATCAATACCAAACTTAAGGTCCCCCGACCCCCCTGACCCGAGCTATAAGGGTCCAAAAAAAATTTCTTAAAATGGCCATAACTCCGGTTCTAATTGTCAGAATTTAAAAAGTGAGGGCTTTTTGGAAAGCTCTCGTGAAATGCCACTTCTCCTTCTAACATCGCAAGTTCATAAAACCACCGCTAGGGGCGCTTTTTTTAAAAAGAAAATTTTTAAATCTTAAAAGTTAAATAACTCAAAAATTCCATTGTGCATCGGGCTGAAAATTTTAGTATGTTGTAGCCAAGCGCCTGGCAAGTTGGCCTTTCTATATGGAGCTATTTGAAGCCAATTCGTAATTTGATCTCGGACTCAGCTCACAGTGCTCCAAGTAAAAAATTTATTTAAACAAAAATTTGGTATATTTATCCCTCCATACGGAAAGGTATCTTATAATACGGAAAAAGTGCTCACTTTTTAAATATTTAGCATAACGATCACGAATGCAGAAAAAATCCCATACGCATTTGTATGTGAAAGTAAGAAACTGGCTTCAATTTTGAAGGCCACTCGCCAGGGACTAGGTTGTAGCCGTTGATTATACCGATTATACCTATCAAACAAAAAAAACCTTAAGTCGATCCATAACCCCTGACCCGAGCTATAAGGGGTCAAAGTTCGAACATTGACCGGCCTCTATCTCCGGTTCTAATTAACATAGCGACCTAAATTTTACCTTTTTGATTTCGTCTCGATGAGCACTTTCAGATGGAAGTTCAAAAAGTCACCACAGGTGGCGCTGTGATAGCGTCAAAATTCATCGAAATTCAAAGTCACTTTTCTCAAAAACGGCATTGTGCAAGTTAATGAAATTTTAGTATGTTGTAGTCCAGTCTAGAACGTTTCCAAAATGGTGCGTATGTGCGCTGTGGTTTCAATAGAACCGGAGATATGAGGGGTCAAAGTTCAAGAAATTCAAAAAATCATATCTCCGGTTCTATGTGACCGATTTTGATGAATGAGGGCTTAAACGAAAGATCTCACCAAATGCTACAACTTTCTAGAATATTTGAACTTCGTGGGACCAACACCAGGGGCGCCACAGTCGAAAAACCAATTTCAATATCACATAACCTCAATTATCTCGACTGTCGCTGAACCGATTTTGATGATTACTTCAACATAATTGTAGAGCACATTTGTCTCTACATTTCGTCCATACATCATTTTCCACTCAGACTACGCTATCACTCCGATTTTGCCGTTTAAGTGTGAAAAAATTGATTTTTCCCATAATAACGCTTTGAAATCACTCAGATGCCAATTTGACTGCCTCTACTCCACCAAGACACTTAAAATAGGGGTTTAAATGGAAAGTCCCGCAAAATACAACAATTCTTTGATTTAGTTGAAGTTCAACAAATGAACACTTGGGGCACTCTGGATGAAAAAACGAGTTAAGAAACAAAAAACCTCGCTTATCTTGGCTTCTGAGTAATCGATGAGTTCAAGTTCTACGGCAAAATTATAGAGAACATTCTGGTCTACATTTCACCCATATAACACTTTTCTGTCAGTTCATCCAAATCCTTGACATTTTGGTTCAAATACAAAACTTGTATAATTTCACGAATTTGATTCAAGATAACTGAATGGCGTCTCCCAACTTCAGCTCTAAATCGAATTTGCATGCACTCCGAGTTAGCTCACGTTAAGAATCTCACCTACATAAGCCGGTTAGGATTATCTGTCCCTTTTGATTCGCTTCATTACAGGATTCCGTAAATTTAAAAAAAAAACCTAGATTGCATATTTTCATAGAAAATTTATTCATCTACACTTTTTAAAACACCGTTTCTCTGCGAGAAAAGTGAGAAAACGAGAAAGGTGCTTTTCAAGCTGTTTTAGAAAAAAACACACAAGAGACTGCTAATCGTTTGACTAATGCAAACAAAAAGTGGCGACATGAAAATGACGTTTCTTCTCGCCGGGAGACATCAGAAATTGCTTCGCTTTTTTGTTAGTTTTTGCTCTATACCTTTTGTGGCCATTTTTAATAAAAGGATTTCTGGAGAAAAGAACCTTTGTGAAATTCTAAAATAGGTAGAGGATTCGTATTCACAAAATCTAAATTATGTAGAAAATATTCACCAGTGCATCAATTTTGGAAAATAAGTAAGTAATAATTGTTATGTTCTGCAAGGAAAATATTTCAAAAATAGGGTTAAAAATTTATATATTTTTTATTTTCTAAATTCTTTGTTCGAATTCTAAGAAACTTACGACATTGAAGAAGGTCTATGGAGGCTATCTATAGAAAAAAATTTGAGCCGTTATATTTTTCACCTCGGAAGATTTTGAATTTTGATTTTTTCGATTTGTGACTTTTTGCCCCAGTCTCCCCTATTTTCTTTGGGAACTTCTTAAAAATAAATATGAAAGATAGGGGTTAATTCAGGCTTTAATTGACGCTTAACTGATGAGACGGGAAAAGCAATATTTTCTTTTAAATATCTATAGGGAGATACTAATCCCTTAATATCTATTAAAATCGACATGCGCTTCTGTATGGATGAACGATTTCATTTTTTTTAATTAAATAAGCCTGTTTTATTTCTCTTCTTCAGTGTACTTTTCGCCATTTGATTCACACATTTTAAACTTTTGGCATATGAAAGATAAAGAAAACATTCTCTTCCTCACCTACGAAGACATGAAGACAGATCTTCCAGCTGTCATTGAAAAAACAGCAGATTTCCTTGGAAAATCTCTTAGCAGAAATCAAATTAAAGATTTAGCTGATCATCTTTCGTTTGAGAATTTTTCTAGTAAGTCTTAGCATTTCTGTTAGCAAAAATTCATATCACAGAGACATAATTTTATTTTCTAGAAAATCCCTATGTCAACTATCAAGAAGAAATCTTACGTGTAAAAAAGGAATTCAACCTTCCAAGGGACTTTAATTTTATTCGGCGGGGAAAAGTAAATTCTTATAAGGATGAAATGTCCGGTGAAATGATTAATACGATCGATTCTTGGCTGGAAAATCGTCTTGGAGATTACAAAAATATTCAGGATATCAGGAAAATTTTCTTTAACGACTAAATTAGTTTTTATTCCTTGTATAATTCTTTTTCAATATACCTTTAGAACAATTTTGCAAATAATGTTGAAATTTAAATTTTTCAAAACTGTGTCTTTCAAATATTAAGAGCAATTAATTATTTACAAACGCGATCTAAAAATAAGAGTTTTTCTTATATCACCTAGGGTAAGTGTGCCAAATTCCGGCCAGCTTGCAATTCCGGCCACATTTTTTGTTCCTCGATTTTCCATGAATTTTTAGTTTTTACATACTCTAAAGATTTATACAATGCAAAAGAATAACAAAAAATGTAGCTTCGATAAACGAGATGACGAGAAAAAGATATTGGAAGAATTCCCGAAGGGCAAGAAACTATGAGGATGAAGGTGGCCGAAATAGGGCACCAAAGCTATGTCTACATTTTATTCATTTTAAAATGTATTAGGAATAATTTTAAAGTAAATAAAGACGATAAACTGTCTACAAGGTTCCAAGCAACACTCCTAAAGTAGAAGGAATGAAAAAAATCAATTTCTATTAAACATATTACATTTCAAACTTGAGACTTTGGTGCTTGCATGCAACTATGCCGAAATTTGGCACACTTACCCTATAAGAGTTTAAATGCAATAAAACAATTGTAACACTTTTGTGGGGCTTTGCAATGAAGATTGTGGATTAACGCGGTATCATTTATGACAGATAAGTGTTTGGTCAAGGACCTTGTGATAAGATTACAGAAATGAAAATAAAAAGAGAAAATGATATTTTTTTAAATTAGTATTCATTTGTCGGTTTCACACTGAAAATGCCTTTTATTATTGAAAAACCAGAACCAAGTGAAATATTGAAAAAAGTAACTTACTTTGTACAAGCGGATTTCATTCGGTTAAAAAGTACAGGGGTTCCTAAGGATCTCCCAGTTGATCAGAACTTGTGGAAAGATGGATACTGTCTCTCAAATTATTTTGAAAATTTTGCTGAGAAAATCGAAAACCTTGAAGTACGTAAAGATGACATTTGGGTTGTGACTTATCCTAAATGTGGAACAACCTGGACGCAGGAGATGGTGTGGCAGATCTGCAATGATCTTCAATTGAACACTTCTTGCAACCTTAGCGAAAGATTTCCTTTTTTAGAGTATTACAAAATCTATAAATTTTTCCATTAAATTAATTTTTATTATTTGCCATTTTACTAATGTTTTGCAGAATCGAATGTAATTGGGGGGGAACCTGGTCCCAGTCAAAAATAAACATTGTTACTCAAATGCCATCTCCAAGATTTATCAAGAGTCATCTTCCAGCTCCTCTTCTGCCTAAACAAATCTGGACAGTTAAACCAAAGATTGTTTACGTGGCCAGGAATGCCAAAGACACTTTGCTATCATACTATCATCATTGCCGGAACATTATGAATTTTTCGGGAAATCTTCCCGATTTTGCGAAATTATTTATGGAAGACCGAGGTAAAGAACATTTTTCTAAGGTAAAAAATATAAGCAGTAATGGTGCTATTCCAATAAAAAATGAACGTTTATTTTAGAACTTTAGTGTTCGCATGTGCTTCTGCATTATCGACTATTCTTTATGTTGGTTCCTATCATGACTGTTTAATGGTTTTATAACACGGCAAGGACTTAGACAAACAGTTGAGACACGAACTAAGAAAAAGAAAAGTCGATAATGCAGAAGTACTTGAGAATAGAAAAGTGCTTCCTCTTTTCATTTTTCATTGGAATAGCATAAATTTAAATAATTTCAGAAAAAAGGAAAATCTGAGGTGGAATGATGGCTTTTTGATACTATCGAATCCATAGTATCGATAAAATTGTATCTCTTAGATTTAGTGAATTATGGATTTTTAAACACTATTGCACCATTTATTTTACCGTTCTTGAAAGAATGTGACTGTTGAGAAATACTTATATTCGCTACAAAAAATATTGCTATCATTACAATTTTTCAGAATCGACAGTCGATACTATCGAAGAGAAGTTATCATGTCATCCATATTTATGTTCCCTTTCCCTAAACTTGCATAACAATTTCACTACATTTAATTCTTTTTATGCCCAACGCACAATAACTTTTGTTTAAAGTAAACATGCTTTTGACATTTCAATGAGAGTGACTGAGATCTAGATCTAGTCATCTCGCTCACTCTCATAGGAAATTATGAAAACATATTTACAAACAAATGTTATTGTGTGCTGGCTATTTATATTAATGTTGAATTTTTACTTTGAAGTGCCATGTACAGTGCCTTTTCGGAATGCAAAACTTTAGAATTTTATCTAAAAAAATTGTATTTTTTTAAAATAATTTTATTTATTGATTTCTAAAAGTTTCTAAATTCTAATTGAATTATTCACAGCTATTTACTCACCATATATCACGCACATTCTAAATTTTTGGCACTTGAGAAACGAGGAGAATATTCTATTTCTCACTTTTGAGGAAATGAAGAAAAATAACCCGGATGTTATTGAAAAAACAGCAGAATTTCTTGGGAAGTCTCTGACAAAAGAACAAATTCTGATTCTTTCTGAGCATCTCACTTTTGAAAACTGCTCCAGTAAGTTTTTTTTTGTAAATATTTCTGCAATTGAAAAATAAATTAAATGTTTTTTTTTTATAGAAAATCCTTATGTTAACCCAGAAGAGAGTCTTTCACGGCTGCGAAAAACACGCAATATTGCAAAGCCTGATAACGACTATCGTTTTATGCGTAAAGGAAAGGTCAATGCTTTCCGAGAAGAAATGCCTGCCGAAATGATCGAACAAATCAACATCTGGCTTGAAGATCAACTTGACAACCTAAATCTGAAAGATGACCGAGAAATAAGAAAAATCGTGTTTAATGAATAAAGTTTGTATGTTAGTTGATTACTCATGTTCCATGTTTATGAACTAGAAACTATTTGTTGTTATCAGTTAGGGGAAGGTGTGGCAATTCTGTGTAAGCGTAACTTTATTCACTAGTTTTGTCGAATAAATGTAAATTATATTCATGCTAACTTCGATTTAAGATTCTCGAAAAGCGATACTTGTACTACAAAGAGTTTTCACATTAATGATATAATTCATGTGAGCAACACATATTATTCTGGTGAGTAACATTGCTGCAGTAGATCGATAGATAAATAGATAATTTTAATCATCACAACACTTTGCGAGCGTGATATAGTTTGGTAAGTAATGGGAGTTTTGTAAATTTGCGGCCACTGCCGTCTTAGTGTTGGTGCCCAACCTCCAGAGTGAAAACCGTGGAAAACTCCTTCACAGGTTGTATATGCCAAAACATATCTAACAAATATCTAATGGATGGGACAATATAACAAATTGTCCTTATTGTTATGATATGTATCCTGCACATTTAATCAATAAAATGATTAGTCTTAGGGGAAGTGTGCCATATTTCGGCCTATAGTTGCATGCCAGAGCCAAAGTTTCAAGTTTGAAATGTAATATTTTTAATACAAGTTGAACTTTTTTGTTACTTCTTCTTAAGTAGTATTTCTTGAAACCTTGTGGATCATTCTTACAATTCATTAAAATGAATAAAAATGTAGACATAGCTTTGGTGGCTTATTTCGGCCACTTTCATTCTCATAGTTCCTTGCTCTTCCGGAATTCTTTCTTCTACAAGGTCGTTTTTCTCAACTTACTTATTGTTTAGTCTATTATCTTGAGATGAGAAAAACGACCTTGTAGAAGACAAATTTCAAATTGAAAAACGTTAAATTTGAAATGAAAATTCCTTTAACAGCCACTGAAAAAGACACGATATAGTGTCGAAAGCTCTGGAACCTTGAGTGTTTTAACCCTTTAAGGACGATTGAGTAACCCGTGACCTATAGAGAAAATAATTTTTCCTGACTACCTCAAGTTATTTCTTTTTAATGTTTGTACATAATCACGAAGTAGAAAGATGTAGGAATCTAGGATATTTTTTTGCAAATCTCCAGCTATTTGCTATATAAAAAATATTTGAGCTCAAAAATAACGAATTTTCAAATTTTCACGTTGGTGCTTGAATTTTAATATTTTTAATATATCTAATTTTATTTTTAAGCAAAAACCTCTTGGGACTAGAAACTATAATAACTACATAATATTTCTCAACAAAGTAAAAATTATAGTTTATTGGTATTTTCAAGAAAGCTTCATAATTTTCATGGGTCATATGTGACCCAATCGTCCCTAAAGGTAAAAAACACCGAATCTGTCTCTAGTGGATTTTCGAAGATTTGAGATTAGACTGTTTCCTGTTTTTGTTTAGTTTTTGTAAAGTATTTGTAAAACTACCCCAACCTCCTCTACAAGTAGAAAAACGTTACTCATCTTACGAGTATCAATTACAAAATAAATAAACATGCGACACTGAATAATGTGTTAAAATATTTTGATCCCTATCTATGTCTGTTTATTTTTAAATTTCTATTCTGATTTTTACTAATACTGCTTCACGTGCATACCAAAGCATAACGTCATATTATGTACAGAAAATATAAATGCGAAAAAGATAATATTGACATTGCAGTCTATAAACCAGAAATTTTTCCACAGCAACTGATTTCACATTGAGAATTCGGGAGATGTATTGAAAGAGTACTTTTTTTTAGTGTATCTGTTATCACAAGTGTTGACGTAGAGCTAAATTGTTGCCTGGAGATCGACGAGAGTCAGTCTTTTTCTGACCGTTCTGCAGCGACAATGTCCTTCTGTGAACCAATAGTTCGCGATGAGGTCTACGAGAAGGCCAGATACATGGAATGGACTGACTATTCGCGTTTTGGAAATTTCAATCATGATGATGTTCCCAGTGCTAAAAAATGGACCAAGAGAACATATTTCTTTCCCACGCACTACCAAAGATGTGTAGAGGACATTGAGAACTTCCAGGTACGGCCAGATGATGTCTGGGTTGTAACTTTCCCGAAATGTGGCACAACTTGGACACAGGAGATGGTGTGGCAGATTTGCAATGATTTGGACTTTAAAAAAGGCAAATCAATTGGTTTGAATGCCCGATTTCCCTTTTTTGAGTAAGTTTAATTTATTCTCTATTTCTAGTCTCTTAAACATGTTTGAAATTTTTTTTGATATAGCGAATTTTTTTTGAATCTATCGAGATGTTTAAAGTGATCGGGGGTTTCTGTCGTTTTCCTAGTGAGGTCGGTATTGGTAAGCCGGCGACAATTGCGACCGAGTTAAAGATTGGAATAAAACGTATTGAATTTCTGGGATTTCGCGAAACCTTTCATGCAAAATATGGTCTGGAAATTGTTTAATAGGGGGAAGTGGGGCACCTTTGAAAGTGGGGCACTTTTGAAATTGGAACTTTTATCCTATTTTTAAATTGAATATAGACATATCATAACGTAATTTACCTTCTCAATCTGTTTGAACAGCTAAATTATATCACGATAAGGCTCAATTTTATTTGAAAATAGGTGAAAAATCCCAATTTCAAAGGTACCCCACTTTCAAAGGTGCCCCACTTCCCCCTACGTATCCGTATGACTCACAACTTGAATTTCCAATATTGATTATCTTAATTAAGTATCTGTTAAACACGATAATTAAATTTATGGAGAGTACTGAAAAATACATAGCATTTAAACTTTTTATTTATTTATAAGGTTTGGTGCTCTGATGCCAGAAGAAACTGGATTTGATCCCATCAGCCTGCTCAACAAAATGCCATCTCCGAGGTTTATCAAGAGTCATCTTCCAGCTCCTCTTCTGCCCAAACAAATCTGGACAGTTAAGCCTAAGATAATCTATGTGGTGAGAAATGCCAAAGATGTTCTGGTATCATTCTATCATCACTACAGAAATCTTCAGGAATATCGTCAAAGTTTCAGCAACTTTGCAGAAGCCTTCATGAATGATATGAGTACAATTTACTGAGAAACTTTCTTTTCTCAAAAGAGTTTTATAATTATTCTTACTATTTTCAGTAATTTATGCTCCATTTGATACACATATTGTTGATTTCTGGCACATGAGGAATGAGGACAATATACTCTTTCTGACATACGAAGACATGAAGAAGGATCATCCAACTATTATTGAGAAAACCGCTGAATTTTTAGGAAAATCCTTAAATGAAGATCAAATCCTCGAACTTGCTGATCATCTTACCTTCGACAAGATGTCCAGTGAGTATTTTTGCTATATCCAAGAAATTCACAGTAATATCTTCATTATTGTTCCTTTTTTAGAAAATGAGTCGGTAGACCTCTTGCTCGAGATTAAGGATTTGTCAAGTACCCTGAAAGTCA
The DNA here is from genome assembly GCF_024763615.1 of Phlebotomus papatasi. NCBI lineage: Eukaryota > Metazoa > Arthropoda > Insecta > Diptera > Psychodidae > Phlebotomus > Phlebotomus papatasi. The sequence continues at coordinate 10,036,231 of NC_077223.1, forward strand.
CCAAGATTGATGAAGACTTTGCCTTTGTGAGGAAGGGAAAAGTAGGATCTTACAGAGAGGAAATGCCTGCAGAAATGGTTGTAAAGTTCAACGAATGGCTACAGAAGAGACTAAATGACTTGAATGTTGATCCTGAACTTAGGAAGTTATTCTTTCTTCAAGAACAGCACTAGTTACAAGGTCTTTGCACCTCAGTAACATTCATCTCTGATCTCCCAGCTCAATAAATATGAGCCATACAACTGAGATCACTTTATCACACCAATCACATTTATTATTCTTGTATGTACCAGTTTAACTATGTAAATTTAAATTTGTGTATATTTTGTCTAGAAAATAAATAGTTACAGAATGAAATTGGAGCAATTTAAACACTACATTACGCCTTGACATATTTCAGAAGCAAATTACTATGTAAAAGTGCAATCTGATTGTTTGGGTGATTGTGTTAGTAAGATTAATATCACGATACTTTTTTTATTATTGTTGTCTCGTATGCACCACACAAATACTTCAATTTATAAATATCCCTAGTAACATTTTCTACAACATTTAAAATGTTACGTAAGCAAAGCGTGATTTTTACGTTACTGTTACTTAGAAACTCAGGACACCCTTTTTTAAGTAAATCTGACATTGTTGCCAAATTAATGACTGTGGTCAAAATTTAATTGACTCAATAGGTCCCGGTCAAAATCCCGAACGCCAAAATCCCGAAAGCCAAAATCCCGAATTCTTAAAAGTGTCATAGCTACTCCCGCGATTTCACTCGCGCTTGCTGGAGGCAAAGGGAAATCTTCTGTGTCTTGGAAAATTATTCTATAATTTATATATATATAATTTCATCCCTTTCAGGATTTTAAAAATTCGGGATTTTGGCTTTCGGGATTTTGGCTTTCGGGATTATGGCTGCCACCGGACTCAATAATGGGCCCGGTACACCTATTAGATCAAGAAAATTTCATGAAATCAAAATTCACATTCCTTTTATTTTCACACGTTTTGCATATGTCTATCTCATTCTCTCATACTCCAAATTCGATTGAGCTAAATTGAATTTGTTTTGATGTTTAAAAGAAGTAAGACTTTAAGTAAGACAGGGATTCGAATTTCGAGTTCATGAAATTTTCCTGATCTAAAATGTGTTCCGGATCCAAAAAGAAAGTTTTTCAAAATAATAACGTAAGTTTATCTTTTTTTATTTGTATCATTAATTAACATGATCAATCGCTCCTCGTGATTTTTTTTTACTCAAAACCCAAGATAAGAATGGGCACATTTTTTCAAGCACAAAGACTATTTCAAATAGTCAATTCATGTATATTTAAAAAAATTAATTTAAGAACTGTAACCATAATGCCATAGAGCTACGTGATTACATATTTAACTTTTGCAAATTATATTTGAATGCTTCTTGTATTTGTAGGATCAAGAAACTCATATTAGGCCACGCTTTGTTTTTCTTATCTCTATTTTTTGTGAATGCTTTTTTTTATGGCGATGATAAGCCAAAAGCTATACATTTCTTTTTTTTCGTTCACTTGCGAAACGTGTACTGTGTAATATTTTGTCTATTTTGGTTCACTTAGAATTTTGTATCTATAAACACTTAGAGATTTTATTATTATTCGTGTGGAGGAAATTAAGAAAAACATCATACGTACCTTGCCCAGTAACGGGCTACGTCAAGTGCATTTGGATTTGGATCTAAAATATCCTCAAATCCACAAGAAGGAAGAATCAGTGGATACACAGACAAGAGTGAGGTAGTCTGTATCTCCCCACAGTCACAAGTCTAACCAGAATCAATGTTAAATGATCCAGCTTACAGAATAGTCCCAAAATTCGTAATATTGCTCATTAAATCATTTCGACAAAGGCGTGACTTAAACTCAAATATCAATAAAAATAGTTTTTTTTATAAAATCGCGGGACCTTTAAAACCTTGAAGAGATTTCGTGAAACTCAAGAAAACTTGTTAAAACTGAAATCTGAGAAACCTGGAAATTTATTGGAAAACCCACGAAGTGTTTAAAGTTCCAGAAATTCAAAATTAGGGGACAGCGATCCCGGGCAAAATCCCAAAAGTCAAAATCCTAAAAAGCCAAAATCCCAAAAGCCAAAATCCAGTATTCTTCAGTGTCATAGCTCCCATGATTGCACCTTCGCTTGTTGCAGACAGAGGATGATTGTCTGTATTTCGGGAAATTATTCTACACACTATCCCTTGTCTAATTTCATGCTTTTTATGATTTTGAACATAAGAGATTCTGGTTTTCGGGATTTTAGCTTTCGGGATTTTGTTTCTTCGTGATTTTGGCTCTTCGGAATTTTCACTTTTTGGATTTTAGTTTTCGGGATTTTGGCTTTCGGGATTTTAGCTTTTTGGGATTTCGGCTATCCGGTATTTTGTCTTTCGTAATTTTAGTTATCGGGATTGTGCTTCTTTTGGATTTTGACTTTTCTGAATTTTGACTTTTCGAGATTTTGGCTTTCAGGATTTTGTCACTTCGGGATTTGAACCATTTGAGATTTTGGTTTTTGGGATTCTTAACTTTCCGAATTTAGGCTTTCAAGATTTTAGCTTTTCGGGATATTGGCTTTTCGGAAATTTGACTTTTGGGATTTTAGCTTTTTCAGGATTTTAGCTATCCGGTATTTTGACTTTCTTAATTTTAATTTACGGAATTGTGTTTCTGCGGGATTTTAGCTTTGCAGGATTTTGACTCTTCGATATTTTGGCTTTCGGAATTTTGTGTCTTCGGGATTTTGCCCATTTGAGATTTTGGTTTTAGGGATTTTAGCTTTCGGTATTTAGGCTTTCAAGATTTTAGCTTTTCAGGAATTTGGCTTTCCGGGATTTTGAGTTTTCAAGATTTTGACTTCCGGAATTTTAGCTGTTGGTCTTTTGTCTCTTTAGGGTTTTAGCCGGTAACGAGGGTAAAGTATCCTAAGAATTAATTTAAATTTTTCTCTTATTTCCAAAAGCAAAAATTCTATTCTACAAAATAAAGTTAATACTTTTAACTATTTTTTTAATTTTGGATGTTAACCTGATAGTGCCCCAATTGAGAACTACCCCACAAATATTATATTAATGTATGATAAAAATATTGTAAATTTCCTAAAAAAAAATGAAAATTAAAAATTAAAAGGGAAAATTGAATTATCTTTGTTTTTCTAATACTTTTGATTTTTTCTACAAATTTTATTTATTATTCTATTGTTTGTATTTATGTTCTGAATTCTTAATTTTTTACTGATCAAACTTGATTTATTTCTTTATTAATTTCTATTTAACAGTTTTATTCTATGAAACTTTATTGCTAAGTAGGATGTTAAACAATTATTCATGTCTCAGCCAGTAAACAAAAGGACTTTAACTTCAGAGTGGTGCAGTTTGGTACACTTCAATTTTTTTTTCAAGATTTATTTGAGAAATGAATATTAACAATATTTAAACTAAATAAATCTAGATGTTTTTCTTTTAGATAATTGTTTTAATAAAAATATGTTGCACAATTCCTGTATATTTTTCTTAAAAATGTACATTTTCTAAAATCATTTATGAGTGAACTGTCTTACCCTTCCTTATCCTAAAAGACTTTTGCACCGCAGAAAACTTAATCCAACAGATGAAATGTTCTCATCTGGATTATTTTCTCAGCGAAAATGCTACTAAACCTCACAGAAAACCAAATAAATTCTATTTAAATCCACCCATAATAATTATTTCGATTCTTATGCAAACAAGAAGAAGTATGTAGAGAGGTTTAGTCAGCAAAATTGGGTGATAATTGCGGAAAACCAACGCGATAGTGTCTAGAATATTTTCAGATAATTACCCCATTATGAGTCTGCATATTGCAAATTCAATAAATTACTCTTATCAATTTTCACTTTGCTAATATCACTTAATCACGATGACTCTACTGATGGGAAAAGAGCTCTCAACCATTAATTTTATTGGAAATTGTGAAGATTTGTTTGAGTTCAGGATCACAATTCCACTTTTTGACCTCACTCTCAGTCCACTTGTTGAATCTATCAATAAGTTCAGGAGTCATTTCTTCCTTAAATCCACCCACTACGCCTTTTCTCACGAAATTGTAGTCATTATCTGGTCTTTTGGAGCCAATTGTCTTTTCAAAATTCTTCAAGATTCCTTCCATATTTACAGAAGGGTTCTTTGAGAATTTTGCAAAGGAGAGATAGTCAGCAAGTTCAAGAATTTGATTTTCGCTTAAGGATTTCCCCAGGAATTTTGCAGTCTTTTTGATTACACTGGGATGATCTCTCTTCATGTCTTCGAATGTGAGGAAAAGGATGTTTTCCTCATTTCTCATGCGCCAGAAATCAATTATGTGAGAGTGAAAAGGTGAATATAGGATAGAATCCTTGAGGAAGGCATCCATGAATCCTTCAAAATTTCCTGAATAGTGGTGAAGATTTCTGTAGTGATGGTAGAAGGAAATTGCGGCATCTTTGGTATTTCTGGCCACATAAATGATCTTAGGGCGCACAGTCCAGATTTTCCTGGGCAAAAGATGTGCTGGGAGGTGGCTTTTGATGAACCGAGGTGATGGCATTGACTCAGTTCGAGCTATTTCATCCGGTAAATTGAGTTCCTTGGCCAGGAGAGACTGGAACCTACAAGAAATCATCATAATTTCCTTATCCTACAGTGCAGTGGTTAAGGAGTATTCTAGTGAAGCAAGAGTTTGCTAAATATTAGCAATATTCGCAAAAATATTTACTTTATTCGGAATATTCGCAGTATTCGGAATATTGGGGAAAGAGTACGCCTTGGTGATACTCACTCAATGAAAGGGAATCTATGCTGAAGAATGAGTTTTTTGGGCGTTTCAAAATCCAATCCATTGCAGATCTGCCACACCATCTCCTGAGTCCAGGTTGTGCCGCATTTAGCAAAAGTCACTACCCAAACATCATCCGGACGTACTTCAAAATCTTCAATTCTCTGGGCAATGTCCTCATAGAACGTTGGCATGTAGCAAGGTTCCATGCACCACATTTCCGCCACTTTGATATCTTTAGGTCTCTCCGTTCTGTTCACCAGAACAAAGTCCTTAACACCACGGTATCCGGATTTCTCCACTAAATCCGATGGTGGAACCTTTTCACATACTATAGACATTTTACTGTACAACAAATTAGTTTGCGATTGAAAGTCAAAATGACACTGACGAGAGCTTTCAGCGAAAATAATCTTTGAACGTAAACTATTCTGCAGTATCACTAAGAAATTCGTTTTTTTTTCATTGGAATAGGTATACAGATAAGATAATTGGTTTTCCTCACGGAGAGATAAAACGTTTTTTCCTTATTATTATATTATTGAGTGTATGTGTATGAAAATATGTATTTTCTTATACTAAATTAAGGAGGATAATTTTATGGGAAGTGCTTATAATTTGGGACAGCTTTTAATTTTGGACACTGAGGGTAAAATTGGACACTAAAATTAAATTGATTAACATTATGGAATTTTCTTCAAATATTAATTGAATAAGGTATTTTAACTTAACTAAATACTTATTCTTTTTGGAAGATTTTAAAACTAAATTCGTTAAAATTTGATTAGGATTTGATTGAAATTGTTTTATTGAAACTTCAATGTAGCAGTTGCTTACGAAAAATGTGACTGAACTTCGTGTTTGCTTAGGTCTTCACAATTTTTCTCGATATTAAATGAGATTATTAACAATCTCACTTACTACATATAATCCTAACAAAATCTCATGTCCTCCGATCGACCCCAAACTTTGCCAAAATGTGTTTAGCCTAGCCACTTCCTGACCCCGAATATATGGATGGCTAAAAATCGTTCCCGTCCGTTCGTCTGGCCACTCTTTGGAGCTTAATATCTCCTAAACCAAGAGAGATATCGACTCGCGGTGTTCAGCAAAGGTTACTTATCAGGTTACTTATAGGTACATTGACCCCCCCCCCCACCCCACCCCCACAACTCCTTCTGCCATTTTGAATACAACCATTTTTTATTTTCTCAATAACTCTGTCCCTACGGTATCGATCGGGCTCAAATTTTAGTATATTATATCTGGGCCTTGTAGCTTTCGATCAATACCAAACGTCCTCTGACTCCCCTGACCCGAGCTAGAAGGGTACACAAAAAAATCTCCTATTCTAATTGTCAGAATTTAAAAGTGAGGGCATTTTGGAAAGCTCTTTCTAAGCTCTTTGGAAAATTTTTCAATTTTCTAAGTTAAATAACTCAAAAACTGCATTGTACTTCGGGCTCAAATTTTAGTATGTTATACCCGTAGATTATACCTATCAAACAAAAAAATACTTAAGTCGATCCATAACCCCTGACCCAAGCTGTAAGGGGTCAAACTTTTAAAATTGACCAGCCTCTATCTCCGATTATAATTGACATTTTGACCTAAATTTTGGGTTTTTGGTTTTGTCTCGATGAGCACTTTCAGATGGAAGTTCAAAAAGTCATTATATGAAAATTCAAAATCATTTTTATCAGAAACGTCATTGTGCAAGTTAATCAAAATTTAGAGTGTTGTAACCTAAGCTACGAAGTTTCCAAAAAGTGGCGTGGGTTCGCTGTGGTTATAATAGAACCGGAGATGTGAGGGATCAAAGTTCACGAAATTCAAAACCTCATATCTCCGGTTCTGTTTGACCGATTTCAACGAGTGTGGGCGCAAATCAAAGGTCTCGTAAAGCACTATTACTATCCTAAAAAAAAAGACAATTTTTCGAAAAGACAACACATAACCTCAATTTTCTCGACATGTGCTTAACCAATCTTAAGGATTACTTCGGCATAATTGTACAGGACATTTATATCTATATTTCGTCCAAACATCATTTTTTTATTCAGACCATGCCATCTGTCCGATTTTGTTGGTTTAGTGTGAAAAAATTGATTTTTCCTATAATAACGCTTTGAAATCACTCACTTAGATGATAATTTGACTGCTTCTACTTGACCAAGACACAATAGGGTTTTTAAACGGAAAGTCTCACAAAATACAACAATTCTTTGATATGATTGAAGTTCATCAAATGAACACTTGGAGCGCTCTGGGCGAAAAACCGAGTTCATAAACAAACAACCTCGATTAAAAAATCTGAAAATATCAACAAAAGAAATATTTCCCAAACTATTTTATCAAATTAGGAAATTCCTTTGCTAGGAAACTATTCCAAAAGTGGCCTTTTGTGCGACCAAAACTCACTGAAATGTTCAGTTTGATGTATCATAGAAGAATTTTGGTTCTATCAGGCATTGGATGTACCACTGAAAGTGTTCATTGATGCTGAAGAATTTATCCAATAGCGATAGATTTTCCCATGGAATCGCCAAATGAAAAGTGTTTGGACAGTTGATTGGGAGTCAACAGTTATTGAATGCACCAAAAAGCTCTTACACTGTCCCAGTTTTAATCACAATGAGTAGTTAGAGGAATCACCCAGAATTTTAACCCCAATCAAATGATTTTCGCTCTTGGGGTGCTATTTGTTGGTGCTTGAAATTAAATTAAATGACATTCACGAAGGTGGATTGCAAGTCATAAATAATACAAAATAGTGGAATTTTCGTGTATTTCCGAACATTGTAGATCAGGGGGTATTTTTCCACCCATATTGCATCAAGGGGAAATGGAGACTCCTGGTGGGTTTTGTCCGCATAGGAAATGAAGGACATATTTCACATTCCCCGTAACCCTTCCTGGTTTCGCACCATGAATTGCGGGCATTGGTGCATCCTGAAAAACGAACGGTGAGATTGAGCATCGTCCCATTTGAAAGAAATTATTGCTCGAGCTCTACAGTGACAGCAAGTTATGTAGTTTGTCAATTTTGAATTATAAATACCTATTATATATTTTAATTTAGTTTATCTATCCATTATGAGATCTTGAGGACAAACGGTTAGAGCTGAGGATTTGGGGATTTTTGGGAGCTTTTCTAAAATAACATTTATTGTTCCCCCACTCAAAAGATTTTTCTCGGTCATTTCGAATTCTTTGTTTGATTAAGGACATCAGTTGTAAGGAAGGAATACTAACTGTCCTATGGAGCAACGAAACGAAGACCTGCTTCTTCGAAGTGAATGATCACATGTCCGGCATTACCGACGCCGACGAATGGAAGAGAACCAACGAGAAAAGAGAACGTTGTGACGTGAATGTTTCTCACAAGCTTTCTGGAGACGATCGTCATGAGTTCCCATTGAAAAAGTAAAGGTAAAGATACTGATGGAACATATTTTCACTTAAAGTTAAAATTCATGCGAGTAACACTTATAACCAATGGTGCATCCTTATAAAATGGTCCTTTACTTCAAGAAGAACGTATAACGAATCGAATTGGCGAACCCACGTTGGGCAATAAATTCTAAAAGTTTGAGCTAAAGTTTAAACTTCGAGCTCAGTCACAGTTCCTAGTTAAATCCTTGGCTTCTTCCTCTCTTTCTCTGAAAAAAAATTTAAGTCATATTCACAAAAATATTCTTGTGAACCTGCTTTGAGGCATACCCTGTCTAGGGGATTCTGCACGGCGCTATTTAAGGGATGACTTCCGTACATTGGTGAATTTTTAAAGTTACCCCTATACTTCATGTAAGAAACACATACTCGCAGCGAAGTATGCCAAATTTCGACATAGTTGCATGCAAGCGCCAAAGTTTCAAGTTTGAAATGTAATATTTTTAATACAAATTGATTTTTTTTATTATACTTCTTCTTAAGGAGTGTTGCTTTGAACCTTGTAGACAGTTTATCGTCTTTATTTTCTCTAAAATCATTCTTAATATATTTTATAATGAATAAAAATGTAGACGTAGCTTTGATGACCTATTTCGGCCACCTTTATTCTCAAAGTTCTTTGGCCTTCTGGAATTCTTCCAATATCTTTTTCGAAGCGACATTTTTTTTTGTTATTTTTTGCATTGTATAATCTCAAGTAGAGTGTGCAAAAATTAAAAATTCATGGAAATTTGAGGAACAAAAATGTGACCGGAATTGCAAGCTGGCCAAAATTTGATACACTTTCCCTATGCATCAATGATTATTTTCATTTTTAGTTCAGATTACCTAGATGGATATTTTGTCCTTACAACTTTATTAAAAAAAACATTATTTCAAGAGTGTCTAGAGAGGTATTTCTCAGCCGATTTGGACAACGTTGGATTTATTTAAAAGGCCTTTGAATACTGAATAAATCTGAAGCAATTTCATCTAGCAGTTATGAACAGATAAATAATTTAAATTCAGAATTTCTTTTTATTATTTATACGTAATTTCGGAAAGTATTGGGAAATTTTTGTATATTTGGCAGTAAACATTAAACTTTGCGAAATGCTAGAGATCGTATAAACGGTATAAACTGATCGAATTAATTGCTAAAGCAAAAAATTTGAGTAGTCTGCAATGTTCAGAAGCATTGTCACCCCTTTTATAAAAAAATAAACCATTTCGATGAATGTGCAAATTCTTCGAGCAACAAGGGTGGAAAAAATGCATTCAGAGAAAATTGTTCATACTTTGTGCACAATTTTTCATTTGGTTCTTTTAGCTCCCTGGCACCTTCTTCCGTGTTGTTGGCTTAATGGAAAATGAAACCGTTTCTCTAGATAGAAAATTCCCTCCAGACGAAATTCTCTAATTGCAGATTTTTGCACTCTTTGCTCGATTGCAGGTTTCTTAATGCAGGTGAGTTTCTCTCTATCCAACATATTCCCTCAGGAATAGATAGTAAATTGCATATTTGTCTGTTTTCTTTCATTTTACCAACGATCCATCCTCTGAAATATGAAGAAATTCATACAAAGCTCTGTACGCAAGAAAGCTATGTACTTAAATTGAAACTATCGTATGATTCTCCCACCTCCACACGAAAAATACCATTGAGATTGCATACTCAAAAATTCATTAACATCTGTGATATTTCTGCAAAATACAAAAATAGAGGAAATTTCACCTGAAGCTTGTTTATTTTATGGTATTCACCAACGATACAAGTTTTCTAAACCACTCTTCCCATTTAGTTTGAAAATCATTAAAGCTTCGACTGTGACATAGTTTCTTGGAAAAAAAGCTTAATCACAAAAAAAAAGAAAATTGAAACTACATCCTCACAGAAATGTATATAATTAAAAAATAATATATCACGAAAATGAGATTTTAAATTACTACAAAAACACTTATTTAAATGTTAGAGCTGAAATATGTAGATTAGTCATTATAATAAAACATAAAATTTACAAGCTCATAGAGGTAAAGATTACGATTTAATGGCTCCGTTCAGTAATAACTTTTCGAAAAGACAAAACCACTCCAAAGCCAAGCCAAACCTATTCGAAAATCTACCGGAAGCCTAAAGTACAAGATGATTTCGAATTTCGATATTCTTGACACTTCAATCTTTAACAATGTCAGCAACAGTGTGCAAACTTTTGCTGCAAAAAGTGAATTTTTGTGTAGTTTTGTGGAATTTCAGGATGGTAGAACGTCTTAATTGCAATTTCATTCAAAGAAATGTCCTTTTTATGAACTTGCTCACTTTTGTGTAACTTGTCGGCTTAAACATTCGAACTTGCAACGGGTTTTTAGGTAAGTTCTCTCTGATATGCCTTCGAATCGGTAAAGAAAAAACCTTAACCGGAGAGAGCTTAACCGGAGAGAGGAATCTGTTCAGCAACTGGCTGATTACATCCGGAAATGAGGCCATATACAAATTATCTCCTACAACACACCATTTGATATTAATCCAAGACACACTACCCCTTTTCGTAAATCCAAGCTTAGACAATTGAGATTCTAGACTCAAATCATCCCCCAAAGATTGTTTTTTAAGGTCTTTAGTTATGTTATTCGTTACAAATTTATTTCCTTCGCCTTGAAAATGCATTTAAGTAAAATTAATAAGAAAAGAGAATTTAACTCTTCGAAACATTTTTGTTGGTTCGCATCTTGGCTTTCAAGGAAACTTTGACTTATAATATTTTCGATGATCATTACCTGTTTTTCAAAATTTACCCATAAAATATGTGAAAATATGATGAATATTAAAAGAATTTTACGCTATACATTGTCACTCTTGTGCCATTAGATAAGGTAAATCCGTTAATCGGTGCCGGCCAAAATCTCGAAAACTAAAATACCGAACGGAAAATCCCGACTGGTCAAAATCCTGAAAGGGACCGATTTTGTACGGAAGATAATGTCTGGAATAATTTCTCATACCACAGAGAATTTTCCTTTACCTACAAAGACCAAAGCTTCAATCATGAGATCTATAACTCTGAAGAATTCGGGATTTTGGCTTTTTGGGATTTTAATTCACGGAATTTTGACAGGGACCCCTGTCCCCTAACTTTGAATTCCTGGAACCTTAAACATTTCGTGGGTTTCCCAAAAAAAAATTAGGAGGAGGTGGGGCTACTTTGAGCTGTGGGGCTACATTATTATACGATTTTTTCGTATTTCTAATGGAAACTGGGTTTCAACATGATGTAATTTGGATAGACAAAATAATTGCAGATCTAAATAAAATAACTGGAAGAACCAGCTTCATTTAGAAACAGGCGAAAAAGTCGTATACTAATCTAGTCCCATAGCTCAAAGTAGCTAAAACTCCCCCTATCTGCCATTTTTGGAAATTTAACTTTCGAATTTCGAATTTTCGAGTTTTTAGCTTTACGAATTTAGATTTTCGGAATATTAGCTTTTGGAATTTTGAATTTTTGAGACTTTTAGCTATCAGGATTGTCCTAGACCCCTTTTCATTAATTTAGTGAACATGTCCCACGGTTGTCAAATAAATCTTTATGGCTCCGGCACACCTTTTAGATCAGGAAAATTTCATGACGTCGAAATTTACATTCCTTTCTTTCTCACCCGTTTTGCATATGTCTATCTCACTCTTTCGAACTCTTCTTCTTCATTTAAACATCAGACCAATTTGAATTTAGTTTAATCAAATTTGGAGTGCAAAAAAATAAGTCAGACATATGGAAAACGTGTGAGAAAGAAAGAGATGTGAATTTTGATTTCATGGAATTTTTCCGATCTAAAAGGTGTGCAGAAGCCATTAAGAATTAAATCCTTAAATCGGCTTTTATAAACTTATTTACTTAGATTTTTAAACAAAAATTCTTTGAGTTTAAAGTTCCGTATTTAATCTAAAACACAAGAAACTGCTTAATAAATAAATTTGGATGAAAATCTAAAAATTCTGAAATTGTTTTAAATATTAATTAAATCATTTTTTCCAATCTGTACACAGCTGTAAGCTTAAATGTTACACCGGTTTTTAGACTAATACATTTTGGAAATTATACTCAATAAATCTGAATTTTCTTTAAATATGAATCATGATTTTTTGGGAAAAAGTAAAATTCAGGTCTATTTTTTTTACAGAAAGTGCTATTGCTCATACCACAAAGTTTTCTTGAAACATAAAAAAAAATTAGCAAAAAAATTGAAGACAGGTCTCACACACATTTTTTTAATTTAAAATACAAAACATAAAAAAAGCAGAAGATCATATTGTTCAAATTTGCCCACTTTTGATATAGCCCCGTTTTCCCGTTCTTTACATTCGTATCGGTTGTATTTGTTATAGTTGTTAATGAAATACTAACACCACAAAAAGTTTATCAATGTAAGTACATATTTATGATATTTTACGCGTAAACTACAAATATATAAATATATGTGGAAAGAAGTCATATTCATTGGCTTTAAATTTATTCGTCAGTGTTGAATAACTTTCCGCGCAAGTCAGTAACGCAATGTCGATGATATGTGAAAAAGTTCCTCACTCTGAGATCGTTGAAAAGGCAGCCTATGAGGGCGTCAAAGACTTCATCCTCGTGAACAGGAGGGAAAGACCTCGGGACATTGAAATATCCAGTAAGTGGTGTATGGATCCATGTTTTATGCCATCATTCTACGAAGAAATTGCCCAGAGAGTGGTAGACCTTACTGTGAGACCAGATGACGTCTGGATAGTGACATACCCAAAGTGCGGCACGACTTGGACGCAGGAAATGATCTGGCAGATCTGCCATAATCTCGACTATGAAGGCTCAAAGAAACCCCTCCATGAGAGATTTCCATTTCTTGAGTAAGTTGCACCACAGTGAAATCCACTCAAAAAAAATTTAAGTACCGCCTCTTTCAGATGTTATGGAAAATAGATTTTAGAAAAGGAATCACAGCAAGGGTAAGATGCAATAATTTGGAATCATGTCTAATTTGGAACTTTGAAATTTCCTAACAGTTTTAGATTGCAAAAGAAAAAAACAACGAAGTAGTCTTAATTGTAAAGTCTTGTAGGGGGAGGCTTTGATCGTTCGCACATACGCTACCTTCAGACACTTCATATTTCTCCCATATTCCTTTATGAATCTCACATATGGCTATATATTGTAATAGCTAACCTTAAATCCCATCTTTCCTGAAAAAATTGAGAGTCTAATCCTTTTTTCCTAGTTTCAGGAAACAAAAAATGAAAACAGGTCCAAAACTGTAATTTTGCTGTGCAATATTTCATACGATTGTGCAGAATTAATATCACTTTTCTGAAAAACTACTATCACAAAGGGTAGAAGGGTTATTAGGAATCAGATTTATGTAAAAATCTTTTAGGCTGAACAGGCACTTTTTGTGGGTGGAACAAAATTCACAAACTTGACTCAGATTCATCTATCGCACATAGAAGACTGCTTCTTTCAGATATTTTCCAGGAAACTTCATTTTAGATACGATCCCTCATATTCACATCTATTGTAATCTACCGATTTGATCCACCACTAAAAAGGAAAACTTAAAAATCGTAAAGTTGATAAACAAGAAGTAATTTGACTCAAATAGGCTGCAGTTGAGTAATTATTAAGCAATTTTGCATTTCTTTGATATAAAAATATTTTTCAAGCTTGCACAAACTGAATGTGCAATGAAAGAATCACATCTGCAATAAGCTCATACAGTTTACAACTGGTTTTTTGACAATCTTTGACATAACCTCACTATTGTGTTGTTTTGCATGACAAAGAAAAGAAATTGTCCGTGAGAAGCTGTTTTGTGAAAATTTTAGCTTGTTCACCTGCTGAAGCTCAATATCTGAGCTAAATCCCGATTCCTGCAGCTGCAGGAACAGAGAAATCTTCAATGATGCGCATTCAAACGTTTTTGTGCATATCCGGCTCCGTGGAGGAATGGTGGAATCTTGTGTGGTCTTCTCGCTTGCAGAGTTTTAGTCAATTTTTAGCTTTAAAAACTTATTGATTCGTGTAAATTTGGTGATATTTGGACTTTTTAAGAAAGTATTCATCAGATTTAACCGTTTCCGGAGTGAAATTCTCGTAGAACCAATCAAAAAAATGGTTTTTAATGTCAATAAAACATCTCTCAGAAAAGTTCCAAAAAAGTGATATTAAAATGTTTTATTCTATATAAAAATGGTTTAATCAAGTAGATTAGAGTTCCCTTTAAACAATGATGTGCAACTTTTAGTGTCCGGTGCAAAATTTACGGTGAAAATGGGGTGTTCAATGATGGCGTGAATCGTGTGCGATAATAGAAACTTGATTCATCTATCGGATAAATCGCCATTAAATTTTCATTTTCCTCTGGAGGAAAATCTAAGGATTTCCTGGAATTTTGTTTGGTGGGATTATAAACCTTATAAGTAAGACATTTTTTTGGCATAGTTGGAGAATCCATACAGTTTGCATGGTAGTCAGAAAAAATCACTGAACTTGAACATCATTTTTGTATGCGAAAGTTCAAAGCCTCCCCCTAGTTCCTCGTGATTTTCTTTTTCTCTTTGACCATCTGAAACAGTGAGAAAACCTCTGAATTCTAAAATAGACATGATTCCGAATTACCCCATCTTACCTTAATTCATATTTTTTGAGAGAATAATATGACTGGATCTGGACAAGAAAAATGCATGAACTTAACTAGATTGAGTTGTAAATGCCGCGTTAGTAAAAGATTAAGCCACGCCCATCACATAAGGTCTTCCGAAAATGAGAAGCAAAATCGATAAAATTCACAATGATCTTTAGTTCTTTTGTATACAGTGGCGGCTATAATAATAGAATCAGCTCTGCAAAGACCACTATTTTACCAAGAGCATTTTTTTATTCCAATTCGTTGAAATAATTTTGACAAAGAAATGTTCAATAATTACCTTACGTCAAATATGTGTTGTTCTGGCCACTAGAGGTCTCTATTTTTCACAGAAAACATCAAGAGTGAAATTTGGTTTGAACAACACAATAGGACCACTTATATTTAAATTAAGGAATATGGTCTATAAATCGGATAAGTTTAAATAAAGCCATATTTAGAAACCATAAATGACAGTTTTCCAGTTTTTTTGGCCGAACTGAATTTCACTTTTGACGTATTCTGTGTAAAATAGAGACGTCTAGCGGCCAAAACAACCCTTATTCTACGATTCTAATAATTTGAAGATTTCTACTGCAGAATTATATCAACAAATTGGGAAAAAATACAAAAGTTCAAAAAATATAAGCTTTGCAAAATGATTCTATTATTTTGACCGCCACTGTATATCGTCCCTAAATATACTTTACATTAAAAAAAAAGTCTGAAATATGTGTGAAATTCTATTCATTTTTGTTGTGCATAAAAGGTTTATTGGGGGCGTGGTTTATTATTCAGTAGATCAGACTCTGGACCTGGACTAGATCAAAATTTCATTGTTTTTTCCTAATTAAATATTTTCGCATCTATTTATAAAATATTTGACTAAAGAGAATATTAAACTTCAGATGTAGAAAACATTTTGAAGGGGCGTGGCCTAAATTTTTTTTCTAAATTTACTCAAAAAGTTCAGTACGGTTTTCTTATGAGGTATTAGATTGTAAAAATGTGTCTTATCATGAATAAACATTTTCTAGAATAGGACATCTTCTATCCCGGGAGTGGCCTAACACTGACTATGTGACCATGTTGGAAAATAGTCCATCACCTCGGTTCATCAAGAGTCACCTTCCTGCTCACCTCCTGCCCACTCAGCTCTGGACAGTTCGACCAAAAATCGTTTACGTTGCCAGGAATAGTAAAGACGCAGCTGTATCCTTCTACCATCATCATGCCAATATCCACTACTATGCAGGAAGTTTCCAGAACTACAATGACGTCATGATTGATGATAAAATGATGTACTCTCCATTCCATTCTCACATCACTGACTTCTGGAACATGAGAAATGAAGAGAACATACTTTTCCTCACATTCGAAGACATGAAGAAGGATCTCCAGGCTGTTATTCGGAAGATGATGAAGTTCTTTGGAAAGGAATACTCTGATGAGCAAGTTCAACAACTTGCTGATCATTTATCCTTTTCCAAATTCTCCAAGAATCCTTCTGTGAATTTGAAAAATATGCTGAAAACAATTGAGACATTTGTAGAGAAGAAAATGAAGGATCAGGATTATTGTTTTGTAAGAAGAGGAGAATGTGGATCGTATCGGGATGAGATGAGTCCTGAACTCATAACTAAGTACAACAGTTGGATAGAACGTGAGATGCAAAGGCTCAATTGTGATCCTGAATTGAGAAATGTATTCTTCTTCAATGAGTAGGGGCAAAAGTTTAAGGTTTTCAAAATGCATTTACAGTGTTTTTTTTTTTAAATTCTTATCGATTTTACACTTTGTAAAATTAATTTAGGGAAATGCTTTCAGGCTTCGCAAACACTCTGACTTCGAACATTTCAGGAAATGTGTGACTTAAGACTAGCCAGCAAATTAAATTCCCATAGATTGGTCAGATTCATTAAAGGAATATGGAAAAAATGTGAAATGTACGAAGTTAGAGTGTGTACGAAGCCTGAAAACCTTCCCCTACGACAAGGGGTTACTCATTTTTGGAATATCGACACATTTTTCTGTTAGAATCCATAGAATCCACGGAATTATTCCGTAATATTCTGATAGAATATGAAATGATATTCCTTCAAGAATCACTGGAATTAAATGGAATCACAGAATCACTCTTTCCTAAAACTCTGCGACAGATAACGATAAGCCAAAGTAAATACATTACAGATTTCTATGATTTTTTTTTTAAATTTTCCAAAGAAGATTGGACAATTACAAGTAAAACAACAATCGCAGAACATGTGTCATTCGGAAAGAAATATGATTTCTCCCGTGGCGGATACAAGGTAAAAGACCCAGTTAGCAAAGGCGGTTGAGGCGGACCCCCGAGATACCAAGAACAAAATTGTGATCGATAAGAACAGGAGGCTCTCTTCGAGGCAGAAATCGTTTTTCGAACGCAAAGAACATGAGTTTTCTCGAAAATTTGAAAAAAATAAGCTTAATTATTAGACTTCGAGCTTATCTAAAAATAAAAAAAAGGAAAAGGAATCCACTTACGATCTGTTTTTCGAGGAAATTACTATGCCGATTTATATGTTTTTGTCGAATTTTAGACAGAGGGTACAAGGGCGTTTTCATGGATCTGAGTAGCTGACCAGAAATTGTTTTTTAAAACCTAAGGATCCTAAAACGATGTTCTTAGAGACCAAAAAGGCTGCTTTTGGACTTTATAAACTTTATATGCTTGAAAAATCTTATGTAATTCGATTTTGATAATTTTATGTGGTT
The DNA here is from genome assembly GCF_024763615.1 of Phlebotomus papatasi. NCBI lineage: Eukaryota > Metazoa > Arthropoda > Insecta > Diptera > Psychodidae > Phlebotomus > Phlebotomus papatasi. The sequence continues at coordinate 10,053,891 of NC_077223.1, forward strand.
CAGTTTTAAGAAAAGGAAATTAAAAGCACCTTCCGTTGCTTTTTTTCGACATTCTTAGGAAGATTTCGACAAGCTTTCTGTTTAAAATTCACATCGTTTTTTGATAATATCAAATTATTTTCAAAAACGAAAACACTTACAAAAAAATTCGAGTGGAAATTCTGATAAAGAAAATTTTTTTAAGTGTTTAAAATCAAGAATATAATTTAAATTCAATTTTTTCGGTGAGTTTCGTAAGCTGAAAATTTCCTAAAGCCACCAAAAAGGTTTTTCCTTGAAGAAAATTGCGGGAAATGTTGATCAAAAGTGGACTGAAAAATTGTGTTTTTCAGAGTTTCAAAAACTTTCTTTCAAAAATTGAACTCTAATCCCATTTTGATTATTTTGAGGCCTGATGTTAAAATCTTTATAGCTAGATATTACCTAAAACCTGTTCCATGGTGACATTGTAGCTCTTTCTATTTATTAAAAAAAATTCTTCCAGGTTCAGAATCACAGAAGAATGGAATAATTGAGATTCGCGGAATACCGAATTGAATTATTAACAGAATCACAGACTTGGGATCCCTGGAATCACATGGAATAAACGGAATATGGACACAAATTTTCGATCTTGAGTAACCCTTTGCACTACGATGTACAATGTACAGCTATCAAAACGTCGAATATTACTAGAATATAAACATTGTGAAACATAATCAATTAATTATTTAGAGTTTATTGAGCATAGTTTTGAAAAATATACTGAAAATTTATTGAAGAGAGCTATTTAACTTCTATTGCACCTGTGCGAATATGACTCTTTTGGTAAGATTACTAGTTATCACGACCAATATACATAAATGGTTTCTTTGCACGCCATTAAATATCTTCTGAATTTTTTTCTAATAAATATTTGATTTAGAAATATCTTGTTTTATTATGAAGGCAGATAGGCTAAAACCTACCTACTCCGAAGAAGCCAATGTTCAACTTTATCTTATCTAACAAAACATTATCACCCAATTTTAAAGAGTCAACAAAAAATACGTTTGAAAAAGAGGAAAAGTATAATTTTATTTATACTTTTATCGTACTCAATATACAAGTGCAAAATTTATTACTATTTTAAATATTAATTATTATAAATTTTAATATTTGAAGCAAGAAAAGAATAGTGAAACCTCTAAGGATGTCAATAAGAATTTAACGGGCAATATGACACTGTTTTGAATTTAAAATTGAAATATCCCTAATCATATTTCTTACTTCCAATTAGTTCAAATAGTTAAAATCAGATTCTAAATCAAAGAAATTTTCCCGGACTTTTTCTCACTCAATTTGCTAAGCTATTTTATTTAAATTTGTTGCGATTAGTGGCACAAAAACACTTGAATAATGCTATTTGATTGCAAAGTTTTGCCCAGGGATGGAAAAATGTGAAGATTAAACCATCAAATTGTCTTGATAATCGCTCGATGGAAGCACCAAAATTGCCTATCTTTTACTCGTGGATTTTCCTGCTAATTTCCCTCTCCCGCGAAAAGTCACTAGCGATGAAAAATGTTCTACGTATAGGAGCTTTTTCGGGATGGGAGTTAGATTGTGGCAAATAACAATAAACATCCCACTCTGTGAAAGAAATAAAAGTATTCTAGGGAAAATTTTCCAACAATACTAGATGCTTTTTGGGAAAGTCTCAACGGGAATGGTTTTTGGATGGGGAACGGGGGGAGCAGAAGAAAAGTGCGTTGTTGGGAGGGAATTGTATGTTAATTTTATGTGTGGAGCCCATAAAAATGTAATCAAATTTATTATATTTTTGCCATGGTGAATTTGCTAAAAGAGAGGGGTGACTTTATTCATTAAATTCGCACCCAAAAGTGCACACACGAACAATTTTTCTATGTCTTCAGCTCAATTTTTCCTTTCCAGGATCGCAGACTGTCGGGAATTGAGAGGAAGTAGAGTCAATCTCAACCCGGCTGACCAGTAAGCTCTTTGAAAAATTTAATTAAAAAGCTTAGTGACTTCAAAAAGTGATTTTCATTTCATATTTTTATAAATTTTATTAAAAATGATTTTTTTATTTTATTATACAATAACAAGGTAAAGTACCCTCTAGTCGGCCGGTTTCTCAACTCGGCCAGTTGACTTATTTAACCAATTCATTAACGTTTTATAGTCAACTTCTATGAAATTTTCACTGATTTACGTTATATATAATATAATACACCTTATAATGTTAAATCGGTAAGACCATATTATAACAAATCTAATTAAATTGAATAAATAGTCGCACTGGCCGAGTTGAGAAACCGGGCGACTACAGGGTACTTTACCTTATTTAAAAAATCCTTATCAACTTTAATTTTAACTTTTTGATTTTTAGAGTTATTACACACGGTTTTCTCAGAAGTAAATACAGTATCGACCAAAAGTTTCTTGACAAATTTGTGTTCGAGAAACCAGGTAAAAAACGCTAGAAAAAAAACAACGCTTTTAAATTTTTCTTTTTGCAAAAGAGTTCCTTGTAACCCATAGATGTTATTTATGTATTTAAAAAATAAATAAATAAATAAATTTATTTATTTGATATGAAAAACATTTTTGTTTCCAAAAGTTAAAAATGTTTCACCGGCCAAAAGTTTCTTGACACATTTGAAAAGTTCCTCAAATAATGAAATATGTGCATACAACATTATATTATCGTGTTATATTTAAAAGTTAGATCATTTGAGAGGTAAATATGGGGTTTGCACATTTCTAAAATTTGTAATGGTCAGTTTATGCATATAAAAGTGGTGATAAATAAGTAAACTATTGTATTTTTTTGTTAACTTGTAATTTAGTTTGAAAAGACAGGTTAGAAGAAGTTAAAGAAGAGAAATCGTCCAGAGATACTGCCGGATTAAATCTGCCTCGTCAATTGTTTAATTTTATGGAAAATCACGATAGGATGAGGGAAAGCACTCTTTTATTTTTCCTAATAGATTTATACATTTCTATTTAATATTAGTTAGCTTATCATCAATTTATTGATAGGGATCTCGGTGGCGCAATAAGCAAGACCGTTGACTCTTGGGCAGATAGATCCCCGGCTTGACTCACAGATGTGCGTTCGAGTCTATCCCGGTGCATAGATCTGAATGTCTAGAAAAAAAAACATTTTTACTGTGAAATAATGTAATGAAAATGCATCGCCTCTGCCTAAAAATTCTGGGAGCTTGGAAGAAGCATCCAAATCGCGAGGAAGGTGCTGCTGGGCGATTTAAGGTCGGCTTCAGAATGAAGGTTTAGCCCAGTACCCGAAAGTCTCAAACATCTAAATAACAATCAATATTACTGATTTTTCGAAATCGAACGGATCATTTACCCTTAATATCTAATCCTAAACAAAAATTTTCACAAAAAATATGCCTGATAAGGAATTAGAAAAGTTAAGCCAGATGGCTAAGCCTTAGGTCTGAAGCCCGTATAACGATCAGCAGCAAATTCTTCCAACACGGGATATACGACAACATGATTGAATTGTGACAAATATATCCCGATACGATTAATACGATTAATAATAATCAATTATTGATAATTACCTTGTAATGATGTGTAAGGGTCTCAAGAAAAATTAAGAAAATCACATTATTCGAAAGCATGAATGTCCGAAGAGAGAGTATTTTTCAGAAGGCACAGGGTGACTATTGTTACAAAAATCAAGCTCAAATTGAGAAAGGTGATAAGAATGGCTGGGTGATACCCAGGATTCCCTAGGTAAAAAAGTCCAATTTGAATAAAAGGTTGCAGAATTATTTTTTAACATATCTTCGGTTGGATCAGTAACTGTGCTAACTGTATTTGCTGATCCAACCGACGATATTTTAAGTAAAGTCTTGTCCGTTAATAATGGCTGATGTCGCGCAGGTCATACAGTTTAACTTTACTGAACTTCATATTAAATAACATTACATATTCATTAGGGGAAACTGGGGCACCACCAAACACGGGGTACCACCAAACACTAATTTTTATTTCTAAACTAATTGGACTATCTCGACCATTCCTTCAGTGGACAAGCATCCCTATAGTGCCTATAAATTCCTATAGGTCTTATCCTCTGAAGTCGAATATCCGATTAAAAAATCGCACTGTTTGGTGGTACCCCGTGTTTGGTAGTAACCCAGTGGGACACAGATACATGAGGCTATCATGTCATGCCGAAGAGCGATCGTGTAAGCTGTTGGTGGGCGACTAAGAAACTACTTGTATCTGTGCTGCACTAATATTTGACAGCTGTCAAATCTATCAAATAAATTATAAAAACCGCGTTAGTGTTGTTTAATTTTTGGATTTTTTTTTATAGAGCTGTATCAGTACAATAAAAAGTCCCAAAACCAGAGAAAAATGCACTTATTTCCTTGAAAAGGGCTGACGTGTAGTGATTACCTGAGACATTTTTCCATCGATTTGGTATGAATTCATGGTCAACTGGGTATGCCCTTCAGGCTGAAAAGACACTCGCACAGTGAATGTCATTCAATTTCCATTTCAACGACTCTCGCTTCCAAGCTACGCATAAATATACAAAATTAGCTCCCATTCATATTCCCCCTTCGTGACTACGACCCCCCTCGGAGGCGTCCCAGGGAAAATTGGTGAGAGTCTGGTGGGTGATTATAATGCTCAGGCAATATTTGAGACTTCTTGGAGGGCTGAAGGAAAAGTTACTTGTAATTCAACAGAAATTTGTGTGTAGCTCCATATTTCTCCTCAACACTTTTCTCTTGCACTTTGGCGCCTTTTTTTATGACTAACCATTTTCCTCCCATTCACTGGTAGTGTCATATGGAAAATTCAGATACACCGAAGAGATTGTAGATGAGTGTTATAATAAAAAAGAAACAGATGGAGGTATTATTCAATTAAAAATCAATTTTCTAACCAAGCTCAGATCAGTAGAGAGGGGAATTATGCAGCGAAAAAGGTACATAAATTATCCTTTTCATTGCTCGAACTCCACAGGATGAGGAATATATAGGTAATAGAATCCATCAATTCCTAATTTTATTTGAATCGTTCACTTGTCCTTTAAAGGGATGATCTCGGTGATATTTTTTTTTATAAAATCTTGGAATTCTGAAGTTTAGCCAAACGACTTGAGATAGCGACCTCGTGTTTTCGGCGACCCCCTCCCCCTGCTATCGCCATAAGTCCGTTTAGAACCTTTTTCTTCTGTATTTTCTTCACTGTTCTCAAGCTCAAATCAGAAAAGGCTCCCAGATACTGAATTTCTCAAAATATTGACATTAATTTGTTTTTATTGAAAAGGTCTTTGAATTCTGAATGAGTTTGAATCGATTTTAAATTAACTATAAGTCCGCAGTAAATTAAAATTTCACAATAACATATAATAATACAACATTTATATTAACATATAAATTTGTGAGGTACAGCATAGAAAATTACGAAGTCGAGGATATCACAGAGTTGCAATGCTTTGCCACTCTCCTTGTGGTAAAAGAGTCCTCAGACTTGGAAATTGAAAAAGGTGGTAGACCACATTGTTTTATCGTTGCAGACAAGGACTCTTTTAATCAAACTGTTCGGGGTCAATTTTAATAGCAATTTTAATTGTACTTTAAAGTAGTTAAGAGATGTTTATCGTGGGATATCCCTACGGATGTCTCATCTGCACGTAGACTAGTTTAGGGCATTAATATCAATTGTTTATTTTTTGTCGGTTTGTAAGTTAAATTTATCTTATTAAAAAAACAATGCTTTAAGTGTCGTTTTCTTACACAGGACAGTGGCTCAAATTGACCACCAAATACTTTTTTGTACGTGAAATTTGTGGAAATGCATGAATTAGGGCAAAATTCAGAACACACTAAGGACTAAGGACACTTAAGAAAGAACTTAAATTTAAAGTCTTTATACCAGGGGTGAGCAAGAACGTTTTTAACCGAATAAACGTCAAAATAAGTTTGTCCAGATAGCGTTTTGACTATTGTCGTAGAATTTTCATTTGACGTTTGTTCGGTTTTAAACGGTTGTTGTTCACCGTTGCTCTGCACTCTATATCAGAGGTGAGCCAGAACAGTATGAGACCGAAAAAACGTCTTATGAAAATTGTACGTCGATGCCCAAAACGCTACCTGGACAAACTTATTTTGACGTTTACTCGATTACAAACGGTTCTTGCTTACCCCTACTCTACATATTAGAAGCAATTTTCGTGAAAAATTGCATTTTTGACAGAATTTTGACGTTTTCACCTACAACACTGTAGGGTAGAGTCAGTACTTTTTCGCCAGTAAGCACTTTTTCGCCACCTACAAATAAAATCACTTTTTCAGGGAATTATGAGCTCATGGAACTACGAAATGACTATTACTTCGTAACCTCTAGTCCAACGGATCAGAAAACCATAACTGGTGCTCCACCGACTAGATTATTTGCAAGTTAAATGAAGAAATTGTCGACAAGGTGAACAGTCACCAAAAAAATATGGAGTTCTTAATAAACTTGTCAACGCTCAGACAAATTGTCTTGCAATATTTTATGTTTTTGCAGTACAGTATTTGATATTTTTTCACTGAAAGTCACTTTGTTATTAACTAAGCTTCGCTCTAATATCATTATTTAATAATGTTTTCCAAAAAAAATAAAGAAATATGGATATGGTGGAATAGGGCTTACTTTTTTCGGTTGTGTAAGTACTTTTCGCCACTCATTTTACCAAGCATTTTACAAGTGGCGCACCTCGCGGAATTTAGTTGAAACAGACATAATTGTCAATTGATTTTTGTCGCAAACAAAAAATGTGCAAAAAATCATTCGAAATACTCTAATAATTGTCTAATATAGGTGTTAAATAAGAAAAGTACTGTGCAATGTACTTTTGCGGGTTTTCGAAAACTGCTGTTTCTTAAAAATCAATTAAAACAAGTGGCGAAAAAGTGCTTACACAATGGCGAAAAAGTGTTTACAAAGTGGTGAAAAGTACTGAAACATGCATTGTTGCAGAAAATGTATTTTTTCAACTAGATGCCCAAAAATTCCCGGGAAGTCTCCTGGTTCATTAGAGAGACAATGCTTTAAAGCACTTGTACAGAAAATTTCTTTTTATTTCGACAAAAATTGTAAGAATTACAAGGGTACAAAACCTTAAGGTGGCGAAAAGGGCTTACTCTACCCTAGGCTATTTCCTTCAAAAGGAATACTTGACGAAAATTTCCCCTAATGTGTAGAGGTCTTTATATGGAATTTATGTGCTGAAGCTGCCTTTCATAGTCCGACTTTTAGTAAATCATAATATATGGGAAGTATAGGGTACCTGTAAATTGGGACACTTTTGAAATAGGGCTTTTTTCTTCTATTTTTAAATGAACCTGAGTCTTACCAGCTAAATTACATTATGCTAAGGCTTAGATCCATTTTAAAATAGAATCAAAAAAATTCAATTTGCGAGGTGCCCCAATTCAAAGATGCCGTACTTCCCCCTCCTGATAAACACGATAAATAATTCAATGAAATGAACGAAAGAATCCAAAATATCAGACAAAGAGTTCAATATCGACGAAACGTTAATGTTTCTAATTCGCTTTCGAATACACTTTCGAATACTAGAACTAGACTTTCGAATACAAAAGTCAAATTTACCTTATTCAAAAACTATCGAAAGTCCATGAATTATATATGCACAATGGTGTTCTACTTTTAATAATTAATACCAAACTCCTTTCTTTCAATCATTAAGATAAAGAAGAGGATATGATAAAAAATACATTGTCGCAACCAAATCACATCTTTCACACGTCTCATTTTCCTTCCACAACTTTCATTTAACGTGCAGGTGTCACACGAACTTTATTTCAGTGAATTTATCAAAATAATTAAGTTTATATCAAGTTAAACCCAAAATTAATTATCACGAGTGTTGTAACAGAAAATGTAGCGAAAATGTCGCATAAATGAATATTTCACGAGGTGTCTGTTGTGCATCAAGACTTCCCCAAGAAATATGATTGTGGCAAGGGAGATTCCCACGTAGTAGATGAAGAAGGTGAAATAGAGATCCTTGAAGCGTAAATCGAGTTTTCTGCTGTGATACTCGATATTATCATCCAAGCGGTCCATCGAGCGATTTAAGTGAACAATCTCACCAGGTGCAATGTGTTTCCAGTAAGTTAGTAGACCTGCCTCGTGGATGTGCAACAAGACACGGTCGAAGGGTACCACGAAGGGTGAATGTTTCTGGAACACATAAGAAGCAATAGAATGGAAGATACATTCTTCCATTAGATGCAGAAGAGGCTGAGTTCCGTCTGCACTAGCGGCGTTTAGAACACGTTTATCTACATTGAAACCGTACACAGCAAATCCGTTAAGTTCTTCAGGTTCCATATGGCGAGCATGATCCGGTCGTAGGTGTGACACAACAAACTTTTTCAGAAAATAGTCATCGTATCCATGATCTACTGTTTCTATAAGTTCCATTACACCATCAGGTATCAGAACGGACCACTTGCTGGCATTGAGTTCTGCTACAGTGTTGATGTTGTCGTCGAAACCTGGCCAAACTAGAAAAGCTGTCACGATGCTCTGGAGTCTGTTGATGAAGAAGAAGGAGAGGAAGAGTGCACTGACTATCAGGATACTCTCTGCCCGAGTACCTTCCAGCCGAGGTATTGGAGATAGGGCTGTTATGCGAATAACATTGAAGATAATGGCTAAAGGGTCTCGTCGTATGCTGATTACCCAAGCTACCCAGACAAAAATCATGAAGATCAAGTACATGAGGCTAGGAAAGCTCAGTAGTGGTTGTAGAATAGCACCTACTACGGACCTCTGAGGAGCATGTGGTACCACTACGCAGATACTGTTAACCTTAATGTTAAATGTAGAAAAAGAATATTCTAATATCTAAATCTAATATAATTCTAATATTTATTTATATTGTTATATGACAAGTAACACATGACTTCAAAAATTCACAAAATAACCTTGTAATTGCAATTGAGTTACAGGAAAAACATGACTATCCTTCTGTGTCTGTCTCCCGTTTCCTTGTCGGCCAATATTTACTACTTTTATAGATATTTAAACATTGTATATTCACATAGATTGATCTGCACTCGATTGTATGAGTTGGCATATACGGCCTGCGACCCAGGGTTTCTGCCGTTTACCTGGTGAGGCCGGTAATGGTAAGACGGCGGCAGACGCAACCACAAAACAGAACAATGGGATAATAAAAATCTTATCTTATCTTATCTATCAAATGATGACCGATACAAACTATTTCAGATTTGTCAGAAAGGTCGGAAATTTCGAAACCGTTCCAACGAATCCAAACTTGCACAAATCCGTGAGAAAATGAGGTCCTGAGAGCCGTTTTAAACTTTGCCTTTGAACAACCTTTAAGGTAGGTGTAAATATCTATTGCAATGCAAACTAGAATTCATGTCTCGGTTAAACCTCTTTGGTAAATCATCGATTTCGAAAAACAGAAGAAAAAACATTCGATTATTCGATTTATTCGATTTTTTTGTCGATTTAACGACGCTTATTGTTTCTGTGCCATTATTTAATCACTCCATAATCACTGAGTGAGTAATTTTTTGACACATTTTGCCACTTAAGCTTTTCGAAATTCGAACAAGATATACTTCAAACATCTTGCGGATTTATCAAAAAGTAAGAAACTCTACCTGTGAATGGTAAGATTCTTCCCATTCACAGCTGGAGTTAAATTCTTCAATAGTATCTATGATAAGTCGTTGACGTTTGAAGAGTTAAAACTCAATTTCGAATTTTCAAACTCAATTTTTGCAAAAAGTGCAAAAAATTTATTAAATATTACACTAAGAAGCTGTTAAAAGTATATAACTTAGTGATTCTGAGGGGTATTGTAATAAAATAAGACCTGCTGGTTGAGCAAAAGCAGTTACATTTTGATACATCAGAGATTTCGAAACTCGAAATTTATGCGTTGAATGCAAAAATTAACCGAGGTTAAGTTTAGTAGAGTTTTAATTTCAAAAAGGGAGATTTTGAATAAAAATAATTCGAAATTTAATTTCGAAAATTTCAAATTGGATTTTAGAATGTGAGTCATAATGGGTCCGGCACACCTTTTAGATAAGGAAAATTTCATAAAGCAAAAATTCACCTCTTTTCTTTCTCAAAATCCGCATAAGTCTATCCTACTCTTTCGGTCTCAAAATTAAATTGAACTTAATTAAATTTGGTGTGATGTACAAAAGAAGAAGAAGAGTGCGAAAGAGAGATAGACCTATGCAAACAATTTGGGAAGGAAAAGGATGTAAATTTCGATTTCATGAAATTTTTTTTGATCTAAAAGGTGTGCCAGAGCTATAAAATAAAACTTACTTAAAAGTTCAACTTACCCGGAGAGGATAGAGCCAGGATAGACTAGATTCTTGGTAGCTCTTCTCAAAGAGAATTCTCAAGTTGAAATTAAAATCAGCTTTATCAGTTAGTACGTCATCTATAGTCCTGAAGAATATATCTGGACTAAATCCAGGTGCCATAATTCTGTAAGTGCTATTGAAGAAGTCAACAAGAGTGTCCAACAAATGACCATCGAAGCCATAAACGTGATCATCAATCACCATAGACCTTGGGAAGATACCATACTGAGAGAGTCTGAATTCAAATCCATTCAAATTGGCCATTTTATCGGGAAAAACATCCTCAATTGGGGTTTTGGGTGGAAGAAGGTTTAACTTCGATGTGAATTTATTGTGTATGAGAAAGGATGTGTTCGGCAGCAGAAGGGCCATTTTTGGGATGTTCTCCTCACTAAAAATTTCCACTATTCTAACATGGTCTTCCTCGCTTGAACTGAAAGTCACCACAAGAATTTTCGTTCGAGATACTTCCCAGAAAAAAGACATTTTTACATCAGCAACAATCTTTTTCACCCATCGTCTTCGGTATTTATCGAGAATGATGATAAAGAAATCCACTTTCCGGGAATTTTTTCTTCCTTCTGGGATTCCTTCGAAAATCACCCCAAAATGCTCTTGCCAATGCTGTACGAGGAGGTCATCGATAAAATCTGCACAAGAAATTGATGAATTTTCCTGGCAGCAGCTGGAAATTGCTAAATCGCCAGTCTGGTTAATTTTCCAGCCCATAAAGGCAGGTCTGTGTTCACTGTCTGGTGTAAGATTATTTTCAACACCCTCAACGTGTACTTTTAAGCACCAAAGGATGAAAAAATATCCCAATAATCTCAGGAAAATTCCCACATTCGGAAATACTTTCATTTCTGGACTTTAACGGCAGGGAAGTCACGCGAAGTATCAGGAAAAACTGTCCATCATCTTTATCGAAACTTTCTAAAATATACCTATCGCATGCACCCAAAAAAAATTGTCCACAAAATTTATAAAAGCAAAAATTTCATGAAGACAAGTATACACGATTTATGATTATTACTCAATTACACTAGAAAAAATGTAAATATCTGTAAGTCTACCAAAAGTAATTCAATTTTTGTATTACAAATTAAAAATAATAATAAAATTTTTTTGAATAGAGGTTTCTGGTTTGTTTTTCTGTTCATTTAGTAAACTTTCAAAAAATCTTTTCAAATAAATTATAAAACAAGCTGAAGTTATTGAATCTTAAATTTTAGACAACATTCAGTTAGTTTTATAATTTCATGCACAATTTTTTCTGTGTGTAAAATTCTATTTTGCCAAGTCACTCGTATTAAATTACACGTAGGAAATCATGCTTGGGATACGTAACACCTGTTTCTTATTTGTTTTCCTTAATTATTGGTTAAGGGACGATCTGAAAATTTAAGTATATAGGGCTTTCTGAGAACATTTCTATAAAATATATAATTTTTTTCTGGTAAAAAAATCATGAAGATGATTAAACAATAAATTGAGGCAATTTTCTCTACATAGGGGAAAGTACTCTCCCTTCAAACGTTCAAGATGTTGAATTTGGAATTGTTGAATTTAGAATTGTTGAATTTAAAAATTGTTGAATTTTTATGTGTAAATTCAAAAATTGTTGAATTCTGTTTATTGTTGAATTTTCTTTTCATTTCGAAGATTTTGATTTTTTTGCCATTTTAGACATTTTTATTGGTTTTTCCTGTACTCGGGATCCCCCCTAATGCGAAATGATTACATCTGATACTCGGATCTTAACGATATACTTATTATGCATATAAATATTTGATGTTCTATATGACTTTTACCCAATGAAAAGCATCTCGACTGAAGTATAAGTCTTAATTGCAAATTCAACAACTTTTACACAACTTTTGTTTAAAAATTCAACAAATTTGGATGAAATACACAAGGCTTCATACAATAATAGTGTTAATTTTTGATCATGTGACAAAAAATACCATAAAGTTGTGTATTTATTTACACTATAATAATGTGAAAAACTGTAATCATACTATAATAGTGGTAATTTTTAGAATTTGTCAAACAGTTTTAAATCACGAAACATTGTTGAAGAATTTTTATATGATTATAACAGCGAGAAATTTTACACAGATCGCAATTAAATAATTAATTTATCCGATTTTACACTATTATAGTGTTAAAATTTTACACATTTTCAAATTAAACAACATTGTTGAAAATTTTTCAACTATAATAGTGGTAATTTTCAATCACGTGACAATAAATTACCAATATGTTGTGCATTTTTTACACATTTTTAAATTAAACAACTAAAATGGTCTATTTTGCACTATTATAGTAGTAAAATTTTACACATTTTTTTACTGTGTACCTTCGAATAATGTGAATTTTCTTTTAGGTTTATCTAAAGTCATATTTTGCTCTAAAAAGTCAGAAAAAGTGATTTGACCTTCCCGTCCTTAAATAATTAAGTAGGTGCCATAAATCAACTAATAAGAAGCGCTAAGAACCAAAGTAATGCAATAGACAAGACCGTTTGCTCTTAATTGAATTGGAAATTTCAAAACCTTTCCAAAAAATTCAAATTTATCCAAATCGGTTGAAAAATAGACCCTTTAAAGTAGTAATAACTTTTTCCTTAAAAAATTCAGGATGGTGATTTTTTTTTTAGATAGGTGAAAGTGCTCTCCCTTCGAACGTTCATGCCTTCGAGTAACGTGAATTTACTTTTATTATTCCTAAGAGACTTACACATTTCTATTAGTTAGCTTATTATCAATTGTTGATAATTCCGTGATAATTTAGTGTAAATTTCTTACGAAAAACATAAGAAATTCACATTATTCGAAGGCATGAACATTCGAAGGGAGAGCACTTTCCCTATAATAAGTGTGTTTGGGTGAAATGTTCGCCTGGACCACCTCCGAAATATATCCAAAAATAAAAGAAATTGTAGGAGCCGTTTTTGAAAAAAAAAATAAAAATAAAAAAACATAGTTTTGAAGGCGATGGAGGAGGATGGGTGGAAAGAATAGAAAAAACGTCTGGATATATTGTTTTTTATTGGGGGCACCGAAGATCGGAACTTGATATCTTTTATCGTTTAAGCTCCAGGACGGTGGCAGTTGAAATTTAAAACTTTTTGAATAAAAGGGACAGATAATCCTAACCGGCTTATGTAGGTGAGATTCTTAACGTGAGCTAACTCGGAGTGCATGCAAATTCGATTTGGAGCTGAAGTTGGGAGACGCCATTCAGTTATCTTGTATCAAATTCGTGAAATTATACAAATTTTGTATTTAAACCAAAATATCAAGGATTTGGATGAACTGACAGAAAAGTGATATATGGGTGAAATGTAGACCAGAATGTTCTCTATAATTTTCCATAGAAAATGATCTCATCGATTGCTCAGAAGCCAAGATATTCGAGGTTTTTTGTTTCTTAACTTGTTTTTTCATCCAGAGTTCCCCAAGTAGTCATTTGTTGAACTTCAACTATATCAAAGAATCGTTGTATTTTGTGGGACTTTCCATTTAAACCCCTATTTTAAGTGTCTTGGTGGAGTAGAGGCAGTCAAATTGGCATCTGAGTGATTTCAAAGCGTTATTATTGGAAAAATCAATTTTTTCACACTTAAATGGCAAAATCGGAGTGATAGCGTAGTCTGAGTGGAAAATGATGTATGGACAAAATGTAGAGACAAATGTGCTCTACAATTATGTTGAAGTAATCATCAAAATCGGTTCAGCGACAGTCGAGATAATTGAGCTTATGTGATATTGAAATTGGTTTTTCGACTGTGGCGCCCCTGGTGTTGGTCCCACGAAGTTCAAATATTCTAGAAAGTTGTAGCATTTGGTGAGATCTTTCGTTTAAGCCCTCATTCATCAAAATCGGTCACATAGAACCGGAGATATGATTTTTTGAATTTCGTGAACTTTGACCCCTCATATCTCCGGTTCTATTGTAATCACAGCGCACATACGCACCATTTTGGAAACGTCCTAGACTGGACTACAACATACTAAAATTTCATTAACTTGCACAATGCCGTTTTTGAGAAAAGTGACTTTGAATTTCGATGAATTTTGACGCTATCACAGCGCCACCTGTGGTGACTTTTTGAACTTCTATCTGAAAGTGCTCATTGAGACGAAACCAAAAAGGTAAAACTTAGGTCGCTATGTTAGTTAGAACCGGAGATAGAGGCCGGTCAATGTTCGAACTTTGACCCCTTATAGCTCGGGTCAGGGGTTTTAGATCGATTTAAGGTTTTTTTTTGTTTGATAGGTATAATCAACGGCTACAACATACTAAAATTTCAGCCCGATGCACAATGGAATTTTTGAGTTATTTAAATTATAAGATTTAAAAATTTTCTTTTCAATAATAGCGCCCCTAGCGGTGGTTTTATGAACTTACGATGTTAGAAGGGGAAATGGCATTTCACGAGAGCTTTCCAAAAATCCCTCATTTTTTAAATTCTGACAATTAGAACCGGAGTTATGGCCATTTTAAGAAATTTTTTTGGACCCTTATAGCTCGGGTCAGGGGGGTCGGGGGACCTTAAGTTTGGTATTGATGGAAATCTCTAAGGCCCAGCTATAACATACTAAAATTTGAGCCCGCTCGATGCCATAGGGGCGGAGCTATTGAGAAAACAAAAAAAGGGGGGTCTTCAAAATGGCGGAAGGAGGGGTGGGGGGTGGGGGGTCAATGCACCAAGTTGCAATTTTCACCCGATATATAACCTTTGCCGAAAACCGCAAGTCGATATCTTTTTTAGTTTAGGAGCTATTAAGCTCCAAAGAGCGGCCGGCCAGCCGGCCGGCCGGCCGGCCGGGAACTTAACTTAGCCCCCCATATATTCGTGATCAGGAAGTGGCGAAACACATTTTGGCCAAGTTTGAGGTCGATCGGACGACATGAAATTTTGTTAGGATTATAGTAGGTGAGATTGTTAAGAATCTCACCTAATAAGGCATAGAATCTATGCATATTGCAAATGTACCGCAGAGTCCAAAGACAGGCAGGTAATAGGGCCACCCGGGCCAAATTATCCAAAAAGCCAGAAAACAGAAAAAATCGTTCCTCGCTGATTGCTTGAAGAACGAAGAGAATCAGGGCAAGAAACGGGATTGCGAGGTGAGTTATGAGGATAATGTTCTCTCTCTCTACAGCTAAAGAGTGAGTGAGCACGCACATATCCATATGAGTTCAGGGGTGAAATGAAAACTTTTCGACACTATCGAATCGATAGTATCGATAAATATATAACTTTTAAATTAAGTGAATGTCGACTTTTTACGCATTGTTGGGGCATTCATTGCGACATTCTTAAAAGAATGAGACTCTTGATAAACATCTATATTAGTTACAGGAAGTGTAGATATCGTTTAAATTTTTCAGAATCGACAGTCGATACTATCGAAAAGATGTTATCATGTCACTCCAGGTATCGTTTTACCCCCTCCACAAATTCTCGTACGGAGCAACATAGACTTCGTTTTCCGAAGCAACTTACTTCAATTTGCATTCGGAAATATCGTTTAAGGGAAGGGGTGTCTGCAGAAAAATAGATCGCAGCGCCATAAAGGATGCAATAAAGAACACTGAGTCTTTACGGCACTATTTAAATCCAAAGACAATGGCTCTGAGCAAACCAAATAAATTTGTTCATTTTAGCTGCAATCATTTTAAATGTTGATCATTTTACTGCTCAAACGGAAATATAATCAAAGCTCATTTTTGTCAAGGAATATCATTTCTTCTTCAAATTCACCTTTTTACACTCATTTGGTTGGTGTGAAAATATCTAGAAGTTCCGGATCAACTTGATATTTTTCAACTCTCTCTTGGATCCAGTTGTCGAACATTTCAATCCTTTCGGCAGACATTTCTTCCCGGAATGATCCAACTTTGCCTTTCCGGATAAAATTGAAATCATTATCTGATTTCATGTTGAACATCTTTTGAAATCCTTTCATTTCATCTTTAAAGTTAACCGATCGATTTTCTAAAAATGAAGAAAAATTATTTAAAAAAGGTATTTCGGAAAATTAAGAATAATCTTCCATACGGGACATGTTTTCGAAGGAAAGATGATTAGCTAGATTGGTAATTTGTTCATCTGTATAGGACTTTCCCAAGAATTCTGCTGTTCTTTTGATAACACTCGGATGATCCTTCTTCATTTCCTCGTAAGTGAAGAAAAGAATGTTGTCCTCATTCCTCATGTTCCAGAAATCAATTATATGAGAGTCGTATGGAGCATATATTACTGGAAATGCAATTAGGAAAATTAGGAGATTAAGAACCGAAGAAAACTAGGACAGTTCTAACCAGCATCGTTTAGAAATATATCCAAGAAATCATCTAAATTTCCGCGATATCCCTGAAGATTCCTGTAATGATGGTAGAATGAGATAGCAGCATCTTTAGCATTCCTTGCCACATAAACGATCTTTGGCTTCACTGTCCAGATATCTTTTGGCAGAAGTGGAGCCGGAAGATGAGTCTTGATTAGACGGGGCGATGGCATTTTTTCCAGCATCGGTAAAGCATCCATTTTGAACTTTTCAGGAACAATTGTACCTAGTCTGCGTGAATGATAAAACCATGAAAGTCATGATAATCTTGATGCATGTTTACTGATATTGGCGATATTGGCAACTCACTCGAGAAATGGAAATCTTTCGTTGAGTCCAATGGAATTGCTCTTTTCATAGTCCAAGTCATTGCAAATCTGCCACACCATTTCCTGCGTCCAGGTTGTTCCACATTTGGGAAAGGTCACAACCCAGACATCATCCGGTCGCACCTGGAAGTTCTCAATCACCTGAACACTGGCCCTGTACTTGGCAGGCATGAAGTACGACCTAAGGCACCATTTCTCTGCGATGGGAGTAGTGGGACGCCGAGTATGGCGAATCCGGATGAAGTCACTGATCCCAACATATTCAGCTTTCTTGGTAAAAGCTCCCGTGGGAATATTTTCACAGATGAGAGGCATCTTTCTAGCTTGAAAAACTCTGGGTGACTGCTCTGAATGGTCACAAATTGTAAGTTGTATTGCTAAGGTCTTATCAGAGCTTATCTCTGGTCCAAAGATATGGAGTTTAAATGGGATGGTAGATATTCTTACTCGACTTGCGCAGGGTTATGTGTTTAATAATACATAATATAATTTTTTTTAAGTATTTCAGGTTTAATTTATTTATAGTTCAATAAATTTTATTTCGGTCTTTATGTCTTCACACACTAATTGTGCTCCTTTTAATGCGTCCATTGCCATCTTAGTGTTCCTATAGACCTCCAAGCTCTCCAGGACAAAGCAATTGAAGAAGCCTATCACCGGTGAAAGGCCAATATCTATTGTTACCAATAAACATAAAAACATAAAAATTAACCGTGTATTTACTAAATTTATTGATCGAACTTAACAGAGAGAGCAGTACTATAATCCCTCGGCCCCCCCCCAAATTTCCACAATTTATCCCCGGGTATCACTTTTCTTGACATATTTCCACGTTTCTGACGATTTATCATAAAAGACATCAAATTGTTTATCCGTTTGTCCATCTCATGCGTCTGTCCGTTCGCCCGTTCGCAGCTCTAGAGGCCAAGCGGTTAGAGATGGAAACATGGGACCTTCACAGGACTACCCCATAAGTCAACGCTGGGACCATTAAAATGCCCCTCATTTTCCTCCCATCTCTTTCTTTATCCTCCAAGTTTTTAGGATTGCCCGTAAACTCGTAGTGCACTTTATTTTTCATTTTTGGATATATTCTAGTCTCGAGGTTATCTACACAATTTGTAAATGTTTGTAAATTTCTACTGGAGACTTACGAAATGCTCGTAAGTCGTATAACCCACAAACAAGTTCGTAAAAGTTTGTACTTTTTCACAAATATTGTTCGTGCGTAACATCATCACTTGACAAGCATTTTTTGTTCTTTTACAAACATTTGTTCGAAGATTTTTGTTTGTCTTTACGAACAAATAACAAATCTTTGCGTACTTTTTTCTGTGTTTACGAACATATCCGAACAAATGTTTGTAAAAGTGCACAAAATTCTCGTCAAATGATCATTTAACGATAAATGTTTGTAAAAGATGTACAAAATTTTACGAATTTGTTTGTGGGTTATACGATTTACGAGCATTTTGTGAGTCCCTAATAAGAATTCACAAAGATTTACCAACAATTTTACGAAATATTTCTTCTGTGTAGGACGGGATCCTTACACGGAAAAAAATCGTAAAATCGCTCGTAAATCGTAAAACAAACTAAAAAGTTTGTAAAAGTTCGTATTTTTCACAAACATGTTTACAACATGATTACTTGACGAGCATTTTTATTGGTTTTCTTAGATTCTTCATAAATAGTCTAAAACACACAGAAAAATGTTAGTAAAATTTTGTCATTTGTTCGTAAGGTTTTGTTAGACAAACAAATATGTACAAACAAATGTTCGTAAAAGAACAAAAATGCTTGTCAAGCGATCATGCTACGAAGAGTGTTTGTGAAAAAATACAAACGTTTACAAATTTTCTAGCGTTTTATACGATATATGATCATTTCGCAAGTGATAATAATATTTAATAATAATGGTGGCACTTAGAGGAACTTAGGCCTTCCCGCAAGGGGAGTTCGTAACATCCATTTATTGTTTTTTCTTATACAGGGATGGGGTTGTCAATCCCATGCCCCGTGGAATCAAGTGCAGTGAAGCTCACTGGATGCAATCCGAATCCGAACACCTTTATTTCCTGAAAAGTTGACGTAAAACGGATTCGAACCCGAGACACTTGTATCATAGAGCGAGTGTTCTACCACTTTACCTATTGAATGCCCAAATGCCCAAGCATTTCGCAAGTCCTCAGTAGGAATTTATAAACAATTTTACGAAACATATTTTCTGTGTTAGAAAAATATCATTGAATCATTCCTAATAATGATTTTTCAAGGTCACAAATTAAAAAGGCTCGAGAAGGCGTATTTCTCATCCGAATGGAGTCTTGTTTTAGATCGTTGGAAAGGTCTTGGAATTTTTGATAAGCCTGAATCGGTTCCAATTGATTTATGAACCAGAAATGAACCGATTATATAATATAACAATAACTACTTTTTATAGGAAAGTCTATTGCATTATTCGTAAGCTATTTTAGAGGATTTTTTAGAGTAATTTATAAAGCGGTTCAAATCGGTTATGAACCAGTACTTTTAAGATTACCACCGAAGTTCCAAGTTCGGGCAATTCGCAAAACATGAGAGGAATTGCCATTCCTTTTAACCCTCTAACGACGAGACAGTTTTCGTGGACAGAAAATCAGCAATAAAAATGAAACCGATAAACAAAATCAGTAAAAGGTCTTACATCTAACCTTAGAAAATTCAAAAGTGTCTGATTCGGTGTATTTTTTCCTTTATGACCGATAGGGACAAAAATAGCCTAAAAATTAAGGTAATTTTTCTGACAATACCAATGAATGATAAATTTCACTCTAATGAAAAATATTATGTTTGAGTATTGTAGTTTTAATCCCCAATAGGGTTTTGTTTTGAAAAAATTGGAAGTATAAAAAATAATTAAAATTAATTTTCATTAAGAATTTAAAAATTCGTCATTTTTGAGCTTAAAAATTTACTATATAACAAATACCTGGAGACTTGCAAAAAATATCCTAGATTCCTTCAACCTTCTACTTCGCAAAAACGTACAAACATAAGGAAAAAATAACTTTACGCAGTCTGGAAAAATTATTTTCTTTATGGGTCACCGGTGTTCCAATCGTCCTTAAAGGGTTAAATAAAAGAAATAATTAGAAGAAAAATATCACACTTTTAATCGTTCAACAAAAGTCTACGAAGGCCCTTTTGTTTGGTCTTTGCGTTTTTCATCAGGTCATTAGCTACTTCTTACCTTGTTTATCTTCTTTTTTCTTCACCAATCCTAATGTTGCTAGTTTATGTAAGATTATTTGGATCAAGGCATTGAAAGCAGTGGCAGAAATCAAACACCTCTGGTCACATTAATCAAAGCTTCGTTTTATTTGCATATATTTACAAAAGGAAACTAATTAATAGGAAGATGATATGTAATTTAATAAATAAGTGTAATTTTGTACAACTGTTCCAGTTAGAAGATGTTTTTTAATCGCTATATTTTAATGTGTGATCGGTACTTAGAATTCCAAAGACCTCTAAGGTTTATATTGAGAGGTTTTACCTGTTACCTGTATCACAGTACCAATAACAAAATTTCATGTGGTGTAGTGTTGTTATCTTCGAGCTGGTAGTATGCTGAGTCATTGAGTCAGTTAATTTGTGGGCAAAGCATGAAGTTGCTAAAAGAGAATGGGCCACTGGGCAGCATGCTATCTTCTCTTGTATATGTGTGATGAGTGGGCAGAGAAGTGCAAAGTGAACATGTGATTATATCGCTCATTTGGTATTACAGGGGCCAGGAAGGGCACAACTTTAGTTGCAAGGTAAAGATTCCACAGCTTCGTTTTTCTACAATTTGTACTTGTTTATATACAGAAGATAACTTCAAAAGCTTGACTTTAGGAGTTTATCGTTAAAAAAATCTCATTGGGAAGCCACGCCCCTTAACCCTTTAACGACGAGACAGTTTTCGCTGACCGAAAATCAGCAATTAAAATGAAACCGATAACACAAAATCAGTAAAAGGTCTTACATCTAACCTTAGAAAATCCAACGAATTATTTGGTGTATTTTTCATCTCTATGGACGATATGGACAAAAATAGCCCAATAATTAAAGTAATTTTTCTGACAATACCATTGAATGATAATTTTCACTCTAATAAAAAATATTATGTTTAACTATTTTAGTTTCTTATTCCAAAAACGGTTTTGCTTAAAAAAATCGAAGTATAAAAAATAATTAAAATTAATTTTCATTATGAGAATTTAAAAATTCTTCATTTTTTAGCTTAAAAATTTACTATATAGCAAATTGCTGGAGACTTGCAAGAACTATCCTAAATTCCTTCAACCTTCTACTGTGCAATTACGTACAAACATAAAGAAAAAATGACTTTAGGCAGTCGGGAAAAATTATTTTCTTTATGGATCGCCGGTGTTCCAATTGTCCCTAAAGGTGTCTACACATTGGGAGCAATTTTCGTCAAAAATTGCGTTTTTGACAGAAATCTGACGTTTCTCCCTACAACGCTGCAGGGAATTTCCTTCAAAAAAGCAATTTTTGGCAAAAATTGCTCCCAATGTGTAGAGGCCATAATTTAAACGAATTTGAGCAATATTGTGGCAAAATTCAATCATCAATTCACATTTAGGCATATCCCAAAGAATGATTATCGAGTAAAAAATAAACCACGTCCTTAATAGGACTTTTAAAGAAAAGAACGGAAAAGTGTAATTTCTTTGAAACCTTTCCAATTTTAAATCTTTTAACCGTCTTATGGAACAAACAGGAGCTCGTGAAAAGACGATATAGCAAAAAGAACAAACAACAAAATATGCATTTAGTCATAATTCATAAATGGGCGTGGCTTATTTTTTGGGGGTTGAGCTGATTAGTTTGAGAAACTCATATACCAATCACTGAGAGAAATCCGAAAAAGTTAAAATAGCATTCTGGAAATGTTAATTTTATCCTGCATTATTGATCCGAAATCGGTTTTAATATTATGTTTTTTTAGGTGTATTAAGGGTTAAAGTTATCCTTTTTCATGTTAATTTTACCCTTAAAAATGTGTAAAATTAACATTAAAAAATGTTGATATATTTTTACACCTAAAAGGTGTTAAAGTTACGAGGAAAAAAGTTAATCGCACCCACTTTTTTTTCTCAGTGATAGAATAACTGACGAAGTTTATGTACAATGCAATAGGAAGATGACCGTCTTCCGGGTGTGTCAGGGATGGTGATCCTTTTAGAGACCCAACAACAATGTTTTTAAAAAGGAAGGAAAAATGTCTCTCTCCGGGTGCATCCCTGACGCACCCAGAAGGAGAACATCTCATAATTGCATTGTGATAAAATCGATAAAATGGATAGATATTAGAGCTGTTCCAATAGAAAAAGCTCAGCTAAAACTTATGTATTATTCCTCTGTAATATCGAATGAGCGATATCGTTGATGGCTCAAGGACGGAGATTCTATACCGATCAATTTTGAAATGTAATAACTGAGATAGTTTGTGAATGAGAGTCGTGAGTGTTGGAAGGCTTTTTTGTGGTGCTCCGAGATGGATTTGTTAACTCTTATGCAACCTCTTGGGATTTTGGCAGCATCTTTCGTGGGATTTATTGTGATCTTCAATCGTCGCTCACGGAGACATCGGAGTGGTCACTACACACTGCCCGAATGGAATTTTTTCCTAAAACAGCGATGGGCTGAGAAAATGGTGCACAGGAAACTGCAAGAGGAAGATCCTAGGGAGACTTTCTTCACAATCCATCCGGATGATCGAGTGCATACACTCGAGAGAGATACCAGTGCAGAGAGTTTGCAATTTTACGGAGTCGATTGGGCGGGAAATGAATTACTGGTGAAGATTATTAGGAAAAAGTCTCGTGCAGCTGATGTGATCGTCAGTCTGAGACTTGAAACTGGTGAGACTTTTACACTTCCGCAGCATCCAGACACTAGAATTTCATCTGCAAATACAGAGGAGGCTTTTGAGGCAGCTGGACTTCAGTTTGAATGCCTTGTTCCCAATTCACGATGGAGGATCGTATTTTCTGGGTATCTCAGACGGGAGATACGCCAAGTATGGTCATCGGTAGTCCAAGAGGATGAGCTTGTATTTGTAAAATTCAATTTCATCTGGGGAGCTGCAGCTGAACCCAACTCCTGGCCATGGAGCTGGAGTCCTAAACTAATGTCCACGGCATTGGCCACAGAGCCCTGGCTCGATGGCAAATGGATAAATATGTTGCCTCTGAGTGAACAGGGCATTGATCAATTCGGCTCTCTGAGTGGCCAGATCATCATCGATGATGCACCAGCGAAGCATCTGCTGTTGCCAGGGATGAGAGAGAAACGCTGGGGGGTTCAGCGGATGTACAATATTCATCGCAGAGTGAACTTCCGGGTATCTTGCTACGATGGATTGGTATTTTCTCTGAATACAACAAGCTTTGTCGAGGGTCTAACTCAGTAAGTAAAACTGGAATTCATTGCTCTGTCGTATACCCAAAAGGTCATATTTCGTCATCATTTAGCGCCATGGAACTTTTTCAGAAATAATTATTTTTTATTTATCTTTATATTTTATATTAGAGATCACCCAGGCGGACCTTTTGTCCAATCAGTGACCTTGAATTCTTTCTTTTTGGGTTTTTCAAGGGCAAATATTAAACAGCTCTAGACGAAATACTCGTCGAAGCTTCCTCGTCCTAGTGGCTTTTTTTTTAAATTTTCTTCCTAAAAATAAGAATATAAGGAATCCTTTAATCCTCAGTGTCCAGTCAGGATTTGTACGAATTCCCTGTGGAGAAGTATACCCAATCGATTGGAGTGATTTCCATCTGTCAACACTGGCTGAGCATCCCAAAAGTTTCCCGAGAGCTTTCACCTTCAGATTTTCCGGTGAGACGGAAATTGGGGAGAACTGGTGCACCACCGAACACTAATTTTATTTCTACTTGGACTATCTCGACCATTTTCTCAATGGACAAGCATCCCTGCCTATAAAATCCTATAGAACTTTTCCTCTAAAGTCTAAATATTTGATTAAAAATCGCAGTGTTCTGTACATCCCGTGTTCGGTAGTGCCCCAGTTTCCCCTATCTACTTCTGCAGCTTTTTTTCTATTAAACATTGGCATTGAATAAATGAGCAGTAAAAAGTTAAAATTGATCAGTAACAAAAAACTTTGAGACAGTGATATTTTCGTCCAAATCTTGGCAAAGGGAAAATAAATTGCTTTACATTTTATATGGAACTATTTTAAATGTTAAATATATAAATTAGGTCCACTTTTGTAAAGATTTAAGGTTTTTACTGATCATAATTAGATATTTTACTGCTCATTTTTAATTTTTTACTGCCCATTTAGAACTTTTTACTGATCGTTTGTTTTTTTGCCTTCAACATTTAAATTTTCATTCAGGTGGCGGAAGAACTTTCACCGCTGTCCTGCACTTCCATGCTGGGAAAATTCTCCCATTGCAGGGTGGACGTCCACTTGAGTGGTTCTCACATCAAGTACCTTTTGAGACCACTGTGAATGGGATTCCTGGTCGAGGGAGTATTGATATGCTCTACCCAGAATCCTCTGTGGATACAGATTTGCCTCATCCCATCGAGGATAGTCGCATGAGAAGACTACGATATAAAGACATAAAGCCAGGGAGGAAACTGGTAGTGAAACTGCGAGATACAGATGCTCAAAGTGTGGCTGTAGCTGGTGGAAAAGGTGCAAGTTTAGCACTCCTCACGTGTGCTGTGGAAAATGGAAACTTCACAGTTCCAGGAGGATTTGTCGTGGCATCGTCGGCATATCGATTTCAAATGAACCAAGATGAAGAATTCAGGCAGTTGCTGAAAAATGTGGAGGGTATTTGTGCAGGAGAATTGCAGGGAAATCTCAGAGAATCCTGCGAACTAGTCACCCAAAAAATTCTCAGCATGAACCTTAAGGATGAAATCCGTGTGGCTGTGGATGAAGCCCTAGCTGAAAATGGAAGTGACTCTGAGGACAATTCTGGGGACTTTGAGGTTGTCCGGGAAATGAGGTACGCGGTCAGAAGCAGTGGAATCAGTGAGGATGGCAGTGATGCTTCAGCAGCTGGTCAGAATGAGACATTTTTGGGTTTATCCACTGCTGAAGAGATCCATAGAGCAATTGTCAAGTGCTGGGCATCCCTGTACACTTTCCAGAGTGTTCAGTACCGTCGACAGAACACTCAACCAATCTCCACGGAGATGGGAGTTGTTGTGCAGCAGATGGTGTCTGCTGATGTTGCAGGAGTTCTGTTTACACGACATCCATCCACTGGAAATCCCAGTCATGTCCTTATCACAGCAAATTACGGATTGGGAGAGTCTGTGGTGTCTGGGGAAGTGGATCCGGATGTCTTTGTGGTGAAGAGGAACTTCCATGACACAGAATTCAAACTTCAGGAGACAAAAATTGGAAAGAAGGAGTATAAGATAAAGATGGCATCGAATGGGAAGGAAGTAGAGAAAATTCCTCTCGATGAAGATGTCCGGGACACGACTTGTCTCAGTGAGAAACTAATCCTGAAGCTCACAGATATTGGAGTTCGCCTGGAGAAATTATATGGAAATCCCAGGGATATCGAATGGGCAACTTATGATGTAGGATTTGTGGTCAATCTATCCCAAGGGGTTACTCAAGATCGAAAATTTGTGTCCATATTCCGTTTATTCCATGGAATTCCAATGTGATTCTAATCTAGTGATTCCAAATGTGTGATTCTCTTAATAATTTAATTCGGTATTCTGTGATTCTCAATTATTCCATTCTGTGATTCTGTTTATCCCCCATATCTTCGAATTTATCGAATTTCAGATGTTGCTAAATATGATCAAGATAATTTTTGAACAATAGCAACAGCTACAATGTCGCTATGAAACAGGTTAGAGGAAATACCTAGCTAGAAAGCTTTTCACGGCCTCAAAATAATCAAAATAGGATTAGAATTCAAAATGGAAAGAGTTTTTGAAACTCTAAAACACCAGCATTATCAGTCCATTATTGATCAAAATTTCCCGCCATTTTCTTCAAGGAAAAGCCTTAATTAAATTTTTGATTTTAAGCATGTAAAAAATTTTTTTTTTTTCATAATTTCCACGCAATTTTTTTTGTGGAGTGTTTTCGTCTTTGAAAATAAGTTGATATCATCAAAAAAATGACTTGAAAATTAATTTATTGTTAACTATTAACAGAAAGCTTGTCGAAATCTTCTTAAGAATTTAAAAAAAAGGGAAGGTAAGGTGCTCTTAATCCCTTTTCCTTAAAACATAAATGGTAATATTTATTTTTGGAATTCAATTAAATCTGATTATATGCTATTTGAACCACTTAAAATCATCAAAATAGGATGGATTCTTATTTTCAAGCATATATAAAGTTTAAAAACTTTTTTGGTCTCTAAGAATATCGTTTGGGATCCTCAAACTTAAAATTCAATGTCCTGGAACGGAAGGCTACTCAGATATATGAAAATGCTTTTGTACCTTTTGTCAAAATCCGCCAAAATCGCTTTAAATCGGCAGTGATTTCCTCGAAAAACAGATCGTACGTTTCCAGATTGTTTTCCTTTTATTGATTCTTAATTAAGCTCAAAGTCTAATAATTAAGTTTTTTTACAAGTCTTTTAGAAAACCTCTGTTCTTTGCGTTCGAAAAAAAAACGATTTCTTTTGGGGATTGTTCATCAATTTGGCTCCTGTCTTTCTAAAATCCTAGCTGCATCCTTGTCTCTTAATAGAGCCTCTTATTAATCGAAAATAATGGACACCTCAATCTGTGTAAAATATTGAAGAACGATTTTGTTCTTGGTATCCCGGGGGCCCGCCTTAACCGCATTTGCTGACTGGGTATTTTAGTTTGTATCCGCTACGGGAGAAATCGTATTTATTTTTGAATGAGACGTATTATATGATTGTTTTGTATAGTTGAAAATGTCCAATCTTCTTTGGAAAATAAGAAAAAATCCATAGAAATCTGTAATGTGGTATGGCTTATCTATCGCTGAATTAAGAATGATTCTGTGATTCCATTTGATTCCAGTGATTCTTGAAGGAATTGTATTTCAGATCCTATTAGAATCTTACGAGTGATTCCATGGATTCCATAGATTCGAACGAAAAAAGAGATGGCAAAGCGTCCCAGCTTTGCGGAATGCTCAAACTCACGAGACAGAGCTCACTGTGAATTAGCTTTTTGCATAATCTTTTGGAATCACTGATCTACTAGAGATTAAATTGATTCATAAATCAATCACAAAAGCATTTGAAAATCAAAAAATCGGTACTTAACCGATTCATTACCGATGAAAACCGATGCAGCCGGATTCTAATTTGCAATACTTTTCTAAAAAATCAAATTTTAAGCAAAAAGAAAAATAAGCCTTCCAAAGTAGATGACCTTTGGCCTTCAATAATTCAAAATGGCGAATGTTCCGGTCATAAGTATGTTTGGGCGAAATGTTAAACTGGACTAGCTCTAAAACATATCCGAAAATCATTGAAAAAGTTTGGGCCAATTTTGAGAAAAATCGAAAAACATTTTTCTTAGGGAATATTACTAAAAAGGGTATGTAAAATTATTCTAAAATCGGTTATTAACCGGTTCATTACCGATGAAGACCGATGCAGACGGGTTCGAAATTACAATATCTTTTCAAAAAACCCAAATTTAACCAAATCGGTTATATAATCGGTTAACGAATGGGCCCTCCAAAGTAGTTGACCTTTGACCTTCAATCATTCAAAATGGCGAATTTTCCGGTCATAAGTATGTTTGGGCGAAATGTTCAACTGGACTAGTTCTAAAACATATCCGAAAATCATTGAAAAAGTTTGGGCCAATTTTTTGCAAAATTGGAAAAACTTTGTTTTTCGGGAATGTTGGGATATGGGATGTAAAATTATTCAAAAATCGGTACTTAACCGGTTCATTACCGATTATGACCGAGGCAGTCGGGTTCAAAATTTCTATATCTTTCCAAAAAATCCAAATTTAACCAAATCGGTTGAAAAACGGATCCTCCAAAGTGATTGAACTTTGACCTTCAATAATTCAAAATGGCGAATTTTCCGGTCATAGATATGTTTGGACGAAATGTTCGCCAGGACTAGCTCTTTGACATATCCAAAAATCATTGAAAAAGTTTGGGCCAATTTTTTGCGAAATTGGAAAAACCTCTTTTTTTACCTATTTTTGAGGGATAGGGAACGTATGAAAGGGGAGGGGGGAAAAATAAAGAGGTTGGGCACGAGATAATGTCATAACTGCTCTCTCTTTGAGTTCGAGCAGTAAAATGTGTCGGTATTCCAAGTTTGAGTAACCCCTTGATCTCCCCTTAAGCAAATTCTGAGAAATTCTTTTATGTTTTTAGGGGAGGATTTATCTCCTCCAGTCGCGTCCGATAACTTCCCTCGATTCCTTCACGGACTGGGAATTAGCTCATGAGTTTGACTATCCCATGATGAGTCCTGAAGATGCTAGATCTACCGCAAATGTCCAGGAAGTATTTTCCGGATGCACTTCACCTCTAACTCTCTTTGTTGTGGCCAAAATGATAGATGAAGCGACTTATGAAGAGGCTACAGGGTATCCAGCTTCTAAAATCCTCTTCAAGTGAGTAATCTTGTTAATATTTAATGCAAACCCCTAAAAAATTGCCCCATTTTTCTGCCAACCTGAAAACAGGGACTCTCAGCAACAAGTGGTTGAGAGGTTTTATCCCTCTAATCCGACATACTTTGAATAATTATCACCTCTGATTTTAAATGGGGATTACTTTGTGTTTATAGCTCTTGTAATTTGAGATGATATTCTTGCTATTTTCCAGTATATTCTGGATAACAATGTACCAGATGGGCTTTGAGATGTACAATCTTTTCCTGCGACAACCAGAGGAGAATATCACTGCGATGCACAAAATATTCGGGATGGCTGTCCTCGGGAAAGATTTTGTAACTGAAGAAGTACTCAGGTGAGCCTATAATGGTTCCCAGGATGAATACCCATCGTTACCATTTGATTTTTCCCTTTTATAGAATAGCAATTCATCGAAGAGGCTTAACTGGCTACTGGGAAAGGACAAAAATGATGACCAAAATCATGACACAGCTACTAAGCAACAGCCGAAGATCAGCTCGAGGATTGGCATTAGCCAAATCATTCCGAAATGAGTATTCTCCGGAAAGCCTCGAGAGATTTACCAATTCAGCTGAACTCTTGGAGGACATCAATAACAATATAAGCCACCTACGCGAGATTTCCAGGATCCATGGAATAGTTTCTCAAGTATCAGTGTTCTCCCAACTCCTTAACATGATGGTGATGATGGAAGGAGCTGAAGACTTAACAGATGATCACCTCAATGACATAGCTCTCCTGCTCAAATGCAGTAAAGAAGTGGAATCAGCAGAGATTCCTAAGGATCTAGCCGAAATTGGGAAGAAAATACTCGCTTCCGGACATTCTGAGGAGTTTAGCAAAATCCCTCCTGCAAATGGAGTCACCTGGCTGGGGGAAAACTGTCGAGAAGCCCATAAACTTTTTACAGAATTCATTGCTAAAAATCATCACCGAGCACTCAAGGAATTCGATTTGTCTACGGAAACCTGGGGAATGTGTCCAGATTTCGTGATTGAAATGATCCAGGCCAATGTGAAGTTTGGCAAAACCCTAACAGAGGCTGTAGCAGCAAGTTCCCATGACATAGTCGATCAACTGCGAACGCCAAAGAAGAAAGTGACCAAATTCATCCTGAGACGCTTAGTAAGCCTGCTCAATAGATCTGTGCAGCGTCGGGAGTTATCCAAAAGTAACTTAATAGCCATTGTCAATGAGTTTAGGATGGCTTTTCGACACCTGGGGCGTCTTATGGTAAGCGAAGGACGCTTGTCTGATCCTCAGCTGATATTCTACCTCATTCCATATGAAATTGAGCGTCTGGTGAGAAAGAGAGATGCCAGACTTGTGCACAAAGCTTCCCGCCGGAAGCGCCTGCTGGCACAGTGGGAGAATATTCAGTTCCCGGAACTTGCCACCGGATTCCCTCAACCTATCAATCATCAGTTAATTATGCCCGCAGACGGCGGGGAGTGCATAGTTCAGGGCACAACAGTCTACCCAGGAATCATTACAGCCAGAGCCTGCGTTCTGAAAAGCTTTGCGGAAGTGGATCAGATTCAACCTGGGGACATTCTGATTACATACAGCACGGACATTGGTTGGAGTCCCTACTTCCCGATGTTGGGAGCTGTGGTGACTGAATTAGGTGGACTAATTTCCCATGGTGCTGTTGTAGCCAGAGAATACGGATTGCCCTGCATTGTGGCAGCTCAGGGAGCTACTGACTACTTCAAGACAGGAGATAAAGTGACTCTAGACGCCTGTAAGGGAGTTATATTCCGCACTGAATCACACTCTTGAAGCCAAGACTTCCATTTGAAACAGAAATGACCACGAAAGCTGAGATTATGATGCTATTCCAATGAGAAATGAAAAGGAGAAAATTCTCTCCTGGGACATTTTTTTTAGCACATGACTATTCTCAAGTGTTTCTTCATTATCGACTTTTCTTTGTGTTCATTCCTGTCTCTACTGTTTTTCTTAGTATTCGCCGTGTTCTAAAACCACCAAAGAGTCGTGACGGAGACCAGCATATTGAAAGTCGATTATGTAGAAGCACTTTAGAACAGTCATGTACTAAAAATTATGATGCTATTCCAATGGGAAATGAAAATGATAAAATTCTCTCCTGGACAATTTTTTTTAGTACATGACTATTCTCAAGTGTTTCTTCATTATCGACTTTTCTCTGTGTTCATTCCTGTCTCTACTGTTTTTCTCAGTACTCACCGTGTTCTAAAACCAGCAAAGAGTCGTGACGGAAACCAACAAATTGAAATTCGATTATGTAGAAGCACTTTAGAACAGTCATGTACTAAAAAATTATGACGCTATTCCAATGAGAAATGAAAAGGGAAAAACTCTCTCCTTGACATTTTTTTTAGTACATGACTATTCTAAAGTGTTTCTTCATTATCGACTTTTCTTTGTGTTGATTTCTGTCTCTACCGTTTTTCTTAGTATTCGCCGTGTTCTAAAACTACCAAAGAGTCGTGACGGAAACCAACGTATTGAAAGTCGTTTATGTAGAAGCACTTTAGAACAGTCATGTACTAAAAAAAAATTATCAGGATAAATATTTCCCCTCTCATTTTTCATTTTTATTGGAAAAGCACCATCAATAAATCTAAAGGATATTTTATATTTTGCTGTGTTAAAGTGCTAAAATTATGCATAATTTTTAGATAAAGAAATTTTATATTAAAAAAAAGAAAACAATTGAAGAACGTGTGAAAATTAAATTGAAAAACAAATTTCACATGATCATATTTTATTCTTACAGGGAGATAGTATTACATTTACGAATAAGCTCCGCCTCGTCCCCTTTTGAACAATATTAGATCACGCCCCTATTAGAACCGACAACTAACCTAGCTCAAAACCCTCAAAACAATCGGGTAATCATTAGTGAATACTTTAGCTTTTACAAATAAACTATCTTTGCAATAGGTGCTGCTTATTCAAGGGATTAAAATTTACATTCATCCCAACATATTTTTCCTAAGAAAATTTCACATAAAAATAGGTTGAATTGAATGACAAGTATTTACTGTTTGTATTTTATTTTACATTGTTAACATTGTATACTTGAAGCCATGTTGTACTTACAATATTTGTGTATTAAAGATTAAACATTTTACTTGAGAAAGTCTTTTACATTCCCCAAGAAACTCTCAGAGTTCTTTCAAAATTTAAAATTCATAGTTGTTTATATTGAACAATATATGGGAGATTATGGAAAGATATAGGAATAGGATTTGTATAGTTCAAACATTGTAGCTCCCGGAGGACAGTCTACCTTTCAGGAGAGGTTCTTGAAAAGCTGAAAAATCTCTCAAAGCAGGTGAATAAACTCTCAGTGAATTTAACTCTGATTCTTTCACTCTCACAGCTATTGTAATGCTGTGCTTTGATTGACTGTTGTGCATCAATCACATTTCTTCAGACTTAAAGTCTTCCTTATGGCTTCGGCACACCTTTTAGATCAGGAAAATTTCATTAAATCATAATTCACATACCTTTCTTAAAAGTTTTGCATATGTCTATCCTACTCTTTCACACTCTTCTTCTTCTTTTGAACATCACACCAAATTAAATTTAGTTCAGTCCAATTTGGAGTTAGAAAGAGTGGGACAGACTTATGGAAACCTTTCGAGAAAGAAAAGGATGCGAATTTCGATTTCGTGCAATTTGATCGATCTAATAGGTGTGCCGGAGCCATTAGAATCCTATTTGATACACTGAAATTACTGAAATATTGCTAGGTTTAACCAAATAGTTTGCTAACAGGTGACTGATAAGAGATAACAGCCCAACGGTAGTTAAATATATGGCCACGAGGACCACGACCACACACACCAAGGCCATTAGTTGAGAAACTAAAGGCGTTATCACACTTGCACATTAAAATTTTAATGTGATTTACATTAATTGTCGCTTGTGAGCATCCAGATATGTTATTTGTGTCTTTGAGTCACTCAATATTTGGGGTTTTTCTATTTATTGATAAAGAAGTGGACTTGGCTTGCAAAAATAAGTTTATATTTACATAAAGCATAAATATTTTTCACATTAAAAAATTAAAGAGAAAATCGCATTAATTTTTCGCATTAATGCTATAAATCAATTTATATCAAATTTTGCGGGTCAAGTCTACCTTTTTATCAACAAATAGATCAAATTTTGAATATAAAATGATTCGAACACACAAATTATACATTTGGACTCTCACCAGCGACAACTAATGTGAATCATATTAAAATGTTAATGTGCAAGTGTGATAACACAGTAAGAATCCTGTCAATTCAGGACCTATATGTCTACGTACAAAGTCACAGAGATGTTTCTTAATCGGATTGGCCAGCACCGTTCTTTCCGTGGCGCGGATACAATGGGAAGAAGGAGACAGCTCTGCGTGGTGCCCAGATCGACAACTTGGCATTGATGTTTCCGACGCTATCCATGGAGAAGGTCAGATGAAGAATTAAAAATTACACCTAAGTAGCAAACATGATCAACATACAAAATAGATTATCCATAGGTAGTCCATAGGTCTTTTACTCTGAAAATAATGTTTTGTCAAATTAACAAGACAAGTTTGTAAAAAGGATGTTCTTCTATACAGAATATGGAAAAGTTTTGTCAAGTCGGCGGCCAACTGGATCTTGTTAAAAGTTTGTCAAAAGGGTGTTTTTCCATATAAAATGCAAGAAAGTGTTTTGTCAAATTGGTAAATAACATCCTTTTGACAAAATTTCAACAAAATCCATTTATTCGTTTAACAAGACACATTTTTTTCAGAGTAGATATCAAAATGGCTTGAGAGTTGGGATTAAAAAGTTAGCCCATTAAGCGTAGCCCTATTCTCAACACTTATTAGTAGATTGTAATTTATGGCCTCTACACATTGGGAGCAATTTTTGTTAAAAATTGCTTTTTTGAAGGAAATTCCCTGCAGCGTTGTAGGGGGAAACGTCAAATTTCTGTCAAAAACGCAATTTTTGACGAAAATTACTCAAAAATGTGTAGACACCTTTAGGCAAATGAAGGTAAATTCAATGTTATTTATTATAAGGCGAAAAATTTAAGCTCTACAGAATTCTTTAAAATATGCAATATTTATCAGCAAATGTCAATTTTGAAATTATTTCTAGTTTAAAGTGATATTCAACCCGCATGGACATATAAGAATTATGTGAAAAATATAATGCATGAAGAATTCTATCTCGTGAGTTCGAACACTACGCAAAGTGGGAACGCTTTGCCATTTTTTCATTACTTATAATGGTGCTATTCCAATGAAAAATGAACATATTTTTTAACACTTTACTGTTCTCAAATACTTCAACATTATCGACTTTTCTTCGTACAGGTCCTGCCACGATTGTTGCTCTCAGTACTCGCTATGTTTTAAAATCTCAAAACAGTAGTAATACGAACCAACACAAATACAAGTCGATAATGCAGAAGCATTTGAGAACAGTCATGTGCTAAAAAACATGTTCTTTTTTTAAATAGCAGAATTATTCCACTTTTAACTCTATTTATTTAAACTTTGCTGTAAAATTAAAAATAATAGTAGAAAGTAGAGCAGAGGTGTGCAAAAACCGAATTATAGTAGAGTCTCGCTATAGTCCATATTTGGTTTCAAATTTGACACTTGGGTCGCACTATAGTCCATGTCATTTTTTAAATTATCAACGATTTTTAGTATTGAAATTGCTCGACGGCTTCCACTTTCTCTGCTCTCTTCATTGTGGATCACAATTATCACAACTACTCAATTAAGTTTGCCAAAAATATTAAAATAATTATGCATGTCGCATACTAAAAGACATAACCTAACTTAAAATCAGTGTTTTGAAATTAACGGTCGATAAATGGTGGACTATAGAGCGATGGCCTATAGCGAGACTCTACTGTAACGTCAAAATAAGTTTGTTATTAGTAGCGTTTTGACCATTGACGTACATGTTTCATTTGACGTTAATTCGGTTTCAACGGTTCTTGCACGCCTCTGAAGTAGAGTAATAGTAGAATTTTACGACAATGCATTAAATATGAATTGCTTATTGCAAACAAACCAAAATTGCAATGAAAAAATCACAAGTCCCCGTAGCACAAAAAAGCTTATCTATATGGCTTTTAGTATGAATCCCCATAGATTTTCTCTCTCTGATGTGTATGTGAATATTTTTAAATAATTCCCACATCATTTCTTCCACACACGAGGAATTTTTCCCTGGGTTTCCATGCAAATTAAATGTATGCCATTGTCAGTCACTTACTTTTTATCATTTTTCTTTCGTAGAATTTTCCGCTTAATTCGAAAAAGGGATATTTGAGAAATGAACCAACAGTATGACTTGATAAGGATGCTGCTCAGTATTGTAGAGACTGCACAGGAAGTTTCTGAAGAAGTTGAGAAAATTTGTCCAGAAGAATCCTTTTCTTCTAGCTACAGTAGGATTCCTTTGTGAGCCCTTTTAGCTAAGAAGTCCATTGTTGGTGTTTTCGTTCAGTTTTTTGATAAGTCTGAGCAATTGAAAGTTTTGCCTGTGGCTGAAAGTCTCAAGGAGACTTCTCTGGAAATATCTATCTTTCGCACCCCGGCTCTCTCTCCTCCAGGAAATGAAAAACTTCCCAATGCTCAAAGTGTGATTAAACACTTGAAGAATTGGGAAGATTCGTGCCTTTCTGAGTAAGATTTATTTGGCAATCATTAATCAATCTCAATTGTTAATAAAATCACCCCAAGATCTCGACAATGTCAAGAACATACTCTCAAGGCGAGAAATTGAGTATCTTGGGGTAGAACATCCCAGTCCTTTCCCACCAGGAATTTATTCAACTTCCAGCATTCCAATCAATAAATATTAAATGTATCACAGAGATGATGGGAATTGATATTGACAGACCAGACAGAATATATATTTTTATATACGATTCTGTCAACCCTCTACAATCTCTTTATGCAATTTTCCCAGCACTTTCCGGGTCTTTGTAGAATGGTGAAAAAAAGGGAATATATATATCTCTACACAATTTCCTGTCCCAATGCTAAAAAAAAACACAGAATAAAAATTTACACACTCGTAATCATTTTATCCTCATGGTTATCGTGAAAACATTGGCGAAATAGGAATTTTCACGTTACAGTAGAGCCTCGCTATAGGCCATATTTGGTTCCAGATTTAACACGTGGATAGTCCGTCATTTTTTAAAATTATCAACGACTTTTAGTATTGAAATTGCTCGACGGCTTCCACTTTCTTTGCGATTGTGGTACTTGTCCTCGCTTTCTTTATTATGTATCACAATTATCACAACTACTCAATTAAGTTTGCCAAAAATATTAAAATAATTATTACAATATTGCATGTCGCATACTAAAAAACATAACGTAACTTAAAATCAGTGTTTTGAAATCAACGGTCGATAAATTGTGGACTATAGAGCCATGGCCTATAGCGGGGTTCTACTGTATTTTGAACATGGGATGCAAACACAAGAGAGATACTCACACGAATTGGTACGTTGACCACTTCAACCTTGCTAAAAAAAAATATCAGTGAATTTTCAATCTCCCAATAAATCATTAAACTATAAACCGTTTATGAAACCTGAACCAAAATTTTATAAATTTAGTCGGTGTTTTATTTATGTCGACCCTACTACTTATGCATACTACTAAGGGAAGGCTTCCAGACTTCCCACACATTCTGGCTTCGAAGACTTGATATTTTTCCCATATTCCTTTAATGAATCTGACCTATCTATGGGAATTTAATT
Organism: Phlebotomus papatasi; assembly: GCF_024763615.1. Lineage (NCBI taxonomy): Eukaryota > Metazoa > Arthropoda > Insecta > Diptera > Psychodidae > Phlebotomus > Phlebotomus papatasi. The sequence continues at coordinate 10,090,419 of NC_077223.1, forward strand.
TGATGGCTAGTCTTAGGGTAAATGTCCTAATTCAAAACCATTTCCAGACGCTTTAACTTTGACAGAGGATTCAACACATAAGTTCATATTTTTTCTGAACAGAATTACATAAATTTGCTCCTTGATTCTTCTAGAATGTTACTGTTTAGTGAAAATTCTTTAGATATAATTTGAAAACTTCTTAAATACAAGAAAAATACGCGAGTGCAAAATGCTTTTATTGGAAACAAATTAATCCAAATGGAGACAAGGGAAAGTTTCTAATTGGAGACAAACAGTGTAAGTGAAAACGCAACGAAAGGCTTCCAAAACCTTGTTGAGTTGCTCTTGAGTGCAAGATTTGTTCTTATTCCTGGTCTTTTCTCCTTTCCCATCTAAAACAATAAGAAAATCTCTCCAAAAAATCATTTCCAGGGTTTCCTATTGAAGCATTTGCAGACACTTCAGAAAAACCCTTTTTGTTCACAAAATAGGTAATTATTTCATTTGAAAACTTCACGTACCGTTAACAATAAAGATTAGCACTTAATTTAACTAAAATAAGCCACAAATATATGACATAAATGTTGAACGAAACGAACAAACAACAGTCACCTCATTGTGTTTCTCATTGGAAAACACGGTCGATCGATGAAAAATTCGATGGTGAAAAGGTACACTTTTAATTTTTCTGAGAAATTAACAAATTAAAATTTGTGGATATGAATGGATTTTCGTTTTATTTGGAGCAAAATTAACTAAATAATGAAACTGAGGTATGGAAACTATATAAATATAGTAATTAAGTACTGTATTTTTCATGAAAACAATGACGTTTCCATTTGGAATAGCGAAAAATTTCCATTTGGAGCAGGTTTTGAATTAGCTTAATTTACCCTAAGTCACACATTTCCTGAAGCGATCAAAGTCAGAGTATGTGCGAAACCTGAAAGCCTTGCCCTATAACGTTCGCCTCCCAGAAATCTTACTTGCTTATTATAAAATGTTTTTAAAAATACGTCAAATCATTATAACATATTTTCAGACAATATAAAAAAATAAATGTCCTAATTTTGTAGGACTACACGTTAAATTTCCCATGCCGTAAGCATTTTAAATGAGTTATGAGCTTGTAAAAGAGCTGCTGCATACATTTAACAAAAAACTGTGTTGAAGCAAACTTTTTGTCGCTTTCTAACTATAAAGAGGGCATCTAAACGGGTGGATTTTGATTCGAAATCTGTATTTCAAAATAAAAGGCATCTTCTAAATAGATTATCATCACAATAGCTGATCTTGTAATGATCTTGTAAAAAGAATCCAATGAAGTTCAATGGAGTTCGATACGTTTCGGAATAAAATATGGAGTCTGCTAGACTTTTTATTTTAGTCAAGACACAATTGGGAGTATTAAATATAACTCCCAAGAAGGGAACCCACCAGCCGGGCTCTATAAATATTCGATATCATGTGGAAAATCTCTAGGGGAATGTAGGCATGGTTCGCACAGAGTGAGCCTTCAAACGATGTGAATTTTCTCTTTGTATGCACAGAGCTGACTTACCATTTCTCATCTCGATTCATGAGCTTAATAATTATGGCTAAGAAATGACGAACTAGCTCTTTGGAAACAAAGAGAAAATTTGCGTTGTTTGAAGGTTTACTCTGTGCGAACCATGCCAACATTCCCCTACAACAACAAATCTTTGGCAATAGAATAAGTTCTCGTGTACTGGTCCAACTCAACGATTGTGCTTCACTTTTGTCGAGTGCTTCACTTTTGTCGTCCATTTGCCCAGAACGGAATCGTTTGCATCACCGATTTGATAGTGCATCAGTTACTGTATTCGGTCCATAAACAGGACAATTTCTTATGACCGCCTCCCAAGAAGCAATTTTTTCTTAATATAGTCTTGTAGGATTCCTTAAGTAAGAAAATATAGAACCAAAAATCTTTTTATTTGCTTATACAGTAGACTCTCGCTCAATCGGCTCTTTCTCAATCGGGCGACAAATTTTGTTGACAATTTTCATGTTTAATTATGAAGGTAATTCGCTCAAATTAGCTGTAGTTCTTCCTATTTTATCGTGATTCTTTATAATTGAGCGCTTTTTGTGGAATTTACAAAGGCTTTGACGCTCAATTCTATCGCTAAACCGGATGATATTTTGCCCCATATTCCCGATTGAGAGAGAGTCTACTGTAATGCTCTTGGTTTCATCACTGAGATTACTAAAAGTACAGTGGCGCACTCTTAAGGATCTTAAGAGCTGCTGTAGGAATTTCAAAAGAAAATTCTCACTTTAAGTCTTTTAAAAGTGCACTAAAAGACTTGTTTAATACTTGGTTCTATAAGGCAGCTATTTTGCTTCTTGGGCTGCTTGTTCTTGTAGCACACAGAGAAAAATTTTGAAGTAGAGAGATTCAATAACAATGACATCAAAATCAATACCATAAATTCAATGCCATAAGTATGCCAAAATCTCTTAAATATATATCAATTTTGGCATTAACTTCGAATTCTGTTCCAAAACTAATGAAATTGTGTCATTCATTTTAGTACATTTTGGCATTGATTTTGAAAACGCAGAATTTTAGTAACAAATGGCATTGATTCTAAAGGAATGGTGTCAATTTAAGAGCATCGTGGCATCAATTTAAGAGCATTGTTGCATCAACTTTAGAGCATTGTGGCATCAACTTTAGAGCAATGTGGCATCAATTTAAAAGAATCGCGATATCAATTTAAGAGCAATTTGGCATCAACTTTAGAGCATTCTGGCAACAATTTAAGTGCATTGTGGTATCAATTTAAGAGCATTGTGGCATCAACTTTAGAGCATCGTGGTATCAATTTAAGAGCATCTTGGTATAAATTCAAAAGCATCGTGGTATTAATTCAAGAGCATTGTGGAATCCACTTTAGAGCATCGTGGTATCAATTTAGGTTGATTTCGAAAAAAAAACGACGTGGATGAATACATCGACCGAAAAATATACCATTAACAATTTTACTAGGTTAATGATTGGATTTAGGATAAGTGTACCAAATTTCTAATATTGAATATTTTCATTACTTCTTCTTAAAAAGCTTTGCTTAGAACCTTGTAGCTACTTTACCGTCTTTCTTTACTCTAAAATCATTCTTAATATATTTTAAAATGAATAAAAATATAGGCAAAGTTTTTGGTGGTACTTCGACCACCCTGATTCCCATAGTTAAAAGAAGTGGCCGAAATTACAAGCTGGCCGAAATTTGATACACTTACCTAAATGAAAGATTTTAAGATGTTTTTGAAGAAATTTGTATAAAAATGATTCTATTAGGATGCAGACACTTATGGAGGATTATTCACTAGTTCGAACATTCCATGAATGTTCCATTCCCCTTCTGTTTCAGCCAAACTTCTATTTTCAATTCCAGTAAAATCCCCAAAAATTGAAACCTTGAGTATAAAGATGAATTTTTTAAAAGGGGAATATCGCCAGAAAATCACTCAATTCCTGTGGCAAAAAAAAAATTGAGGAAAATTTTGCCACGACAATCCATGAAACTTTAACGAGTGTGAAAAACCTTCCAATCCCCCTTGAAGGAATGCCTGTGGAGCTCAATAGATGGATGTTGGATTATATTCCATAAAGGATTTACACCCCGTTGAAAATGTATCATCGCATCTTTATACACATTTTATTCTGTGAATGCTGTGAATGGTGAAAGCCTCAAAATATGAATTTTTATTTAAATTTACCCAGTTTTTTTTTTACATAAATTCATAAATTTCTTATTTTATTATTTCCTCCGCCTTCCATTTATTCAAATTTAATACCCATCATACGCTTCTCGATGCTAAAATATATGATATTTTCCATCAAGGAAACCATTTCGAAAAATTGACGTGTTTTCAGGGAGAATCTTCATCGCACTTAGTTACAATATTAATTGAATTAACCATTATAAATTGCTGACATGAACAAATAATCAGAGGAGTAATGGACGCCAGGAAAGCATCAGTGGCACGTTTATTTTAGAGACTCTGAGGAAAAACTAAGGGGAAAACACTGCTTCTCACAATTTAATCACAATTGATGGAGATGAGTGATGAAAAGAATGCAAATCTTTACTTGTGAACACCACGAGCAGGAATATTGATGGAAGTGCAGAGAATCTGCTGAAGTTAGCAATATTCTTGGGATCGTTAATCACTGAAAAACTTTTAACTCTTCCATTTTTCGAAAGAGAAAGCTATTGGTATTAATTTGCAAATCGATGGAGGAAAATCGTCCAAATTTTTGTAGAGATTTTCAAGTTCCGGAGGTTCCGGAGGCAAACAATGTCAATATTAAACTTCAGGGGGCGTGGCTTAAATAAACTTTGGGCGGTACTTAATCCTATCGTTCAGTAATAACTTTCCCGATTTGAGAGCTCTCTCCGGTTGAACTGTCAGAGAGAACTTACTTAAAACCCGTTGGAAGTTCGAACTTTTAAACTGACAAGTTTCACAAAATTAAGTAAGTTCATGAAAAGGACATTTATTTGAATAATATTGCAATTAAAACGTTCTGCCATGTTGAAATTCCACAAAACTGTACAAAAATTCACTTTTGCAGCAAATTTATACACTGTTGTTGGCATTTTTACAATTGAAGTGTCAGGAATATCGAAATTCGAAATGGCAGAACAATCAACGCCAAAGCGGCGAGTACGTGAACTTGCACTTTAAGGCTTCCGGTAGATTTTCGAACAGAGGCCCGATTTTTGAAACTCTCACTCGCACCCGCGAGCTCTTTAGTGGCCGAGAGAAATCCACTCGCACACCCTGTAGATTCAAATCCTTCTGTAACGACTTCTTTATAACATAAAGTACTCGTTGCACGTACTCAAGAATTTCCGGGGTGTGCGAGTCAATTTCTCTCGGCCACTAAAGAGCTCGCGGGTGCGAGTGAGAATTTCAAAAATTGACCCTCAGATTTGGCTTGGCTTTGGAGTGAAGTGTTCAATAACGCTAATGAGTTGACAGTATAACAGTTGCATTATCATATGGAATGTCAATGTATGAGTTATTATAAATTTTGTGGTTCAATAAACCATCAGTTAGTCCTCTGCAACCTTCTCGTCTTTAAACATATCATGGAGTAACTTTGGTTCTTCGAAAGGTTATTACTGAACAGAGAAGGGAGTCAACTATTTCCTCGTGCAAAAACAATGAAAAGGGTTCGAAAGAAACGTCTAACCTGGACTAGAGCCATCCTTCTTTGGGCTGTCTCTTGATGGTTTTCACTTCTTCAATGCGTTTGATGGGTCTTAAGCAAGGCGGAGGCGAAGAGGCAGCTTTATTGGCGTCTGCTGAGGGTTCTCCAGCAGATTTTTCAGGCACTAGCTTCTCCCTGCTACCAGAAACTCCAGGATCCAGCGTCAGTGTTCCTGAATCTGGAACTTTCCCGGAAACTGAAGTGACACTGGTCCTTCGAGGAGTCGGTGGGGGTTCTGGGATTACAGGTGGGGACTCCTTCTTCGGAGATGAAGGAACTTTCCCAGACGACGATGCAATACTGCTTCTTCGGGGTTCCTGGACAGCCGGTGGAGAATCTTTCTTTGGAGGCGACTGTGTCACAGTCACAGGTGAGGGAGCAGGCTCAGTTTTTGACGGAGGCGGTGGAATCATTCCTTGTCTGGGAGATGGTTTAGCTGCTACAGGACGAGATACAGCAATATCGCCAGCAGTTGGAGCTTTCCTCTTTATCACTTTATACGGATTCTGAGGCTCGTCGATGTCAATCAGAGTGTCTGAGCTTGTCACATTATCTGGACAGGTAACCAAGATCTCAGGCGGTGGGGACGTAATTCTCGGTGGGGAAGTAACACTCGGTGGAGAACTGACAGAAGGTGGAGAAGTCTCAGATCTGGGAGGTGGAGAAACAATTTCCGGGATATTTGGAGCAGGCATCTTTGATATTTCTGCAATTTTCGCAGGCTTAGGGCTCTTCGATAATTCACTAATAAGCTGAGCAGGAGAAGTCGATCGACTCTTTCCATCCTTCGAAGGCTTCAGGGTATTCATTGGCGATATCTCATTAATTTCCTCCTTGATATTCTTCAGCAGCTCCATCAGAGTATTAGCTGTGGGATCCACAATCTCAACCGGAGAAACACTTCCACTCCGATGCAGAGGACTCCGCTCCACGAGTTTTCTGGCCTCCTCCATGGCACGCAGGAGATTCTGCTGATTCTTGAAGCTCTCCCGGTTGCGACAGCGTCCAATTTGCGAATTGGTCTGAATCCCAACATCCTGGATAACTTGGCCCCATTTGTGAGCCGTGGAGGAACTGGCTACTTGCCGGGCTACCCGTCGGAATTTAGCCAGACCAGTTTCTGGACCAGCTGGTGGCTCCTCCGGGGCTTCTTCTTCTGCTTCGGTACCTACAGGAGCCACATGGAAATCTTTCATAAGACGCCTCTCCCACACCTTCATTCTCTTGGCCAAAACAGTCTTCTCTTTGCGCTCCACAATTGACACGTCCATGCCATTGCGTCCCAGAACTTCAATCAATTCATAACGCATTGCTGAAATCTCCATTTTGACCTGCGGGGGAAAGATTAATTTGCATTTTTGAGGACTTCCTGGAATTACCCTCATCACTCACCTCATTGATATCATCCTCCGTCACAGTGTCCTCTTCGCACTTCCTGTGCATTGCCGAGACATATCGCCAGACCAGAGCCCGAATGACGCTAGTATATCTGTGTTCCCGCTCCTTCTCCTGATTCCTCCTAATTGTGGACTTCCTCTCAATTACCCTCTTCTTCTTGGAACGTCCACAGAGTCGCATGAGGAGCTTCATAGTGGGGAAAATGTTAAAAGGCGGTGGTAGAGTTGAGCTATCCTCAAAGTAGCTCATCCAGAGCTTGGTTCTTGCAAACTTCCACTCAGTATCTGAATGTTCGTCAATCATAGCATAGGAATTGGACATCATGGCAATAAGGAGATTCAGGAGGACAATCACATTGATGACACTGTATGAGCCAAACATGAGGAGACCCCAGAAGCGTGTATAGGACTTTATGCCGGCCAATTCAAACGTTTCGAGTTCCACCATTCCAAAACTGGCCCAGAACAGCGACTGGGATGATTCAAAGAGACTGTGCGGGAGGAGAAAAAAAGTCTGTGGAAAATGTCCCAGGTGTAAAATGCAATTTCCCACCCTTAACATCCCATTTCGCGTGGCTATAGCGTGAGAATGGAGCGGATTTAATGTGCTGAATGAAATTCCAGCAATTTCCAACGTGCAATTTTTATTCGTCTCCCGCGCGAAAAATTGTCCTTCAGCGGAAATCTCCCGAAACAATTTCACCAATTTGTCCCCACAAATCATTCTGCTGAGATGGGAAAGTCTCCGCACTTGAAAAGAATTTCACTACAGGGTGTATCTCTTACTTACTTGCCAAATCTTCGCCACTTCATGCAAGAATCTGAATGGGCGTTCCAGTCCGGAAGACCTCCAGGAAGTGAGTAGCACTTCTTCTTCTCGAGATCAGCAAAGTACCACAGCAGCTGATTGAGGCCACAAGCAAAGGCAAAGAGTACAAGGGAGTAGATGAAGAAGAACTTGACAATGTCTATCACCATCCTGCCCAGAGAGATCTGAAGAGGTCCCAGATGGGGATTTATCGAAAACAGATGCACCAACTTCAGTGCTGAGAAGATATTTGCCGCAGCAAAAAGTCCCTCAGCAATAAGCTGAGGATCGAAGTCATCCCAGTGCTCCCGCGCAATGTACGCAGTGCTGGGATCTTTGCTGATCTCACTGTTCTGTTGGATGTAGGCAAATACTCTCAGACAGGCAACCAAGCAGTAAAGGAAGTTCCTCATGAAGTCAATAAAATTCCACATATTCCGAAGGTAGCTTCGCATGCCCTCTGCGAAGATCTCCTGAGTCTCTTCCCAGATGAATCCCAGCACATAAACCACAACAAGAAGCTCGAGATAAGTCGGACCATTGCCACGTTGCCTCATCAGTTCCTCCTCGAGAGCTCGACGCATACTCTCTGTGCCAAAAAGAAGGATCACCTGCACTTCAGCTCGCTGAGACACCAGAATCAAGAGAACTTCCCGGAAAATGACAAAAATTTATTAACCATTTCGTATGAAGAACACCCAAACCAACTTACACAAAAAGAATAGATACGAAGAAGCATGGATCAAGAACTTCATGAAAGGTTTCCTCATGAGTTCTCCCGTTGAACAAGTGGGTGCTACCATGTACAGAGCACAGTACAGGGGGAAAAGCAGAGCCACTCGCACGCAAATAGTCATCTTCTGCATCGCAGACTTGCGTCGGAATCCAGGAACACCTTCATACCAGAGTGCTGCCAGGAGTTGCTGGATATTGGGATGAGCTACAAATTTCTTCTGTTTGTAGTCAATGGCAAGCTCAAGTCTGGCCAGTTTCATATGATCACCATCCATATAGGGCGGAGAATCAGGATCATGATTCAAAATAATAGCCAGTTCCTGACTGCTACGAGATTGATCCAGGAGATCAACAGCAAACTGTTGACACTGCCTCCTCAATTCTACATAGTCGGATTTACACTCCTGCTCAGCCATGGCTAGATTTCGAAGCTCCCAGGACAGCTGGAAGGCAGTAAGCAAAGGATCTGTGGAACTAAGAGCCATCAGGCTGGGACTGGCCAGGGCTTTGTATTCATTCACGCGGGACAGTGAATGTCTTAGAGAATCCTCAGACGAAAGCCTGATACAATCGTCACAGCCGCACTTTACATCATGCGGAGCAGGGATTGTCGCTCCTCGATCAAGCAAAATCTTCAAGATTTCGTAATTATTGCGATGGGCAGCTAAGGTCAAGGGTGTGATGTCCGGTGTAAACATAGCCGTATTGATGTCCACTTTTTGCCAACTCTGCGAAAAATTGGAAAGCTCGGAAAATGAGCTTGTCAAAACATCCCTGGATAGAGGACTACTATTGGAACTCTGACTTCGATCCTCTTCCCTATAAATTGCTCTCACCGTAGAGAAGGTAGGGAACAACAAAAACGCTTCAGACATTTTTCCTTCGAGTGGAAATAACTTGTTTAAGAAGTCATGAGCTTTAGGAAGTCAATCGGAAGCTCAAGAGAAAATAATATTATGAGGAAGACATAGATAAGTGCTATAAGCGTTAAAAGCGATACAATTCCAAGATTAATCAACAACTACAAGATTTAATAAGAGAAAGTTCTTATCAAAACAAAAAACCTTCCAGAAAGGATATAAATCTTGCTTTAGTTGTATTCAGGCGATTCAGTCTCGTCATTTTTACGACGGTTAAAGTATTTATCATCAAGTGTAAATGAAGTGATTAGAGTTATTATCGAAGAACATGTAATAAGCGAATTTTAAATCAAATTCCTTCGTAATACGACTTCCTCCCCGTTTGAAATAAGAAAGGAAGTTGTGAAATATAGATTTCTTTTAAAGTACCCAAGTGGCAAAATCTAGTAAGTTTCAATTATTTTATACAGAAAGTAATAACTAATTTATGTACTCGCATGTAGCACTCCTAAAGTGCAGAACAATTTACACTATTTACGTATTAACATAATAAAACTTACAATATGGTAACTTGAGTTGCGATATACAGTCGTCAGTTTTACGTAAATCTGTGTAACATTTGATCTGTGTATTTTCGCTTTATCTCGATATATCGCGGCCGATTTTAAATATTTTATTTTAATTTTTTATGTTGTTGTTTCAATTACTTTAAGCTTTAGTTTTAGTTTATTAATTATTGATAGGACTTTTTGTACAATAGTTCGTTAATGTTTGTGATTTCTTACTGGGGAATTATGATATGCTCGTAAACCATATAATCCACAAAAAGTTCGTAAAAAGTTTAGTTTAGTAAAGTTCGTAAAGTTTCAGCGCCCTAAAGAGTCGCTTACGCAGAGAATTGATGGAATTTTTAAACAGATCAGAGAAGAAAATTTGCCCAGCCATGGATCGTTGTGGAGGAAACATCGCCTCCGCGTATCCTCCGCCGTCAGCCACCCAAAGCTACCGCCAGCACCACAGCTACCAACGTTTTGAACCACTAAAGGTGCAGCTCATGCTCAAGAGCTGCCTAAACAGTCTCCAAGCCATTCTACTGGCAGTTCCGCCTTGAAAGGAATTCCCGGGCCGAAAAAAGCCCGCAAATTCACTCCAGTGACACAGAAAATTTGCAGACCCACAGAAGATATCTTTGTAATAAGATAAGGAAAATCGGCGCCAATTTTTCGTACTGTTTTTAGCGCTAACGGTTCATAAGAAATGCATTTCAAATTAACCACGTGATAAAATATTTGCATATATTTAGGGGAATATCGAAAATTATTTTATAAATGAGTTCCAAATAGTAGGCATTTTTTTTTTTGAAATTCTTGCAATCCGATTTCATTTAAACCGGAACGCCCTGTACTGTGATACCAAATCCCACGCACCCAATCGCCGCCCGATGGAGTGCCTACGCTGGAGGACACAAGAGCGTATGGGACATAGTTCCTAACCCCGGAAGGACCATGGAAGGAAAGAAGGAAAAGCTGGGATAGGACTGAGGACAAGAATTTTCAAGGATGTACAGAATGGAATCAGGAGAATAAAATAATTTTTGTATCAAACTTCACGAACAAATGACAAAATTTTGCAAACATTTTGCTATCTGTTTACGACCATTTATTAACAAATGTTTATAAAAGAAGAGAAAATTCTCGTTAAGTGATTATGTTACGAAAAATTATTATTGTTATTATTTATTGCACCTAAGCATTATCATACATCCAAGATTATTTTGCAACATTGATAATTTTGATGTGGGTAGGTTGTAGTTAATTTTTTAGCGTCCACCGCCGTCTTAGCGTTGGTAACCAACCTCCAGAGCAAAACGGTGGAAAAGCTCTTTCATAGTTTGTATATGCCAAACATCCATAGGATGAATAAATTTACAAAAATTACAATGTTTTAATATTGAACTACATTACGTAGGATAATCAAATTCAAATTTATCAATTGTTACATACAAAACATGCCATAGCCCAAGGAAAGCAAAAAGAGAACAATGTTCAAGGTAAGAGATGTCTGAATTTATTATAAAAATTCGGGTGACATCTCTGAGTTCAGTTCAAGTTAATAAAAATTATTACAAATTTAAATGTTAAATGTTAAATGTTTATGAAAAAAATAAAACTCTGTAGAGACTTTTAAGTACATTTTAGAGGACGATTTACGACCATTTCGTAAGTCCCCAGTAGGAATTCGCAAACATTTACGAACAATTTTACTAAATAATTTTTTTCTGTGTAGTAATGGGAGTCCGAGTGGTCTCATGTTAGCACGACAGGTTGGCAAGACAGTTTTTTTTTTCTGTTATTCTTAATAAATATTGAATTGCTATATAATATCCTCGAAGCTCAACTGTCTCAGAATAAAAGTTTCTGACCACATCAGGAACAATGGGGGCTTCATAGGGAGTGTATCCGGTGTTTGCCAGTGGAAAAGTGAACATACTAAGAGGAAAACACTTTTTTGGTCTTGTCCAGAGCTTACGGTCCCGATATGGACCTTCTTCAAATTGAAGCAATTTTTTCAAAGATTACACAGTCAATGATGAAGCATTTCTTCCGTTTGGCTTCGGAGGCTGGTCAAAAACGCTAAGATGGCGGCAGACGTATGATAAGGGGGAAAATGTGTAGTTTGAATAAAATTATTATAATTAAAATTTAGATAAGTAAAAATTTGTTAGTTAATAAACGCTTAATCAATATTTAGAAGCAAGCCAAATTCAGTCAAAGTTAGGTTTGGCTAGAAGAACGTTTTTATAAAAAAGAGTTTGTTAAAAATCTTTAGTATTCATTCAAATTGGCCCAAGACGGCAAACAGCCTAAGGGCATCATAGGGTTAGTGAAAAATGAAATAAATTACGATTTCAATGATTTTAATCACCCCATTCGGGTCACAATTTGCTACTTGGGTACAAATGAATCTCTGCGAGAATTAGCTTATGTATCTCTTACATATGCTGTGAATCCTTTATGGAAGATTCTATAGAAGAGATAGGAGGAAATATCTTGTTATGAAATACGGAAGTTGCAGCTAAGTAAATTCTCCAGTGATTAAGAATTAATAGAAACAATGGAGAGACTTGTTCCGCAATGAAGAAAGTTGGGATTTAAATTGAATTACTTACGTAGGGTTCACCATCTTTGTGAATGAGCTCCTCATGTTCTAGCAGAAGCTCTACTGCTTCTACGAATTCCGCATTGATGGCCTGAAGGAGAGCATCTCTTGTTTCAACACCCATTATCACAAGTAGCTCCACCATCTCCAGATTCTCACCATCAATAGCCAAGGTGAGAGCACCCCTTCCCAGTGAATCCATGCAGTTGATGTTAAAATGGTGCTTTCGGGCGGCCTTCTGGAGCATCCTGAGTAGGATGAGAAGGGATGTCTTTTCTGGATAATTCGGATTGAAGGTGTATAGGAAAAAGTCAAACAAACCTCCTCACGTTGGCCAAATCACCCCTTTCTACAGCCAAAAGGAATTTTTTCTCATCAATTGTCAGGGGTTTGGGTAAATCCAGAGACATGGTACCAGTCAAATTGCCAATTCCTGGCACTGGTGACGGTGAAGTGTCCATGTCAACACTCACCTGAAGTTGAGGAGGAAGTCAGCAAACGAGAAAACGGATGCAAATTGTTGAGGATAACAAAGAGAGAAACAAGGTGGAAAAAAAACTCACCGATTCAGAATCCTTTCTATCATTTCCCATTTTTCCGCCGATTTTCCACACTGATTCTCTCCCTTGTTCAACCCCCCGGATTATCCTCTTTAGCGTATTTCCCCGTGAAAAAGTCCTCCTACATCCTCAAACACTTGTTCTCAAGCCCTTTGCCCGCCCCTTTTGATGTGCTGGCGCGCAAATTAAAGAAAAACACGAAGGAATTTCAAAAAAGTCAGTAAGGACTATCCCCTTTTATCCGCAGGATCTCTCCAGCATAAATATTTACCCAGAAAATCCGCCCTCAGGACAAATAGTCCTTTTTTTGTCTGGGATGCTAGAAGTCGGGGAAAAGGTCAAATTGGTGTTAAATGGTCCCCAACCACGTATGAAGATGCTTCTTCGCGAGATCAAGCGGATTGAGTGGGAAACCTATAGAGATTTACCCAAAAAAAAAATTTAGAGAAATATTCCCAACATGCTGCGGATTGGCAAAAAGGCAATCCATTGTGGAACATGGGATTCTTGAGCCTGATTCGAAAATTCAAGAAGGAATTCATAGTGCAAAAATTCTCGGAGATACAAAAATTCCTCATTCTTCACATTAAAATTGGTATTACACTCAGGGAAAAAGACACCAAAAATATATTTGTCTTGATTTCCATTTTCCATCCCAGAAGATTTACAACAGATTCGAGAAAAACAAAATTACTGGACCATATACCTATAAATTCTGTATAAATATTTCAGAGCATTTCAATCGTTTATGTGAGGTAATTTATTAACTTGATCCAGAAAATTTTTGTACTCATATACAGAGTCGTAATAAAAATAAACCAGTAGGGGAATTCTGTAACTATATGACAATGTCATATGACAATTTTTAATGGTGAATTCTGTAGGGGAATTCTGTAATTTTCGTGGCATTATCACGCGTGAGTTCGAAACCTAACAATGCTAATCGAGCTTTTTTTGTCATATCATATGAGTTCGAAATTGCAATTAGGGTAAGTGTGCCAAATTCCGGCCAGCTTGCAATTTCGGCCATATTTTTTGTTCCTCGAATTTCCATGAATTTTTAGTTTTTAGATACTCTTGAGATTGTACAATGCAAAAAAATAACAAAAAATGTCGCTTCGACGAGCAAGATAATCTGAAAAAGACATTGAAAGAATTCTGGAAGGGCAAGGAACTATGAGAATGAAGGTGGCCGAAATAGGCCACCAATGCTATGTCTACATTTTTATTCAATTTAAAATGTATTAAGAAAGTTTTTAGAGAAAATAAAAATGATAAACTGTCTGCGAGGTTCCAAGCAACACTCCTAATATAAGAGTAACAAAAATATTCAATTTATATTAAAAATATTACATTTCAAACTTGAGACTTTGTCGCTTGCATGCAACTATACCGAAATTTGGCACACTTACCCTAACTGATTTTTTAATTAAATGCCTTTATTTAGTGATATTATGCAAATATAGTCTGTCTTGGATGATTTGTTTAACAAAATCCATTGTCATTTGAACTGCCAGAAATCTCAAATATGTGACTTCTGACAATGCCACGTGAGCTGAAATGGCAATGTCACGGCTACAGAATCGCATTTTCGAAAAAGCTCTCCTAAGATTCAAACCCAATTTGTCATATGGCATTGCCAGAACGTTACAGAATTCCCCTCCTAGACAACATTAAAGCCCAGTTAGCATCTAATGGCCATTGTAAACTAGCTCTGTGAAGCACTAAGTATCTTATAAAAGTCGGATTTTAACTTCTTCCGAATTTACTATATAAAAAATTTAAATTTATCATATGACATTGTCATACTCTTACAGAATCCCCTGTCAGGGAATACTTAAATGAATCCAAAGTATTTCTAATCAAAGCATTTCTATAGATCGCCAAAAATTTTCAATGATAAGACAAATATAACTTTTAGTGCTAAACCCTATTTTAAACGGTGTAATGTCGTTTTTGTATGTATGTTTCCGATGAGCCATTTAAATATTATCAATTCCGGTAAGAGTCCGGAAGACGGTACACCTAAGAAAAAATCGGGTTTTCTCAAAGCTTTTGACTCGGGCTTCAAGCCTTCCTCAGTGTCTGGTGCAAGAAAGAGTAATTTCTGGTGTTACAGTGCCCGCTCTCTATTCCTGATCGCCGTAATCCGGACGAGTTATCGACGGTTACATTTAAAATCATTTTGAGGTTATGTATGCACGAGTATTCGGCAATGAAAATGAATTATTCTGTGAGTTTTTTGTTTAATAAATGAAGTATAATAGCATAGAACTCTCTAATTAACTCTTAAACTTCTTTAAAACTGGATTACGAAGCGGCCATCTGTCATATTGTCTCCCAATCATCCGGATTACGAAGCGGGCACTGTATTTCGAAATGTACCCGCTATCTTAGGCTTATACATATGTGTCTTGGAAAATCTCCCTCAGTGGTTCGGTCCTGAGATGTGTCCCCATATACTGAGCATTCACAGCTGGTGTTTGGTTCTCTAATAGTGTTTTGACTAAAAGGTATATGGAAGTCTATTTGCACAAAATGTCGTTGATTTTCGAAATATTCAAACTTAATATCGAATTTTAAAAGAAAACTTTCACACAAGAATTGAGAAGATTTATGAAATACCACGCTAAGAGGCTGCTAATATATGTTATTTAGTGATTTTAAGGGAAATTATATTAGAACGAAATTATAAGAAATCTCGTTTACGCACAAGAAAACGTACCCTGACACATGTTTATATTCAAGACATTTCGAAATTTGAACAGAAAGGAGTTCAGAAACCACGTGGACGCAACGAGAAGTAAAAATGTCTTATTTTCCTTATGGCTCCGGCATACCTTTTAGATCAGAAAAATTTCATAAAGTCGAAATTCAAATCCCTTTCTTTCTCACATGCTTCGCATATGTCTATTTTATTCTCTCGTACTCTTCTTCTTCTTTTAAACATCACTCCAAATTCAATTTTGCTCAATCAAATTTGGTATGCGAAAGAATGAGATAGCCATATTCGAAACATGTGAGAAAGAAAGAGGTTTCGAATTTCGATTTCATGAAAATTTCCTGATCTAAAAGGTGTGCCGGAGCCATTAGCTTTCAAAATCGATTTTCAATTATCTTTTTTCTTGGACACACTCTATCTAGTTGGCGAATGCTCAGACTATCTGTTATAATTCCCTTAAAAATTTTGAATTATAATACCCCTCGCTTTTTGGAATGTTTTAGCAATTAAGAGAATCCGATTTTTGAGTTTTAATTTTCCCCTCCTATATTTTATTCTTGTATTGTTATTTCCAAATTTTCCTGAGTGTACATTATGAATTTAATTCTCCTGCAAAAAGAATTTTATGCATTTCGCAATTCTCTGTGTAAAATAGTTTAAATAATTGCAATTTTAAAGGGATATTTCTGTATAATTGCACTTTTATGAATCACTTCCAAATAGCTTTATGAATAACTTCCGAATATTTAAAATTTTTTTCCACACAATAATTTAAGCACAATATTCTAAATTGCTCTTCCCAAAGAAGATAGGCAAGTTTATGCGCAATCTTTGCAACAAATAAGTACCTAATCACTTCAAAATTTAAATTGTATCCAGAGTGGGTGATTGGTTTTTTGGTGAAAATCCAAAATATTCCAACTGGCACTTCTTGAGTCACAATTTTCCGCCAAAAGTAAAGCACAGGAGTAACTAAATTGTCAACTCGCCTTCCCAGTGTATTTATAGGTGTCGATTCAGTAATTCAATTAGTGCAACATTGCCACAAGTTGGATTACTTTTTATGCTTTCTCACAGAATAAGATTTGTGGGTCAATTTTTTGAGTTCTATGGGTTGAATCGATACTGAAGAAAAGACTTTTCCCTTTGATTTGCAAACTGTTCTCACGTGACAGAAATAATGTAAAAAACATGTTGAAAATTTGCAGGAAAATTCAGCGACAGACTTTGGGTGGAAAATGATGTGCCCTCTTGAGAAATGTCCGCGTCATGGTGGTCAAGAGTGGAAAAATAAATCGATGGCGGCGCCAGATGAAACATGACTTGGGCAGAAAGAGTGATCTTCAAAAATATTTCACAAATTATTGCTACACTGATGGAAAAGATGTGGGATGATGCTGCGTTCTTCGCAGTGTAATCTCAAGAATGAATTCTAAGGCTCAAACTCGCTTGATTTTCTAAATAGGGACAGTTGTAGTGCAATTAACCCATCATACACAAAGTAGTCGATATTGGTTAGTTTATTGATATTGCAGAAATAATATTCGAATTGATGCAAGGAAAGGATTCTTATAATTACTTCAATTCACCAAGGCTGTGGAATAGCAAGCTTGGTTAGTTACGTATTCGACACACCTACAACATTAGCCGAGAGACGGCTTAACGTAATTTTAATCAAAATTATGATTAGACTGCATTCCCGTCAGTTTCCCACTAAGCCGTTTCGGCTCAAGCCGGTATGTCTGTCTCTAATGCATAGAAAGCTTGACATTGTGTCGATTTTGATAATATTTTCCTTAATACTCTTTTCTAATTTCAATTCTAGATAACAAATTATTATCTTAGTTAGTTACACTATATAAATAAATGGTGTTTGTAATGATTTAATATAAAGCAGAGGTGAGCAAGAACGGTTTGAAACCGAAGAAACGTCAAATGAAAATTGTACGTTAATGGTCAAAACGATACCTGGACAAACTTTTTTTTTAATATTTATTTTATTAAAGCAATCTGCACATTACATACAAAAGGTTGTGCAATAAACTCTATGAGGGACTAGAGAAAAAAGGCGACTTGCGGGTTGATCTTAGGGATCAACCTACATTCATTCCAGAATCTATAAAAGCAGAAATAGGTCTGAAGGTCTCACCCTTGTGAGCCTTCTGTTCGATTTTTCGTCTATTGCCAACCGACCAGCGAGATCATTCGGATGCCTAAGAAGTCTGCTCTTATATCTTTGGCTGGCAGTCACGAATTCACCTTGGACTATCGCTATCATCGCTATTTTGAGATCTTTATGGAGCTAGTCATTCGTCACATACCAGGGAGCTTCCGCGATTTACCTCAGTGCTTTATTTTGAAATCTTTGCAGAATATCTATACTGATCTTGGCGGCAGCACCCCAGAGTTGGATCCCATAGGTCTAAACTGGTTTAATAATGGTTTCTAGGTATTGAGCAATTGATTAATTAGCAAAAATCCAGAAGATCCGGAATTTTTTTGTATACGTGGGCCAGTACGTAGGTTCTCCGATTGACAAAAAATTCAAATTTTTGTTTTTAGCTGCCTCATAAAGCTCCCTACCCTTCGTGTTAATTAGACGGGAACCCCAAAAAGGATGTTTAGCATTAAATTCTGCGGAAGCGATAAACCTATAAAATTGCCAAAGAAACCCTCAAACTGTTCTCTCTTGATTGTATGCCTTGGTGGGTAATACACAGCTGCCACAGTAAAAAAACCTATTTTGACGGAAGTTTTGACGTTTATTCGGTTTCAAACGGTTTTTGCTCACCCCTGGTGTAAGGAATATAAATTCAGTTGATTTACAGACATATACCAATTCCAAAGAGTTAACAATTTCGAAACCACTACTGTGATCTTACTAGAACAATTCCTATTCGAATCATATATTCGAGCATTCCGCAAAAACTCTCTGCACCTCCTCAATTTTCTTTTACTTTTCCCGAAGCGCCGACTCGCAAGAGGAAAGTTTTCTCAAGATGATCATGCATCTCTTCAGTTAATCACAAGTCTCGGGAGAGTCAAGTTGAGTCGGTGATTGAGTATTTAAGTATTAAATAGTTAAATTTAGATGCAAGTGCAATATTTAGTGCTTCTGAGCCCTTTGGCAAGTGAGTTTTCAACGTGATCACAAACTCTCGATCACTCTCTGTTTTGGCGCGAAACTCTTCAATGACCGGAAGTGGGAAAATTTTTGCTGAAGATTATTTTTGCTGCAGAGATGAGTCAGTTGAGAAGTTTATTCTTATTGAGAAATCACTATATTAATGAAATATGAACAAATTGTGTGTAATTTCTTGGAGTTACTCAAATGAGGCAAGCATGAAAAGATGAAAATTGTCCAAAAATAGACACTGGCTGCGATTGAGGGGCATCCAAAAAGCCAGGGAATCCATCACAATTTTCACTGCATTCCACTGAATGTGCTTCACCACCGAAAAATACGTGTGGTTTCGAAGACACAAAGAGGAATAAATAAAAATACAATGGAACATCATTTTCGTGATCTTATGGCGTCTCTTTGGGGGCCTCTTCGGTCTATTCATAGAATTTATTGCACGATGAAAACAATGGTGAAGGAAAATTCGCGGAGTGCTCGAACTCGTGATTGACTCCCAGATGTTTTTGGGATGTATACGGAATTGCTATTGATCTAAACTAGTTTAAAAATAATTCAAAAACCATGACAAAAGCGACCAAGCGTATTGTTAATTTAATGTTTAATGATATCGATTTAAAACTTATTTAAAAACGGTTGAAAGTGGTTTAGAATTTATCAGAATTTCAAGACCTTTCAAATGATCCCAATCTTAATACACATTACTCCAGGAATACCTATTGAATAGGATTTTTAGGTTCAATATTCCAAAAAGAAAAAACGAAAATAACCAAAAAAAACATGGAAGATAGAGTCCAGTGAATAAACTCCAGAAAGATAATTCGTTCGATTTAGAAAAGGGGGCGGTCAAAGGTGGCTGCTGCACCGAGGCCTTTATGGGTCCATTATGCATCCTGAAAAAAATTTGCCCTATTAAGGGCAGAATGTGTCAAACCAGCCCGTTCTGCGGATAATCTCCATCAAACAGGCCGGCTATATCTTTAGTAATTCACTTAGAGGCAGTACCGCTTTACCAAGCAGTACCGCCTGAAATTACACAAACTGGGGCAGTCACACACAAGGTGTATGACCGTCTCCTCAGTCTCATATCATCCTCTGCACATTGGATCGCATTGGATGCCAATCTTATT
This sequence comes from Phlebotomus papatasi, assembly GCF_024763615.1. Lineage (NCBI taxonomy): Eukaryota > Metazoa > Arthropoda > Insecta > Diptera > Psychodidae > Phlebotomus > Phlebotomus papatasi. The sequence continues at coordinate 10,110,159 of NC_077223.1, forward strand.
CAGATGTTTCTTCAAACAATGGCCGGTTATAGTGTTGGCCCCGGTTACCGAATCACGGCTTCGTATGAGACTTCCGATCCCACGATAGTTTTGTAAATCCATAGAACGACTTTTTCCGAAAAGCCCCAAGTATCCTACGAAATACTGAAGCAATTTGAGTCAACATATTCAAGCGTTTGGATTATAGGTAGGCATTCATTCATTTTCAACCGCTTATCCCGATCGAAATTGTGGGCCTAGACTAGAACTGCCAAGTTAGCAGCCAACCCCTGTCGTTCCTTCAACATATTAGGAAGATGTCCGAGGTCTATCTTGCATAGCTTTACTAGGGATTCCTTCCAAGGCTAGCTTAATAAGGTAAAATTTGTAATTTCGGACTACACTCAGTCCCGGGATTAAGCACATTTTCAGAACCGAAAAAAATGCGCGAAATGGCATTACGCATCGAGAAAATTTGCATACCCGCAGGGGCTTTCTTTTGAATAAATCTGCCGTAGAACGAATTTCGCGCGGAGTAAAAGTTCTTCAAACAAAAAGATTCAACTGTTTAATAGAAATGCATTAACAAATAGTACCTTTTGGCCAGAGTTCTTCAATAAATGGTTAGAATATTTAAAAAAATTTACTTTAATAAAAGAAATTAAAGTATTATTCTGAAAAAGTAGCAAAATGTTTTCAAATTTCCCGTGTCGCAACATAGTATACATTCAGGCGTATTTTAAAAATGATTTCATAAATTGACTCCCAATGGTAGGCAAACTTGCATAATTGTATGTGCATAATTCCGTCAGGTGCATAATCCCGAAAGACTTAATTCCGGGACTGAGTGTACGCTGAATTCTGGACAATCCCGGATATTTCGAATTTTAATAATCTAGTAATTATGCAAGTCTTCAGTTTTTTTTAGTTTTGAAAATTACTTAAATTTAATTAATTTCTCAAGTTCTAAGTGTCTGAGTTGTCCGTATTCTACATTATTTGGTCCGAAATTCCAAACTATGCTGTCCGAATTTCCAATACCAAATTATGCAAAAATTTGACTTCTCAAGGGGTCAAGAACAGAGATAAAGCTACCAAAAGCGAGATATTTTATATAGTTTTTTTTCTCTGAGTTCGAGCAACAAGAACAGGAAAATTCTCATCCACGTTCCCTGTCGCTCTAACATTTTAGACAGACTGGGTGATCGTTTTTTTTTGCGACAAATTTATCGAAAATTTTATCATACGACCAAAAATATCACGAAAAAAAAATACTGCGCATTGCCATTTTCTTTCTTTTTCATCGTGGAAAGTTTCCTTTCAATCGAGACAATTTTTCCCGCGGGAGAAAGATTAATGCGAATCCCACCCACAAATCGTGAATTTTCAATGAAAAAAAAAAACTCCTGCGGAAAATTCCCCACAGAGAGAGGAGAATTTTGGAAGTGAATGGAAGTGTAAATAGAGGAAGTTTATCATTTGGTGAGGAAAAATTTTTTGCGATCAAGTTTATATAATTTTATTTATAGACTTCTCTAATACACTCTTTTTTTTCTCATCCCAAAACTATTTTCACGATCATCGGGTTCTTTTTTCCGCACTCTCGATCTATTTTCAAATTGAAATTCATCGCTAAATCCCAACGTCATTTTCATGGAATTTCGCAGAGTTTTCCGTGAACTCGCACTTTCAGTGAAAGTGATGAAAAATAGAAAGAATCCATTTATAAATCAGGCACAGTAATCTCGTCTGAAAGTTCTGCAAACACGAAAAATAAAAATTAATGGGTTTTTCGTTCGATGAGATCCGCGATTGCATTTGAAGGTCTCATGTGAAGGTCGTTCGTTGAATTTCTCACTAAAGCCTCCCAAAAATTCTTTCAAAGTGATCCAATAGAGTTTGCGCTGATAAATTTCACTGTCAGGGAAGTACAGAGGCAATAAAATATTTTTTTCATGGGGCTTCTAACTAAGCGAATATTGGCCCTTTTGCGACAATTGTGACGATATGATAGAAAGCTTTGCGAAGTCAAATAAAAATATTATAAAGAATTTATATTCAAGAAAAACATTATCAACACATTAACACTTTATTTTTTCCTTTGGTTTTTTTTCTGCTAATTTCAAGTTTTTTTATGAACACTTCAGTGGCGAGTAGTAACTCCTCCTGAAACAATAATTGTCTCTCCTGTTATGTAACTTGCGTCATCTGAGAGAATAAAGGCTGCAGGTCCAGCTACTTCCTCAGGTTGACCAAATCTTTTCATAGGTATTTCATTTTGCAGAACTCGTTGAAAAGATTCCAACTTTCCATACTGAAATCAAGCCAAAATTGGTTTTGAACGAGATATTAACTTAAGGCCTCTACACATTGGGAGCAATTTTCGTCAAAAATTGAATTTTTGATAGAATTTTGACGTTTCCACCTAATGCAGACGATTTCCTTCAAAAAGGAAATGTTTGACGAAAAAAGCTCCCAATGTGTAGATACCTTTAATTGCGCTCTCCAGTTACCTCTTTCATAAACAGCGTATCAATCGGTCCAGGAGCTATGCAATTTACTCTAATGTTGTCATCAGCTAGCTCTGCACCAAATGTCTTAGCAAGGCGTGTCAAACAAGATTTTGCTGTGGCGTAGGCACCAAGACCCTCAATATTTAAAAATTTATATAAGATTAAGCGATTGGTTTAGATTTGTTTGAACTAAACTTGTGCATGTAAACGTTAAGTTTCAATACAACAGATACCAGGTCATTCAATAAGTCCGTAGGATGACACATAGATCCCGCTAATCTTAAAAAATCTGGAATAATAATATCGAATCACCCACCTTTCAAATGATATTTGTCAAAATTTGACAGAAACCGAAACATTTTGGTTTTCATGTTACAGCTGAAGCAACCAATCTCAGTATTTTACTGCTCGTAGTCTACAGATATACAGCGCTGTATTTTTCTTTTTAATTTGAAAATGGAATTTATTGACGTAAACGAGAAAAAGTCAGAAAATAGTCAACATTTGAGAATCTATTTAAAATTTTGAATAAAATCACCTTTGGAATGGATAATAGCCATGTGTTAATCAATGAACGCATCGCACGCTGCCCGAAGATGAGACTCCGGCATGTTAGCCCAATTAAGACGAAGGGCTGCCTTCAACGGATTGATATTCTGGTATTTTTTGTCATGAAATTGACCAACAAAATGCCCCTTTTGGAGAAGTCGAGAGAATTTGCATTCGCTGATCGTGGGGACCAACGTGCGCTCGAAATCAATAATGAAACGCTGTTAGCCAATCTTCTTTGACTCGCGATTTCTATAATGGTTCCGCGGCTTATTAGAATCTCCACTATTTCTAACCGATTTTTTGTGTACTCATGGCTTCAGAGCTTCTTCCAGAACAATTTCCCGATACATATTGATATTTATTTTGACCCCATACTTCAAAAATACCAAAGCAAAGAGAAAATCTGACATCGCGGAAGACCATACCATAAAAATTATGGTCCTTGACTTCCGGTGGACGTTCAAATGTTAATATTATTGTATGACTTTTTCTTTAGGTAGACACAAAAAATTTACTTATTCATGGATTGCTCAATTGGATAATTTTGCGCATAGGAGAAGCTGATCTTTGGCAATTGGTCTGTAACGGCCAAGCGAAGCAATTCATTCACCCAATCGAGCATAACTTCTCCTTGAACATCGATAAAATCTTATGCTTTTTGGAATTTTTAAGGAAATATGTCTCATGGTTATTTGCTATTATTTTACTATTACTATTACTATTTGTTATTATTTTTATGTGAGTTTCAGAGACCGTTTCTTTACAGCCATAACGCGGTTTTCGTTCAATTCGTTACTTCACCTTAAGGACAATGGTTAACAATGATGAAATTTTTTTTCGACATCCACCCTAGAGTTTTATAATGGTGGCACTATCCCTGTATCGAGTTATACATATTTCAAAACTCCAAAGATTTAATCCCATTCAGGTTTTGAAGGGACCTTAAGATAACCATTGGAATCTGAGCAATCGTGCCATCATGTTAGAATACCATTACGGATAAAAAAATCACAAAAAAACATAAAGGCTTTTATGGACTTGTAACCCAGGGGTGTGACATTAGCTCTGAAAATGCGACCAGTTTTAGTGTAATTTTTTCCTGTTTTCATGCACATTTCACGAGATATCTCCAAAACTACAGGTTGCCATTTTAGGGTTTTTGGTTGCCTATTCTATATTAAATCGGCTTTTATTTCGTATTTTTTATTATTTGCTAATTCACTTTACAATGATAAAAAACAGCTAATAAACTCAAAAGTTTTTTCGGCGCGCTAGAAACATATGGGAAACATAGGGAACGTCATGCCCCTGTTGTAACCAATGTAAAATAAATTAACTTTACACAAAATTTGAGCATGCTGTCCGAAACGGTTTCAAAGTTATAACGATATAAATATAGTTGCAGTTCAATTGACTCACCCTAAATGAAAATTTGAAATTTGAAATTCTAAAATGAAAATTTTCTGGTCGGACGGGATGGACGATACTTAGAACAATTGCCACTGGATAGCATTCAGAACAGGCGAAGATGGACGCATAACGGAAATGGAGTCTGCAATTTTGAGTTCTGTTTTTTAACTAAACATTATTAAAACGATATCTCAAAGTAAATTAAGATAAGTGTTATCCGGATTCTTCGCTATTAATTAGGATGATTTAAATTTGGTTTTCGGACCAGCTGCCGCATTTGTACACTTTCGTCCAGAACCCAAAAATCAAAAACGAAACAAAATTGCAAGATGTTGTGTTTGAAATGGTCCTTCAGACGCCATATTCGCCAGGCCAGAACTCAAGGAATTATTACCTGAAGAGATGGCTCACTGACTAGCACTTTTACTCAAAGAACGAACTAATAACTGAAATATTTTGGAATGTTTCTGAAAAACTCATTTTTGGACCGGATAAAAAAGTTGGATAATCATTGAAAACGTTCCCGTCAAATAATTTCGTCAGATATCTTTAAATTTTCTGCAGAAAATATCTACACCTCTGCCGAAAATCTGCCGAGAAATCTGTAGATATTCCTACGAATTTTATTTGGGCTTGGGACAAAATTCGACAGAAATTTTTGCAGATTTTCTGACGAATCCTGGTGCATACTCTGACGAATTTCTGTAGATATTTTGCCGATTTTCTGTAGATTTTTCTACATTCCAGACTTTCCAGACAGCTGTGTCAAAAAAGATGGAATATTTTTCACTGAAGTTTGCAAAATTCTATAGAGTTATTCTTAGTGATATCACAGTGTTTATATAAAATAAAGAATTCTGCGACGCTGTGTTCTAAGTAGAGAATAGTGACGTGAAAACTTTAAACAGAGTGTCGACCAAAATTTCGTGTTTTTGTATCATACGATTGGCGATTTTTAAGAAATTAGTATTTTTGCTCGCATTTTTTTTACTTATCTAAAATGTGTACTCGGTAATGCTTGTTAAGCAGAGCATACCATTTTTTATAACTTCTACAGTTTCTTCATAGATCAACAATATTTTTGTAAAGTAATGGAGGTTATGCAGATTTTCGGCAGAATTTCTGCCGAGAATCTGCAGATTTTCTCTGAATGTACTAGAATATACCGTTGAAATTCAAAAAACTTCCGAGTAAAATCGGCAGGTAGAGCAATGATTTGACGGGTTATATCGGTGTTCTCTTGATAAGTAAAATCGAATTTGACCAAAAAAATTGTTTAATTATCCTACGGACTTATTGACTGACCTGTTAATATTAGTAACCTAACCTCACTTTTTGTCTTATTCGGTTTTTTGTTCTTTTTGCAACAATTAATGACTAGGAACAGTGGAATTTCAGTAGCCTGCTCTCAAAAATTTACCATTAGGGCATAGTGGAGCGTCTTTAAAATGGGGTAGCTTTGAAATTGGACTTTTTCTCTTATTTTTAAATTAAACCAATTGCGAAGCTAAATTACATCATGATAAGGACTAATTACATTTAAAAATAAGAGAAAAGAACCGATTTCAAAGCTGCCCCAATTCAAAGGTACCCCACTTCCCTCTAAACGTGCAACTGAAATTCATCGATTAAGTTTATATGCTATAAATAAACTTGTACTAAAACTGATTCTGGACTTGATTTTAGTCTGTTCTGTTTATACTATTTAGCTGTTAACCGAAAATATCATTTTATCCGCAAACAACCCAAGTGCTTCACTCAAGTGAAATAAACGAGTCAGATTTCTTTAAATTCGTGACAAGTTTAGTTGAAAATAAAATGATTTGGACTAACGAAAGTATCCTTGTATGCACTAATTGTTGATATGTAGACAATGTTTCCTCCTTTGCGTTTTTTCATCAGCGGAATGACCTCTTTGGTTAAGAGAAATGCACCTTTCACATTGACGTCAAAGCTTTTATCCCAAGCGGCTTCTGGGCAATCCAACATCCTCCCAATGTGAGGATTAACACCAGCATTAACCACAAGAACATCAATTCCACCAAAATGATCAACAGCCTTTTCAATTAGCTGAGCACGTTCTTCAGAATTAGATATATGACACTGTACTCCGATAGCTTCAATATTCTCCTTTTGAAGGATATCTACAGCTCTCGTAACGTTGCCCAATTTTCTTGAACTAACAACTACTTTGGCTTTCTCTTGGCCAAGTCTTCTAGCTATAGCAAGGCCTATCCTGTAGGATAATACAGGTGATTTCTCTCGGTTTTGACACAAATTAATTAGATTACTAACCCATTTGTTGATGCTGATAAAACAGCCACTTTGCCTACAAATCGAGCACAATTATGCTGCATTTTGTTTAAAAGATTATTACAAAATTTCTAGATAAACCACCCAAAACTGATTGTTCTAGTGAAAATGACTTGAACTTATATAAGATCACACGACAATTAAATGTATAATTTTATTCCTTTTAATAAACTAGCAAGACGTAAGCTTATTAATTACCGGTGTTTAACCCTTCAAGGCAATTTTAAATAGGGAAAAGTTTTAAGTTAAAGGAATTTGACCCATTTAGCTCGTTTTCCGGAATATAAGGACAAGCTATTAAAATAATATACATAGAAAAAAACCGAAAAAATAAACAATTTCGCCCTTCTTTAAAAGCAAGGAATTTTGCGTAGGATTATCAGCTGAAAATTTTACAAGTTGCACAAAATTAAGAATCTCACCTAATAGTGAAGGGTTGACATGCAGTATTTGCAGTATCACAAAAAGAACACAAAGTAAAGTAAATTGTTTATGATATGCATCAGAATCTCCTTGAAATAATAAAACAATTAATTTCATATATGAATTTTAATTGTAGTATAATTAAAATAATAATTGCTCTAACAAAATAATATTTATTTACACGTGTTAAACTTATTAAAAGTAACTAAAAAATAAGTGATAAACTGAGATCAGTTCGTATGGAAAATGTTGTTATTACCAGGGGCGCCACAGTCGAAAAACCAATTTCAATATCACATAACCTCAATTATCTCGACTGTCGCTGAACCGATTTTTATGATTACTTCGACATAATTGTAGAGAACATTTGTCTCTATATTTCGTCCATACATCATTTTTCGATCAGATAATGCGATCTGTCCGATTTTGTCGTTTAAGTGTGAAAAAATTGATTTTTCCCATAATAACGCTTTGAAACCACTCAGATGCCAATTTGACTACCTCTTCTCGACCAAGACACTTAAAATAGGGTTTTACATGGAAAGTCTCACAAAATACAACAATTCTTTGATATAGTTGAAGTTCATCAAATGATCACTTGGGGCGCTCTGATCGAAAAAAAACGAATTCAGAAACAAACAACCTCGATTATCTCGGCTTCTGATTAATCGATGAGATCAAGTTCTACGGCAAAATTATAGAGAACATTATGGTCTACATTTCACCTATATATCACTTTTCTGTCACTCCATCCAAATCTTTGATATTTTGGTTTAAATACAAAATTTGTATAATTTCGCGAATTTGATTCAAGATTACTGAATGGCGTCCCCCAACTTCAGCTCTAAATCGAATTTGCATGCATTCCGAGTTAGCTCACATTAAGAATCTCACCTACATAAGCCGGTTAGGATTATCTGTCCCTTTTTGGACACAACTGAATTTATTGCTGGTTATTGGTTTGTCTCAGGGGCCCATCAAGCCTAATAAAAAGTGATATTTTTCACTTTTCCTTGTAAAAATTTTGCAGATATTGCACCGCGACCTAAACAAATTTGCTTGTATAGTTCTTGTATTATTTTGGCGAACATTATGAAATATGTATTTTTAGATAGCTTCTAATACACGATTTCGAAATATATCAGACTGATAAGTCAATTCTCTTTAGGAAAAAACTTGCCAATTGTCTTCAGTGCTTCTATTCAAAAACCTATGGAAAAATGAAATGTCGAAAGGCCCCTGGTTTGTCTATTTTAAATTTTTTGACTGAAGTAGACTTAAGGGAAATGGGGCACCTGTGAATTGGGTAGCTTTGAAATTAGGCTTTTCTTTCCTATTTTTGAATAAAACCGGACTTCATTATAATATAATTTACACTCAATCCCGGTATTATGCACATTTTTAAGACCGAAAAAACGCGCGAAATGGCATTCCACTCGAGAAAATTTGCATACCATCAGGGGCTTTCTTTTGAATAAATCTGCCGTAGAACGAATTTCGCGCGGAGTAAAAGTAGTTCAAACAAAAAGATTCAACCGTTTAATAGAAATGCATTAACAAACAGTACCTTTTGACCAGAGTTCTTCAATAAATGGTTAGAATATTTAAAAAAAAATTACCTTAATGAAAGAAATTAAAGTTTTATTCTGAAAAAGTAGCAAAATGTTTTCAAATTTCCCGCGTCGCAACATAATATACATTCAGACGTATTTCAAAAATGACTTCATAAATTGACTCCCAATGGTAGGCAAACTTGCATAATTGTATGTGCATAATTCCGTCAGGTGCATAATCCCGAAGGATTTAATGCCGGGACTGAGAGTGTAGTTCAGCAAACCAATTGCAAAGCTAAATTACATCATGATACGGCTCAATTCGATTTAAAAATAGGGGAAAAAGCTCAATTGCAAAGCTGCCCCACTTTAATTTCAAAGCTGCCACACTTCCCCCAAGACAAGATAAAAAAAATCAAACCGGAAAGTACCTAAGGCCTACTTCAAACTTGAGACTAATGCCAGTTCCTCACTAAAGCGGTCTTCAGAGTAGAGGCTTAGCCCAGTTAACGAAAGTCTCAAAATCTTAAATAGCAAGCAATTTTGTTCCTTTTTGATAGCCTAATAAGTCATTTATCTTTAATAATCCAATTTTCAGGTAGATTTTTCCAAAAAATCGTGAGTGATAAAAAAGCAGTTAGCTAGCAGTTAAGCCATATGGCTAAGCCTTAGGTCTGAAGCCCGTATAAGATGGCTTTGTTGGTACTGAGCATGAGCCAGAAACCTTTTCAAATATAATTGAGACTTAGTGCTTAATTTCTGACGTATTGAAAATACAGTAGACTCTCGCTAATTCAGCTCTTTCAAGATCTGGCTACTTTTTAATTCGGGCTGCAGTTAAATTCGAAAAAAAGTTTGTTGACATATCTCGAATTTGATTATGATTATCGAATGAAGCAGATATCCTTAAATTTGCCACGGTTTGTCTTAGATCTGATGGGACTTTACATTATTAAGAAGTTTTGATGATATTTACAATAATAATATAAGTACGTAAACTTAATGTAACTATGCATATGAACAAAAAATCGTTGTATTTCAAATAGTTTGACGCCCGAATTTCTTTCTAATTCGGCTGACATTTCGGTCCCAAATGTCCCAATTTGAGAGAGTCTACTGTATAAACAAAGTGCATTCTCAAAGGTTTATGCATAAAATTATTTCTCTCTTGAGTCTGATGGAGAAATTTTATTTTACACTTTTTTGGTATATCAATTTTTCGTATAAAACATCATAAAACACTACCTGAATACGCGTATAATTCTTTTTTCATCTCTGTAATGACGGATTTTATGTTTCATTGTGTCACTGCAAGGGTACGTCATTATCTATAAGCCACTAAACCTTCGTTTTAACGAGGACTCAGCTAAAATGGTCTTTAGACTAAATGTTTAGTCCAGTTTCCGAACATTTCAAAATCCAAAATAGCAAACACTTTGACTGGTTTTGGAAAATCTCATTGATCATTTACATATTTTCAGTTTTTAATCCTAAATCAAAATTTTCTCAAAAACTTTGACCAACAACCAGTTAGAGAGGTTTAAGCTATTTGGCTAATCCTGGCTTCAAACCTAAGGCTAAGCCATATGGCTAAACTTCTCTAATTCCTTGTCAATCAAGATTTCTTGGAAAATTATCACTTAAGATTGGACAACATAGGCAAGTGATCCATTAAATTTTGAAAAAGCAATAAAATTGATTACAATTTTGAATTTCCAGATTATCGGGAACTGGGCTAAACCTTAGGTATGAAGCCGGCCTCCTTAGGTCTGAAACCAGTATAAATCTCCAAATTTTTAGGCTTAGCCACAACCTGATCTTTTCAGACTACGACTTAAGCAGTAAGTCTCAAATATAAGTCTCTATTCTGAAGCCCGTATTAATGTCAACGAACAGTTTCCTTCCTTAAAAAAACTGAGTATATGTAGAAAATTTGCTTCTTCAACGCTTTTTTGTTAATTTTAGAAATGTGTAATTTAAGAAAGTAAAACGAAACGTGGGAAAAGTAAGTGAACTCTTATAAATCATTACTTGCATTTATCAATACGACAAATACGATGGTCTATTTTCGACCATGACGTCGATGCTTAATGAAGGTAAAGGCGCAAAATCATATGAAACCTCTATAACTTGTTAGCCGAATAGATATTTGATAAGGGTTGATTCATTGATCGTAATTGATTTGTTGACCTTATCAAGGTTTTCAAGCTCATTTCGTATCACATTGCTATAACATTTCCTTTATCTTATCACACCTGAGTCGCAGATGAAAGAATTATGGTGAAAAAGTAACACCCAGCAAATCACATTTTTCCTCCTTGACCATTTCACCCACAAATTTCCCGCAGTGAAACGTGCCAAAGAAATTCGCAAAAGAAAATTTTAATGACAGTGTGAAAGTGTGCCCCAGAGAGTGATCAAGAGACTGTTCTTTGCACAGTAAAAAACGTAAAAAAATATACAATATTACTTGTTGGTAATTTTTTGCGAATTATCATAAGTAACATATTCTATATGAAGATAATTTTAAAAAAAACTAAAATTTAGAAAGTGTAACGAACTTTCTACGTAAAATTAAATGTGTAAAAATTACACAATTTATCAGAATAGTGATAATTGTAAAAAAAATCTTGTGTAACAGCCAACATTTTTTACTATGTATCTGAAAAAAACTGAGGTTCATGAAAAACTCATTATTTTCCCATATTTTCTTTGCATGTTACTCAACTTCAGGCAGAATGTCAGCACAAAAGTTTTTCCAAAACTGTGAGTATCAAAAAATGAAAACAGACTAAAAGTGGTGAAAAAAAAAACAGTGAATCACAAGTTGGTTTAAACGTCCCAAAAGGGATTACAAAATAATCATAAAAGCTGTAAAGTGACAATATCGTGGTTAAAGCACAAAAAACAAACTTAGCCAATAGCACAAAAGAGTTAGTAGCAGACACACAAATCAATTGGATTACTGCTGGTGATATTTAATCCAACCAAGTGAAACATACATTCGAGGGTGGTGGCGAAAAAGTTCAGTTTTTTTCTAGCCTGCCCTCCCATAAATTAACAAGGAAAACGCTTATGGACAAAAGAGTGTCTAGTGTTGATAAAAAGGATAAAATTTAGTGTAACAACAGAAAATGATCCACGTCGATGAGTCAGATCCGATTGGTGGTAAGTGTTTTGGGAAAATTTATATTAGACAGCTTTTTTGAGCTTTCCAATGTGAAAACCCGATTTTTATATTTGTTGACAATAGCTTCTTTCTAACGGTTAAACCTCCTGTTGGTATTTGAATTGACATCATAGATGTCTCTCGGAGCGGCACCGATTTCTCCTAAAAGCGTTCCAAATGGTAGCCTGCGAATTACAGTAGACTCTCGCAAATTCGGCTCTTTTAAGATCGGGCTACTTTTTAATTCGGGCAGCGGTTACATTTGAAAAAAGTTTGTTGTCATTTTTCAAGTTTGATTATGTTTATCAAATGAAGCAAATATGCTCAAATTTGGCATGATTTGTCTTAGTTTTGATCTGATTTTGCATTATTGAGAGATTTTCATGCAATTTACGTTATATATGAGTATGTAAACTCAACATGTGTATGCAGATCAATAAAAAATCGTTGCATTTCAAAAAGTTTATCGCCCGAATTTCTGTCTAATTCGGCTGACATTTCGGTCCCATATGCCCGAATTTGAGAGAGTCTACTGTACCTCTTCGGAGAGTTCGTTCATGTTGGATCATTGTAGGGAATAGAACTTTATGAGAAACGCTGAGGATTCTAAAGAAACCGGTAGCGCTCAAGGCGTTTATTAACGCGATGCCTTAAGGACGTTTGCCCTTACAGAAGGGGAATTCTGTAAGAGTATGACAATGTCATATGACAAATTTGTATGTTAAAATTCGGGAGTAAGACAACATTAAAGCCCAGCGAGCATCGAATGGCCATTTCAAGGAATTCTATGAAGCTTTTAGTTACTGAAAGTCGAATTTATGGTTAGTTCTTCCTGATTTACCATATAAAAATTTTTAAATTTGTCACATGACATTGTCATTCTGTTTAGAGAATTCCCTTACAGGTTCCCTGAACGGATCCAGCATATTGTAAAATAGCAATAGTTTAATACCATATGTTGCTATTCAAAAAAAAAAAAATTAAAAATTTTGCTAAACCTTTACTCAAGTGTTTCTGCGTTATCGACTTTTCATTGTATTGGTTCATGTCTCAACTGTTTTCCTCAGTCCTCGCTGTGTTCTAAACCATCAAATAATCGTGATAGAAACCAGCACAAAGATAAGGACAAAATCACAATAACAGTAAAATATTCACCGTATTTCGTTAATTTACGCATTTTCATTGTAATTCTTTCGCAAATTCTCAATTACCGTATTACCTTATCTTATACTCTGAGGCACTAGGTGAAAATAAGCTAAGACAATACGATAATTGAGAATTTGCGAAAGAATTGCAATGAAAATGCATAAAATAACGAAATACAGTAAGGCTTTGACGGTGCTGGTGAGAATTTTACTGTCCATGTGATTCTGCCCTATATCGATAATGTAGAAAAGTTGAGAACAGTATAGGGTAAGATGGGATAATTTGGAATCATGTTTATTTTGGAACTTTAAGATGTCCTAGCAGTTCTAGATGGCAAAAGGAAAAAAAGACAACGAAGAAGTACTCTCGAGTGTAAAGTCTTGTACTTCTTCGTGGTTTCCTTTTTCTCTTAGTCCATTTGAAACAGTGAGAAAATATCAAAATTCCAAAATAGACATGATTCCAAATTACCCCATCTTACCCTACACTGTTCCCAAGTTCTTCAACATAATCGACCTATCTTTGTGTGGATTTCTGTCACGATAACTTGGTGCTTTAGGAACACAGCGAGGACTGAGGAAGACAGTTAAAACAGGAGCCAACACAATGAAAAGTCGATAATGCAGAAGCATTTGAGAACAGTAAAAGGGCTGAAAAATGTTAAGGAGAAATATTTCCTGAACCAATAAAGGATTCATGAAGTCGTGAAATTAACAACCACTTAGAGAAACACATCAACTATCTCCAAGAACCGATGAAGGCATGGAGACCGAGCCGAAAACTCTGGAAATTGTTGATATGTTTCCCTAAGAAATTGTTAATTTCGCAACGACTTTCGGAAGTCAATTAACAATCACTCAGGGAAATACATCAACAATCTCCAAGAACTGATGAAGGCTTGGAGATCGAGTCGAAAGCTCTGGAGATAGTTGATGTGTTTCCCTAAGTGATTGTTTATTTCGCGACGACTTCTGTAATCTCTTAAGTTCGCGACGACTTTCGGAAGTCGTCGCGAAATCAACAATCACTCAGGGAATCACATAATCTACCTCCAAGAAGTGACAAAGGCTTGGTTACCTAGCCAAAAGCTTTGGACATAATTGACGTGTTTCCTAGAGTGATTGTTAATTTCCCGACGACCTCCAGAATCCCTTAAGTTGATTGCATTCCACATCGGTTTATTTTTTACAATATTTCGTGAACATAAGTCACAGAGCCTGAAATAGTAAAGAATCTCAGTTGAAACATGCTACAAAACCTTACCACTGTTTTGCGCTGGAGGTTAGTTACCAACGCTAAGACGGCGGTGGACGCTATAAGTAAATAATTCCTACAAATGCAAAATTTTGCACTTTGGAACCATTTATCGATAAATAAATGTTTATCTGTTTATTGCAATACTGGTTTATTCTGATTGGCTAAAACTTCAAAAGTTTTGGAGTACTGTCTAATCAAAAAACGAAATGGAACTCAAAGGGGTATGACCTATTTTTTGTGGGATTGATATAAGATTTATACGTGTGTACATACGTCAAATATCCCATTTACGTTTTCTAATGACTTCATGAAGTCGGCTTTTCAGATGGAAAAACTTTGAAATTTCAGTGTCCCCACATGTTTCCTCTCAATCTTCTTCATACACGCGAAAATCCAAGGCAAGAAAACAACGAAGAAAATCGCAAACAAATAGACATAAGGCATTTGGTCAGGTGCCAAGATTCTACTTAAAAAACTCTCCTGTACATTCTCTTGTTCAACTGGTGGATCTTTTTTTCTAAGTTTTCTCACACTTGAGTGTCGGCCAAGAGTGATTCTGAAGCAAAACATCCGCCAAATAAGCAACAAGACTCTCTCACTTTTCCCAACATTCACAGCAAGAACCATTTCCATGAAAGAAAATTGATATGGCTTGAGTGAAAATCACTCGTGAAATATTTAGTTTGATTGTTTGTTTTTCCTTCACGTTCCGTGCGGGTGGCACAATAGAGAACCTCCAACTGAATCAATTTTCCAACCCCCACAAAGTTCATTCACACGTGAGATTTTCCCTGAGCGTCAAAAAAGACACAACAATTGCTCCATTGCATAACAAGTGGCTGAGAAAGTTGTCTTTTCTTCACAAAGAAGGTGACATTGACTACGTTTATACCCTAAATAATCTTGGACTAAAAATATTCTTTTATGAAACTTTAGTGCTGGATCTAATTGCGCCATTTATAAAATCATACAAAATCACAAGTTGTAGAGGGAAGTGGGGTACCTTTGAGTTAGATTAGTCGCGACGAATTTGGGAACAGTTGCGGCGAATTTGGGAACAGTCGCGGCGAATTTGAGAACAGTCGTGACGAAATTAGAAACAGTTGAATTGAAATTTGGATTTATTGCTGCGAATAAGATCTAAAATGTGCATCTCTAATAGTTCTTTACATTAAAATAAATCTAGTTTATTTATAGTGTATATACGTAGTTTTGGCATTTTTCTTTGCCACTTTTCTCCCAATCACATTCAACTGCACTTCAATAAAAATCCATATTGCAAAAAACTTTTGTTCATTTTAATGAAACTTTTCTGACAATTTCTCAATAAGACGACACCAGATGAAGGAAAATAATTAAAAAGTATCCCAGTGTCTGTGAAAGTGCTTGAGAAAAATCGAAAAAGTATAGTGTAAAAATGTTCCTATAGAACAAATAGAAAAGGAAAACCATTTGAGCATTCATAATTCATCGATTGTGGCGACTGAAGAAAATGAAAAATTCAGAAAATTTCTTCAGAATTCATTGCACATGCAGAATAATAGCATGGGGTAGTTTGTGGATTGGGAAAAGGGGAATGTAAAAACAAGAGAAATATTTATTCAATCATTTCCCGAGGTTGGGAACTTTCAATTGAAAATTGAACAGAGAACTATCTTCATATTGCAAAAGATGAGCATTCTGAATTAATCGAAAACTTGTATTTTGTATGATTATTATCTCATTGTATCACACAAAATGCTGAAAAAAAATTACATTTCAATAACTAAATAAACTGATTGATAGATACAAAATATTTTACAAAATTAAGGCAATGCCCAAAGCACAATAACTTTTGTTTTGTTGAGAGAGTCTTGGGAGTATGAATTTCGGGATCATGCAATGTTTCGCATTACGAAGTTCCTGTAGATTATTTCGCGCGGTTTTCTTAAGTTCCGAAAATGTGCATAATCCCGGGACTTCCTGTAAATATGTTTTCGAAACTGTCTATGAATGAGCGAAATAATTAGATTTAGATTTCACTCTGTCACACTGAAGTGTCAGGAAGAGGAACTTCTCCATTCACACAGCAAGCGCTTCGCCGTGAATTGGGATTGGTACCACAAGCGAAAATCGCGCCTTTGTCATAAAGGGACCTTTCAAAGCTCCTCTCTTTCTCTTTGTCAATCAAATGCATACGCGTTGCCCTCCCGAAGTATAGGGCTTAAGTGTAAAAATCACCAATATACTGGAATTTTCGCCTCAAGAAAGGTACCTGGGGTTATAAGAGACTCAAGGGCCCATTGTGAAGGTAGAGTGGGATCTGTCCTGAATATTTCACTACCCCTAGCCATGTAATTAGTAAATTTGTCACAATATTTTAATAAAACAAGTTATTATGCGTTGGGCATAAAAAAAAACAATTAAAAATTATATACCGTATATGCGGTGGACTTTGTATGCCAGCTTTTTGTAAGCTTTTCTTTAATTCTGGTATTTAAGGATGGTATTCATAAATCCAATCTACAGTGTCGGCCATAAGTTTCTTGACAAATCTATGTTCGAGAAACCAGGTGTAAAAAACAATAAAAAAATAACTTTTTAAAATCAGAGATACTTCCAATGTGGCTATCAATCCTCTGAGTCGATACCCTGCGGGTCTGCCAGTAACGATTTTCAGAAATGTGTCAAGAAACTTTTGGCCGATGAAAAATGGTCAATTTTGGGAAAACAATTAATTTTGATATATCATAAAATGAATTAATTTTTTTTAAATACATAAATAACATCTAAGGATTACAAGCAACTCATTTTCAAAGAGAAAAAATTGAAAAAATATTTTTTTCTTTAATTTTTTTCACCTGGTTTCTCGAACTAAGATTTGTCAACAAACTTATGGCCGACACTGTATTATCTCCGATCAGTAAAGACCACCCTTAAGTGCTATAATTAAAGAAAAGTAGGGGTGCAAAGTCACCCGTATCATACGGTAGTTTATCAGAAATAGAACGCCATCTAAGAGCATATGATAAGAAACCTTAATAATTATAAATTTGTCAAAAAATCGCTATTATCGTGATAAAAAAAGCTAAAATAAAGCAAAGCGTTGATGCTTTTGATGGTGACAGATTTTACCAGATACTCAGTTTTTTGAATAATTATCAAATTTTAAAGTTAAACTCCATCCAATCCAATTGCAAACAGTATAAGTAAACAATTTTAGACGCAATTAAATTTCGTAGAGAAAAATATCACCCCATTCTATTCGAAAAGCCATGATTTTCCGTCTCCAAAGAATCAAATTGAGAAATTTTCAGGAAAAGCAGTGTTTTCTTAAGCAAATGCCGTGTATATTTTATGAGGTAAATTTAGACAACAAACTTGGCCACAAAATCTTGTCTCGTGAAAATTCTTCAACAAATTTTATCACCAATTTCACTAATTGACTATAAATACGGACCAAGATATTGGACCATTATCTTTTTTGGCTTTCCCGCACAGGCTGATTCTCTTCAGAAATTATCTCCCACACTAAATTTTGTGTTTACACATCAAATTGTCAATTTAGAAATTCAGAAATGATATTGAGGTCACGAGCATCCTCATTTCATATTAACATCACCAAAAAGCATGATTCACTATGTCTCAATTTGAGGGATATTTTGAGTTAGGTTGAACGAATAATTGTGCAGAGAAAGTATTTATCCTGCTTCAGTGAATTGCAAAAATCAGCAATTTATCATGTCTCACGCGGGATAAGTTTTCTGAGGAAATCTCCATCTCAACTGAATTCACTAATTGAGCACAAAATGTCTTTAAATGAACGCCGATATGATTGACATAGGAAAATGTGAGAAAATTCTTCAGTGTCTCCCAGACGTAAGTTCAGAATGTTCATTTGTAAAATGTGATGAAATCTGGCGCCTGCAAGGGGTGAATCATAAGAAGAAACCCATGACAATTTGACCGGGAACTGTTTCAGGAATCTTGAGAAACCAGATAAATCCTCAGAAAAGTTTCAAAAATCTGAAAAGTTTAACAACTTCGTAAGAACGAAAAAAAACTTTGAAAAAAGACTCGCGAAACACAAGAAACTGCACTGAGCTCTTCGTTATCCGGCGGATTTGGAGACAAAATAACTTTTAGAGTTTTTGAATCTGGTCAACAGTTTTTATATTTTGGGCTGTGTGATTTTATTGTCTGTCGAAGAACAAGAGAATTCTCTTCATGGTACGTTTACGTTGATTTTTTTATCACAATTAGGGTGAAAGTAACACCTATTGACACTTTAAGAACTCGTGTCAGGACCTATTGACACCCTACTCTGTATCGTTTGGAACACGAAATTTGAACACTTATCTTTATCGAAACACATGGATTAATGAAAAAACGCTATATTACTTACATTTTATTAGATATATTAAATAACTTTCAACATTTTGACAAAAGTATCAATAGGGGTCTATCAAAAACTAATAAATTTTTAAACTATCAAAAACTTGTATCAAAAACTTTGATAAAATAAAAATAATACTTTAATTCACACTGGGCAAATTCCATGTTTCGTAAAACAAAGTTTTGAATTCATCAAACCATCAGTGTTTGGCAGCTGTCACCCAGATATCGAAGGACCGGATAACGAAGAGCTGACTGTATACGAAGTTTTCGTCAAAACGAAAACCGTTCAAAAAATTCGATTAAATCAGATAAAACATGAATATTTTCACAAAAACCTCTCAAGAAATCTAAGTTTCGTGAAAGAAGGAAACCTAGAAACCCTTGTCAATAAGACACATCAATGACTAACCCCCTGGGCGCCTGCATTTTTGTGGATAAATATTTTCCTCAATGAAACTTGGAGGCGTCATTTATAGGGAAAATCTTGGGAAATTGTGGGGTCAGGGGAGATTGTACTACCACTGTAAATAATTCTTCACAATGTAATGACGAGTCATACGTTTTTAATTGAGACAGTTGAGAATATTTGACAGAATGCCAAAAAAATCTCTCAGAGATATTAAATATTCTCTCACAGATATTGCACGCATTCAGATTTTTCAAGGGGGAGATATTTTCCAAAAAAATAATACAAGAAAAAATATTTTAAAAAAATGTATAATTTAAATTAGATTCATAATGCCTTCGGCACACCTTTTAGATCAGAAAAATTTCATGAAGTCGAATTTTTATTCACTTTCTTTCTCACGCGTTTTGAATATGTCTATCTCGTCTATCTCATTCTTTCGCACTCTTCTTCTTCTCTTAAACATCACAATAAATTCAATTTAGCTCAATCAAATTTGGAGTGTGAATGAGATAGACATATATGCAAAGCGTGTGAGAAAGAATGTGATTCGAATTTCGACTTCACGAAATTTTTCTGATCTAAGAGCTGTGTCAGATCCATAATATTTAACTTTATGCCGTTGGCACACCTTTTCAATTGAAATTCAATAGATTGAAATTTTACCTCTTACTCTTTCAACCTGAAATTGGATATAGCTCTCTCTTCCTGTCAAAAGATAAATTGAAATTGAAAATTAAATTGAAATTTCAATTTTCATTTGACAGAAAGAGACAAACATATATTATTTTAGTTTGAAAGAATAAGAGTAAAATTTCAATCGATTGAATTTCACTCAATTGAAAAGGTGTGTCAGCACCACTAAATTGAGATTTGCAAAGCTTTTCCATGTTAAAATTTCAGAAAAAAAAGTCATAGAATTACTTTATTATTTATGGCTCTGGCACACCTTTTAAATCAGGATAATTTCATGAAATCGAAATCCATACTCTTTATTTTTTAGAAGTTATGCATATGTTCATCCCACTATTTCGGACTCCTCTTCTTTTTTCTTTTAAACGCCATAACAAATTCAATTTAAGTTTAATCTAATTTTGAGACCAAAAGAGTGGGATAGGCTTATTTAAATCTTTTGAAAAAAAAGGGACACGAATTTTGATTTCATGAAATTACACCGATCTAAAAGGTGTGCCGGAGGCATAATAAATCATTTTTTAAACTAAAATTTTATTTTCTAATTCATAGAAAAACTTCATCATGTGAGATCCTAGTCCTCGGATCTTAATCGAAACTTGCAACAAAGTAGCTTTGACAAGCTAACATCCTTTTTTTAAATCATAGAATAATTTTGTCATAAGGAAAGCGATATTCTAATTTAGATTTGTTATAAATACATTTATTCAAGCCAAAAGTGCAATTTTATAACTCATCTAATAACTTTATGATTCAAGAACTTGGGATACTAATTGACACATGCCATAGATTTAGCTTTAACAATCTAAAATCTGCATTTTTGAATCGCAGAATAATTTTGATAAAAAGAATGCTGTGTTCCAATTTAAATTTGTTATTAAACAAATTAATTCAAGCTAAAATTACAATTTTACAACTCATCGAATAACTTTATAATTTAAGAATTTGGGATCCTAATTGAGACTTGGCAATAAATTAGCTTTGACAAGCTAAAATCTTATTTTTAATTCGTAGAATAATTTTGCTAATAAGAAAATTGGTATCCTAATTTAGATGTGTAATAAATTAGTTTTATTATCAAGATAAAATTTTAGAAAAGATTTTATACTTCAAGAATCAGGAATCCTAATTAAGACTTGCAATAAATTAGTTTTGATAAATCAAAATCTATATTTTTAGATCATAGTAGAATAAAATTGGTGACATTAAGGAATGCTTTGTCCTAAGTTAGATTTGTAATAAATTTATTTTATTTTAAATTTTAGTTTACAAGTCATAGATAAACTCTAAAATATAGGAACCTCGAATCTTAATAGAAATTTGAAATAAATTTGCTTTAGCAAGCTAAAATTCATATGTTTATGCCCCCGGTACACCTTTTAGATTAGTAAAATTTCATGAAATCAAAATTCGCGTCCTTTTCTTTCTCGAAAGATTTGCGTAAGTCTATCCTACTCTTTTGACTTTCGATTTTATATTTTTTCTTTTTTATCATTTCCTTTATTTATATTTTATTGATCTCAAGTTCCTCATGTTCTGAGTGAGATATCACGTAGGATGCAGTGCACATGTCTTCATGAAACACTTTTGGGAATACAGTAGACTCTCGCAAATTCGGCTAGATCGGACTACTTTTCAATTCGGGCAGCGGTTACATTTGAAAAAAGTTTGTTGTCATTTTTCAAGTTTGATTATTATTATCAAATGAACCCAAATTGCTAAAATTTGGCATGGCTCGTCTTAGTTTTGATGTGATTTTTCATTATTGAGAGATTTTCATGCAATTTACGTTATATATGAGTGTGTAAACTCAATATCTATATGCACATGAATAAAAAATCGTTGCATTTCAAAAAGTTTGTCGCCCGAATTTCTGTTTAATTCGGCTGACATTTCGGTCCCATATGCCCGAATTTGAGATATCGATATTCTTCGAGTTAATTCAACTCGACGATAGAGTTGTTTCAACTCTACAGTTTTTTTCTTAGTGTTACTGTGTTATCACACTTGCACATTAAAATTTTAATATGATTCACATTAATTGTCGCTGGTGAGAGTCCTAATGTGTAATTTGTGTGTTTGAACCATTTTATATTCAAAATTTGATCTATTTGTTGATAAAAAGGTAGACTTGGCCCGCAAAATTTGATATAAATTGATTTATAGCATTAATGCGAAAAATTAATGCGATTTTCTCTTTAATTTTTTAATGTGAAAAATATTTATGCTTTAGGTAAATTTAAACTTATTTTTGCAGGCCAAGTCCACTTCTTTATCAATAAATAGAAAAACCCCAAATATTAAGTGACTCAAAGACACAAATAACATATTTGGACGCTCACAAGCGACAATTAATGTGAATCACATTAAAATTTTAATGTGCAAGTGTGATAACGCCGTTAGGATTGTATTAATGTTAACAAAAAATTCTATTTAATCTTCATCGACTATTCGATGAATTTTAAATTATACTATTTTGAGGTTCAATTTTCATTTAGCATATGTTTTTTAAGGACTATACATAATTCAAGAGTTTAGTAAACAGTCTTCTGACCCAAAATCTGTTTTTGGGCAGAAAAATCGGTAAAAGCTAGTAAAGGAGTTGAAGTGGATGAAAGTTTTCAAGCATATCAAAGTCTAGATATTTGTGGAATGATATTCTGTGTTTAAGTATTTAGGTCGTGGCCACTTAACAAAAGTTCTATCGACTCCCCCATCGGCAGTCCACCACAAAACACGAGGAATCACACAGGGAAGAAATGTGACTGCCTTGAAGAAGAGACAAAGAGTTAGGAAGTGAAAGAGAATACCTCACGAGAAAGTCCCTCGAGAGTGAAATATTCACTCACGAGACACACCATGAACTATCGACATTGATTTTTAACACTCAAGTTCACAAACGACGACGACCGATTTAGGAGCCCCATCGAGACCACCTCAATCTCCGTCACTTATCCCAAACGCAAAAAGACGCGTGTGTGGGCTATTTTGGGACGCCACTCACATTAATTTTCCCTTTAGAGCAGGAAAAACCATGTGAGAAAACAGCTTCTCCGACCAATTTCCACATGCGGACACTCGAAATTCCCTCGTGTTAATTAATTCGTAAATTTCCTCATTTTCTCAGCTATTTCTGACCAATAAAGTCGCGCTGAGAGACACGAAATGAGAGGAATGTTGTATGCGTGATTTTTTTTCTCTTTTTGTACTGTTCCCATCCCATGAAAATTTAAAATTCCATTCGATGCCATAAGAAAACACCAACAAAAAGTCCCTGAAAAATTCGAGAGTCGACTACCAACGAGTTTCAACATGGAAAGAAAAATAAGTTACAAGAATTTTGTAATTTTTAAAACAAACTTTGCAATCTGAAACGGAAAGAGTATACGGAATAATAAGTGTACAAGAACTTGGACTTCATAAACTGCACTATGGAAAATCTACTACGAAAATTGTCGGGAAAGTTGACGTTTGGTGTGGGCTTGAGAGAAATCCTCCGAAAACCCTAAGTCATTATCTCTAACCGTTTCATGTGCATGGCATAATTGTGCTATTCAAATAAAAAATGAGAAGGAGAAATCTGTCTCCTGAAGATTTTTTTTAAAACATATCTGTTCTCAAGTGCTTCTGCATTATCGACTTTTCTTTGTGTTGGTTGCTGTCTCGACTATTTTCCCCAGTCCCCGTCGTGTTTCAATTTTTTTTAACTTTTATACCTTCTTACATTGACGCAAAATTCTTTATTCAGAAATTTTTAAAAATTCTATTTAAAGAATTTAAGAACTTATAAACAAGTGCTTGCAAGAATTTTATATTCAAAATTTTATTCATCGGTCTTTTTTGTATTTTGCAAAAATAATAAAGGCAAAGTGTTTGTAAATTTAACAAGATTGTCTGTGAAATTATAAAGCATTGTAAATTTAATTGGCATTCTTGCGGCAATATTAAAATATCAAGGTTAATCTTCTGACAAGAAAATCTCATTTTCGTTATGCATGTCAACTCGTGCAGAGAAATAGATTAAATTTATACACTGTGGTTTTAAAATAGGTCCCAATACCAAAAATACAGTCAACAAACTTTCTAGAATCACAATCATCAATTCCCCTGTCGATAGAGGAAAAAAGTGTCACAGAATTGACCTACAAAATCCAATTGAGACGCCACTCATCGTCTTTCTTTTAAAAAAAAATCTCTTCTTCTCCTTTGCAGAAATCGAACCGAACTTTCCCACACGCGACGTCACCATCAGACGTGGTGCCGATGCCAAGGAATACTATGAGATGATCAAAGAAATTGGCAGGTGAGTGCTTTGAGGAAAAACCATGAATGTGTACAAAACTTTTCACATTTCCGCACTTTGCACGCGTTCAGTCGAAGCACGTGACTTTGGTGCAATATTCGTTAAATAAAAGGGAAAAGAAAGAACAGAAATGCTGAATTTGTTGATCGAAGACTAGATGAAAAGATGGCGATGTGACCCAGACTTTGCAGAATGCTTGAATTCGTAACTTTAATGTTACCGGTTGACTACCGTTTTGATTTTATTAAAAGCTTGTTCAAAATCACCTTGAAATTAAGGAATTGCATTCAAGATGAAAAATCAATTTTCCTGTGCATTATAGATTTGTTTCCGGTTTGGACCGTTTTAAACTTTTCGCAGCCTATTAAAAAAATCTAATAGCGAGTAGGGTAAATGTCCTAATTCAAAACCATTTCCAGACGCTTTAACTTTGACACTGAGAGGAATCCGGAAAAGTTAAAATAACATTCCGGAAATGTTAATTTTACCCCGCATTATTGATCCGAAAACCCTTTAAATATTACCCTTTTTAGGTGTAATATGGGTTAAAGTTACCCTTCTTTCATGTTGATTTTACCCTTAAAATGTGTAAAATTAACATAAAAAAATGTTGATATATTTTTACACCCAAAAAGTGTTAAAGTAATGACGAAAATAAGTTAATCGCAGCCCCTTTTTTCTCAGTGGACAGAAGATTCAATACTTTAAGTTCATTTTTTTCTGAAGAGAATTACATCAATTTGCTCCTTGACTCTTCTAGAATGTTACTGTTTAGTAAAAAATCTTTTGATATAACTTGAAAACTTCTAAAATACAAGAAAAATACGCGAACGTAAAATGCTTCTATTGGAAACATATTAATCCAAATGGAGACAAGGGAAATTTTCTAATTGGAGACAAACAGTGTAAGTGAAACCGAGACAAAAGGCTTCCAAAACCTTGTTGAGTTGCTCTTGAGTGCATGATTTATTCTTATTCCTGATCTTTTTTTCTTTTCCCATCTGAGACAATAAGAAAATCTCTAATAAAAAAAATCATATTTCCGGTGTTTCCAATTGAAGCATTTGCAGACACTTCAGAAAAACCCTTTTTGTTCACGAAATAGGTAATTATTTCATTTAAAAACTTGACGTACCGTTAACAATAAAGATTAGCAGTCAATTTAACTAAAATTAACCAGAAATATGACATAAATGTTAAACAAAACGAATAAACAACAGTCACCTCATTGTGTTTTTCATTGAAAAAAATGGTCGATCGATGAAATATTCGATGGTGAAAAGGTACACTTTTGCTTTTTCTGTGAAATTAACAAATTAAAATTTGTGAAAATGAATGGATTTTCGCTTTGTTTTGAGCAAAGTTTACTAAATAATGAAACTGAGGTTATAAATATAATAATTTAGTACTGTATTTATCTTGAAAACAATGACGTTTCCATTTGGAGTAGCAAAAAATTTCCATTTGGAGCAGGTTTTGAATTAGCTTAATTTACCCTATGGATATACATTCTCATAGGAATTTAGTTAAAAGTAAAGCTCAGAAAAGGAACATAACGTTTTCAAGATCGACATAATTGAAGTTTTTCGAAGACCCCAATTCACTATCTCTAACCGTTTACCCTATATTTAGTTATGAACTGTTAACACTGTGTTGGCTGGGTAACGGAGAAGCAGCATGACGTTATTATACAAGAAACTTAAAAAAAAATTCTAGGGGAAGGTAGGCATTGCTCGCTTATCCTAGTGAGCACGGTTAGCTGAAAACAGCAGCGTTTTCAGCATAATTTTGCTGAAAACGCAAAATTAAGCTTTTTGTTTGAAATGTAGTATTTTTAATACAAATTGAATATTTTTGTTACTTTTTTATAAGAAATGTTGCTTGGAACGAACCTTCTAGACAGTTTATCATCTGTATTTTCTCTAAAATAATTCTTAATAAAATTTGAAATGAATAAAAATGTAGACATAGTATTGTTGGCCTATTCCGGCCACCTTCACTCTCATAGATCCTTGTCCTTCCGGAATTCTTCCAATGTCTTTTTCAGATTATCTTGTACATCGATTCGACATTTTTTTGTTTATTTTTGCATTTTATAATCTATAGAGTATGCAAACCAGGGGCCCATCAAGCCTAATAAAAAGTGAAGATATTTTTCACTTTTCCTTGTAAAAATTTTGCATATATTGCACCGCGACTTAAACAAATTTCCTCGTAGTTCTTGTATTATTTCGGCGAGCATTATGAAATATGTATTTTTAGGTAGCTTTTAATGCACAATTTCGAAATATATCAGACTGATAAGTCAATTCTCTTTAGGAAAAAACTTGCCAATAGTCTTCACTGCTTCTATGCAAAAACGTATGGAATAATGAAATGAGGTACGCATAGAAACCTACAAGATCAGAGACTTTTTTGCTGTAGCGCAGTCCACTGCCCATACTTAGATTTTACATGCTTTTGAAATAGTTTTAAGCCGTGTAGGGTAAAATGGGATAATTTGGAATAATTTACAATTTGGGACATTTGAGATTTTCTCCCTGTTTTAGACATTCAAAAGGATGAAAAGTTGTTTCTGTTCTTCTTAATCGTCTTTTTCTTTTATTTCGCGGTCGTTGTTTTCTGTTTACTCATCTGAAACAGTGAGAAAATCTCGAATGTCCCAAATTATAAATGGTTCCAAATTACCTCATTTTACCCTACACGCTTACTCTTCGCTGAGAAGCAGTAGACGTTCCAATAAAACCAATAAATTCGCTAACCAACAAGTTTCCCTTGATCATTTTGAATATGATCACCACGGTTATCGATTATAGAAATCGTAAACCATTAGGACAAGTCCTAAATGCGTTTACATAGAATTGAAGTCATTATGTTGCTCTTTCCGTAGAGCTCAAGCAATAAAAACTTCATTGAGTTTTGCAAGTGGCAAAGTTGGAATCCAAGAAAAAGTAACACTTTGAGGAAATGAGGATAATGACCTCATATATTATCATCATGTGATTTTAATGGTGAATCTTCGCAAATTGTTTGATATTCAGCAAATGCTTGAGGGGGGAATTCTCATGAAATTTCCGGTTCATGATTTAAATCATACGTGAAACTGATTCAGCACAATATGTCCACACTTCTCGATGAATAAATACCTCTCGCCAGTTAAAATCATCATCCTAATGTTAGCACCCGATAAAAATGTCACATTTTTGCGTAAATAAATTTACTCTGCCATTTCACCAATTCCTCCCCCGCCATGCCGTTCCCCCAAGCCCCCCAAAAACGTGAGCAAAGTGCGAAAATGAGTAGAATGCAAGTTAAAATCAGCATGACAAATTGAGGTTCAAGTGTTAATTGAATCATAAATTGTGAATTTTCAGGAAATTGGTGTGCAAATTCATTTGAACATCGAATGTCGGTAGCATAAACCATTAAAACAGTGCTTTTGATATCTTATTTTCTAGGGGAAAATTTGGCACAGTGTACAAATGCCGGGAAAAGTCCACAGGATTGGAATTGGCGGGAAAATTTGTACCCATCCCAAAACGTGAAGATCGACGAAATGTTGAACGTGAGGTGGAAATTATGAATTCACTGCATCACCCCCGGATTATTCAACTCTACGATGCCTTCGAGTTTGGCAAAATGATGTGTGTCGTCCTCGAATTGTAAGTTTTCCATGCTTTCCCAACAACACCCATTAAAACTATGGTGAATAAATATTTTCTTGGGAATGGGATGAGAAATAAAGGTTTATGTATAACTGGGAAAAGTCCGGGAACTATAGAGAAATATTTCCAGTAGGTAAACGGATGGTAAAGCGACTTAGCTTTGTGGAGAGCTTGCTCTCTTACTTTCTTTCCCCTGTCGCATGGGATTGATGAAATCCACGACCTCCAATGGCTTTTAAAAATGACAAAATACCAATCCCACACGAATCCCACATAGTGATACAATGATCAGAAAATGAAGTTTTGTATGCCTCGAAAAGAAAATAGAATTAATCGCAAATAGAATTAAAGTTCAAATTTTGAAGAAAAAAAAATCAATCCCAAAAACACTAGTGTATTCTTTTAGATCGTGGGATGGGTGTTTCTTCAATCTCAAACTGTCAAAATATTAAATTTTGTTGATTCTGATATGTAGAATTGTAAAATTACATAAAATTTCACTATATTCAAAAATCAAATCCCAAATACTAAATTCAATTGTAAAAATGACGAAATTCCAATCCCAAACGAATCCCACATAGTGATACAATGCAAAGTTAAGAAAATGGAATTTTTTAAGCCTCGAAAAGGGAAAAGGGAATTCAAGTTCAAATTTCGAAAAAAAAATCAATCCCAAAAACACTTATGAATTTTTTTAGTTCGTGGTATTCGTGTTTCTTCAATCCCAAAATGTAAAAAAAAAAGAATTTGGATTGATTCTGAAGTGGGATAGAATAGCAAAATGGCATATAATTTCTTTATATCCAAAAATCGAATCCCAAACACTTTTAAAATCAATTGAAAAATGTGGTATTGAAACTTGAAACCTCTTTAATCCCAAAATGTGATATAATGATTAGAAAATAGAATTTTCGTGAAATGGGATAGAATTAAACTTATAAACTGCCTAAAATTCTATCCCACAACCCTAAGACATTTTATTATTTTGTGGGATTGGATTGGATTGGAGTCTATTCCATCCCATAGTGTAAAAGAATAGATAACAAAATAGAACAGAATCGATCCTTAAATGGGATAGTTTGAATCGTAAAAGAAAGAATTAATTTGAATAACTTCTAAAATCTAAGCCCATATGTTCGTGGGATTAGAGCCTCCTCAATCCCAAAATGTCAAAAAATGAAATTGTATTGATTCTGAAATGAGATAGAAATTCTTTATATCCAAAAAAAATCTAATAACAAACACTATTGAAATGAAATCAATTATTAAAATGACAATATCTCAATCCCACACGAATCCCACATAGTGATACAACTTTCAGAAAGTGGATTTTTTCTAGGCCTCAAAAAAAATCAATCCTAAAATGATTAGAAAATTAAATTGAATTGATTTTGAAATGGGATGGAATCGCAAATAGACATATAATTTTATTGTATTCAAAAATCGAATCCCAAACACGTTTAACATCATTTGAAAAATGTAGCATTGCAACTTGAGAGCTTTTTAATCCCAAAATGTGATACAATGATAGAAGATGGAATTTGGAATAGAATAAATCGTCAAATGGGATATAATTAAATTTCTAATTCCCTAAAATTTAATCCCACAACGCTAAGACATTTTATAGGTTTGTGGGATTGGATTGGAGTCTATTCCATCCCATAGTGTAAAAGAATACATAACAAAATGGAACGGAATCAATCCTTAAATGTGATAGTTTCAATTGTAAAATGCGAAAGAATTAATCTTATTAATTTTTATTCAATCCCATACGTTCATGGAATTGGAGCCTTCTCAATCCCAAAATCAGTCGTAAATTGAAATAGAAGTATTTTTCATAATTGTTGAAATGCAATCCCAAACTTCCATTCAATCCCATTTATTCGTGTGGTAAGATGGTATTCAATCCCACAATGTCAAAAATCAATCCCAAAATACTTTTTCAATCAATTATGTGCACAAAATTCAATTAGAAAACGTAAAATAAGATAACATTAATCTTATAATGATGATCTCAAATAATTTCAATCCCACAAATACTCTAAAATACAATTGATTCAAGGATATTTTTCTCTACACTTTCTTTGGACTCTGTGTTAACTTGGAAAAATATAATGTCACTTTAATGATTTCTCGTTAAACCCAAAGAGCTCACGTAATTCATAACACTCAATTTACTCAACCTTGTAGAGAGAATTTACAGAGTAAACCTGAGTAATTTAATGATTTTCACGTAATTTTCCATTTTATGACCTACACGGTCTAACACAAGATTTTTGAGTGAGTTCTCAGAGTGGAAAATTTCCTGAAAATACGAAAATTTTCCCCTCGCATCCTTTACAAAAGTTATAGAAAGGATGCGTGCTTGACTGGGAGAAAAAAAAACTATCACGTTCAACCCTTAAATAAAATATGTCGAGTGTTATCCCAGACTGGGGAAGAAGCAACTTTTTATGATAGTCCATAAAATTACTCGCTCCACCAAATGTCCTGGTTTCGCTATCCCACTTCTGAATTGGAGGTAGGGCTAAGAGGGATAAGGTAACATCAAAAGAATGAAGAGATAAAAGGGAAAATATTGAGTGTCCTGATAGATTAATTAGCAAAACCATTTTTTGTTTTGTCTTCCAGAATTGAGGGTGGTGAACTTTTTGAACGTGTCATCGATGATGACTTCATCCTCACAGAAAAAGCCTGCATTGTGTTTGTTCGGCAACTCTGTGAAGCAATGGAGTTCGTTCACAGAAAGAATATCCTGCACCTAGACCTCAAACCTGAGAACATAATGTGCCTGACCCGTGAAGGCAATCGGATAAAGATTATTGACTTCGGACTGGCAAGAAAATTCGATCCTGATAAAAAATTACAAGTATACAATCCTTGGTAGTAGAGGATCCTAGTTCACGAATCTAACTGATTTGATTTCGTGTAGGTTCTCTTCGGAACGCCTGAATTTGTGGCTCCTGAAGTTGTCAACTTCGACTCAATTTCCTACGGAACGGACATGTGGAGCGTAGGAGTTATTTGCTACGTCCTGTAAGGATTTGGTAGTTTCAAATGTAGAACGTTTCTAACCGTTATTTATCTTGTAGGCTCTCAGGATTGTCTCCTTTCATGGGAGAAACAGATATTGAGACAATGGCCAATGTGACCATCTCCAAGTACGATTTTGATGACGACGCCTTCCGGGATGTAAGTTCAGAAGCTATAGACTTCATTTCTAGGCTTCTAGTTAAGGATGCAGAAGCCAGAATGACGGCGACGGAATGTTTGGAACATAAGTGGCTCAAACGGCGTCCACCTCGTCCGATTCCTGCTACGAAACCTTTGGTCGTGCCTCCTCCAAAGTTCATCAAAGACCCTAGTCCTGTTCCAGCCAGCAAAATACAAGAACCTCAGGTAAGGTACTACAAAAGGTTCGCTAATCCAGATTAAGGACCCTGAATTCGTATTTACAGCCTGAGAAGCTCGACACAACCAAGGACAACCTTAAAACGTTTGTGGAGAGATGGGGTGAACACCCTAACAGCCCCTACATTTTCGATACGGATGCCCAGTTTATTGCACCCCTATCTGAAGATTCTGGATCAATGTCCACTCAGCCTATCAATGATGGGAACCTATCTTCACGAGGATGCTCACCATCCCCTTGCGGATCCGTCAGTAGTTCCCAGGATGTTGCAGATACAGAAAATGAACTCAAGGACCTAGACAATCAAAGTCCAGAGATCCTAAATGGAGGAGAAAACTGGTCAGAATCACCGAAACCCACAAATAAGATGTTCAGGGAATACCTTCAGTGTTTCGAACGACGGAATTCAGACAGTAACTTTGTCCTTAAGCATAGCAACAGCATGGAAAAGATCAACCTAGCGGATGAGATCAAGAAGCTATCAGAACGATTGCTAATGCTATCAGCCATACCTACAGACCAAAATGCAGAAAAGGAGTGTAAAACCCAAGACAAGGTAGAGAAAGAGAAAGAAAAGGAAAAAGCCAAAACTACGCCAAAGTCCAATGATAAACCGACTGTGAATGGGAAGAGTCCCAAGATGACACCAAAGATCAAGAAAGAACCAGAAGTGAAACCTGAAATTCCAGACAAGAAAACCAAATCGAATCTCCTGGATACCTTCAATAGATCAATAAATCAAGCAAATAACGAGAAGAATGAGGTCTTTAGCAAGACATCCCAGTTCACACGATCGAGAAGTGTTGTAGGGAACAGCCTGATAAGCAGCATAACAGAATCACTGGCCAGGCATACAAAGACCTCCGTTAGTATCACGAAGGAGACCAAGAAGGTCAATGGATTCACTGAGAGACTGACAAAGACTATCGAAGAGACACCTAAAGTCACAGTAACGGAGAACCCAATCCCGAATTCTGCTCCAATTAGCGTACCATGGGCGGCAAACAACAGAAGAACCAAGTTCCGCATGACACAGTTTAGTCGGGATGTTCCTGTAGGTTCACCTCATCAGCACCAGCCTATCTACATCGAAGAAGCCGCTAACACCACGAAAGATTGTCTCCTGCATCTCCTAGAAAAATACAACGGCGTCAACGAGAGCCGACCACCGACAATGTCCACATTGGGACGTCATCAGAGCTTTTCATGTGCCTGGGGTGTAGAAGAGGATCTCGAGCAGCGCTCCATGAACTCCATCAATGCCTTTTTCCAGCGACACGCCAGTCACGTTGGGAAATCTTCAGTTAAGCAAATTCAAGCAGCCATTGAGGGAAAGGGTAAAATATGATTCTGTTAGCAAGGGGCACTTTTGGCAGGGGAACCCGACTCATCAGGGATCTGCTGAGGTTCTGCACTTGCGAAAATTCTCCTAAAGGACAATTTTCGGAATGCTCTAGATGGGAAGCAACTATAGAAAAGAAACCCAGGTTGGGTTTGCTGCTGACTAAGAATTATCAAAGATTAACGCCCTAGGGAGGATCCTAGGCTGAAATAGAAACAAAGTCAGAACTAATGCCAAAGATACCATTCTGAAAAGTATTTTTCGAGATACTATAAGAGGAAGAATGTTGATTAGTGTTATGTAGATTTATTTGAATAGTTTAGGCTCCCTAAGAGTTCAGGAACCTAGGATCTTCAAATATAATCTTTATGTAGTTTCTACATGATATGAAGTTTTCTTTAAGTTACAATTCGTATTATTTAAAATCCCTGTAAAAAAAATATGAACTTATAAAGGTTTCTAGGAAATCCTTCCGGAACCTAGAAATTTCTTCGAAATACCAACTAAGCCTAGAAATGTTTATTCCATATCAAAAACCTAGAAGGGTTTAAATAGTGTAAGGCTAACTATTCAGATGTCAAGTTGAGTAAATTATGACCAGGATCCTAGATGCAAATTTTAGGTGTAGAATCTTCAAACAAAAACACTTTAAGACAGCAGCTTTAAGCTATCTACACACTAGGTAAATCGCAATAATAACATTTCAAAGTAACACTGAAATAAAACTTCAATATTGAAGAGAATATTGAAACCAATATTTCAATATTCGCCTACACACTGAAAAAATTGACTTCAATATTAAAACTTCAATATTACAACTTACTAAAATGCCATTCTATTCAGAGATTCAGTTCCTTTCAAACAACGAAAAACACTTGGAATTAGTATGTTTATGACCAGGAAGACATTTCAGAATATCATCGTAGACAGGACCAGAGATTCTGCTGTATATCCTGCTCAATTCTTCGCAGAAACCCATCTTTGTCAGGACTTCTCCCCTACTTCCTCCAGAAAATCTCAGATCTTCTGGGATTTTGTTTTATCTTTTGTCAAGTACGCCCGGAATACTCATGTTGGTCAAAAGATTTCTCCTGGTTCCTCCAAGAAATCACAGATCTTTTGGGATTTTATTCTGTATTTTGTCAAGAACACCCAAAATACTAAAGTTGGTCAGAAGATTTTTCCTGGTTCCTCCAGGAAATCACAGATCTTTTGGGATTTTCTTCTGTATTTTGTCAAGAACACCCAAAATACTAAAGTTGGCCAGAAGATTTTTCCTGGTTCCTCCAGAAAATCATAGATCTTCTGGGATTTTCTTCTGTATTTTGCTAAGAACATCCAAAATACCCAAGTTGGTCAGGAAAGACATCTCCTGGTTCCTCCAGGAAATCACAGGTTTTCTGGGATTTTTTTCTGTATTTTGTCAAGAACACCCAGAATACTAAAGTTGGTCAGAAGATTTTTCCTGGTTTCTCCAGGAAATCATAGAACTTCTGGGATCTACGGAACCAAGAGAAATCTTCTGACCAACTTGGGTACTTTGGATGTTCTTGACAAAATACAGAGAAAATCCCAGAAGATTTGTGATTTCCTGAAAGAAGTTGGAAAAATCTTCTGACTAACTTGAGTATTCTGGGCGTATTTCTTAAAATACACAACAAAATCCCAGAAGATCTATGATTTCCTGGTGGAATCAACAGAAATCTTCTGACCAACTTCAGTATTCTGTGTATCCGACAAGAAAAATCCAGAGCAACTGTGATTTCCTGGAGGAAGCAGGTGAGAAGTGCTAACCAAGCTGGGTTCTTGGGAAGATTTGACAAAATGTACAGCGAAATTTCAAGAATCTGGGATTTTCTGGAGGAATCAGGAAGAGATGTTTCCTGACTTCGATTTTGATCTTGGATGTATTTTTATTCATGAAAAAGGATATCCCAGCAGTTCTGTGATGTTCTGAACGAAGAAAATTCCTGACCGCTAAAAATTATTGAAGAAAATATCAAATCAATTTGATATTTTGAATTTCTTTGAAATTTTATTTCAATGTGACTGAAAATTTTTATTGACATTATTTGGCCTAGTGTGTAGCCATTCAAAATAATAAAATATTAAAAAAAAGTGTTCCATATTGAAACACATATTGCAATAATTGCCTACACTACACACTGGACAATTTCTTCAATATTGAAACATTTATGTCAATAAATCTTTGCAATGTGGAGGCGATCCTTGTCAATATTGGATATTGAAAAGAAATATTGCAATAAATTTTGTCTAGTGTATAGCCAGCTTTATATCGTCTACACACTAGAGAAATTTATGTCCATATTGAAGAGTTTTTCCTACTCAAGCGTAGGGAATTTACTTCAATATGGACATAAATGTCTCTAGTGTGTAGAGACCATTAGGTGCCAAAATGTGTGTTCATTTAGGAAAGTAATTTTGAACTTTCGTAACTTACCAGATTTGAGTAGGTTTATCCAAGAACCTAGAGTTTAAAGCAATTTAAGACAAGATGTTAGGTGCTTAGGATACTTTCTAGGTGATTTTTTTTTATTTTAGGAATTCTAAACAAAGATTATTCAAAATACAGGGATTTAAATAGTTTAGGGTCTGTAACTTTTCAAGAACCTAATAGGGGAAACTGTCACCAGGATCCTAGATGCAGTTTGTGAACAACTTCAAGAGTACTGACACTAAGTACGAGATCAAAATTCACTCACATTGATTGGTATTAGTTTAAAACCCCGTTCAAAGCAATTTAAGACAACAGGTTTAGGTGCTAACAAAAGTTCTAGGAGATAGTTCCTAACCATCCTGAACCTAAAATTTCCTCTGGGAAAAACAGAGTCAGGGGAGATGTAATTCAGCAAAGGAATAGGAGGAAAAAGGATTAGAGGACTCACCGATTGTTGTGGATAAGCAATGCCAAAAGCCCCCTAGATTTAGAATAGGCACTCCATTTTATTTATTTAGCGCCATTTGTAAATACGCAGATGTAAGTTGAAAAGAATAAAGTAAAGTTTCGAAGAAATTTCAATCGCCTTTCTTATGCCGGACGATCACAGATTTGCCCTTGTCTTGCTTCACGCGGTAGTAGCTGCAAATAGGGGAAGATTGAAGAACCTAAACAAGTTTGCTGTATAAGCTTGACTTACTATTCGAAATTCTTGAGGGAATGCAGGAATGTTTCATCGTGTGTGATGACAATGAGCATAAAGTTGGACTGATACTCTCGTTTCTCCACAAGTCTACTCAGAGCTTCTCCTAGGGACTCAACGTTTGCGTAGTCTAGGTTCGTTGTAGGTTCATCCAAAGCCAGTACGTTGCAGTTGTGACTGAAGGTTTCAGCTAGGGCAATTCGGATGATAAGGGAAGCGAGAACACGTTGGCCAGCACTGCAGCGTCCTCTCATGTCGATCTCTGCACTATTCTTGATCTGGACAACGCGGTAGTTGTAGGATCTACGACGATCTGAAGCCGTTGCTGGTGATTCATCCGTACGAATTTGTATATAATCGATATCTCTGCCACGGTAGATTTCCAACCAGAGATCTTTGATCAATCTATTGATCCGGATCATCTTCTCCGAATGGTACTTCAGCAGAGCCCATTCCAACGCAATCCGATACTGATTGATGTCATCTACTGTCTTCTTCAGAACTTTCAGTACGTAGACCGTAGTTCGGTAGTTCTTTACGGCTTCCTTGTACCTTGGCTCATTCAGTTCTCTCTCTAGTTTTTCAATCTGCCCTTCAAGCTCGGACTTTTGTCCCAGTAACTTGCTACTTTCCTGCGTAATTTTATCCTGCTTCGTTTGAAGTTCTTTCTTCTCGCGCATCAAGTGTTTGATGTTCAATCCGCCGACATCCTTGTTGAGTTCCTCGTAACGCTTATCCAGATCTTCTTGATCTCGCTGGAGATGCTTCAGTTCACGATTGTCCGTCAACTGTCTCTTTTCCATATCTTGCTTAGCAATGGCACTCTTTACGTCGTCCACTTGCTTCACCAAGGTTCCCAAGTCCTTCCGGACGGTACTTAGCATCTTCTCCGAATCATTCTTTCCACGCTGCAGTTTTCCCAGTTGCTCCTGCAGATTCTTCTGCTGACTCTCTCGAAGGGCTCGCGACTGAGTGGCAATTTCTCCCTTGATCCTCTTGATTGTGTCTAGAACTTCTCGTTCCTTCGCCATGATCTCGCGATTCTTCGCCCTTAGGCGACTTCTGGCTTCATTTTTCGCTTCCAGGTCACGATTCATGGGCAGAAGTCGATGCTTCCCCTCACTGATTTCCTGATTCAGTTGACTGATTTGTCCACGGAGTTCCTCTACTCGAATTCGCAGCTGCGAAAGAGCCTGAACACCCTTCTGCAGATCAATTTGTCTGCCTTCAAGACGATTTCGCTTCTCCCGGAGCGTGTTTACTTTTTCCTTGTGTTCGTTGAGAGCAAGTTCGCGTGTTTCTAGTTCTTCTCGGGAATCTTTCAACTCGACTGACAGAGTGGATTTTTCAACTTGAGCATCCTCCAGGGTCCATTTACAGGTCCTCGATGGAAGTTGTTCCCTGGCCTTGACCAGTTCACCTTCCAGTCGAGCAATATGACGGAGGACGTCATCCAGGACACTCATATCTCCAATAAGTCCACTGGCAATTTTTAGTTTTGACTCCGGTTCCGCCAGGGACATCTCCAGATCCTCCAGGAACGTAGTAACTTCACTGAAACTCCTTTCTGTCTCCCTTAGATTGTCTTCCTTGCGCGGAATGTCTCTCTTGAGTTGCTCAAGCCTCTCAGTGACGGGTTTGAGGGCCATCAGAGCATCATACTTCTTCCGGAGTGCCTTCAACTGAGCATCAGTTTTCTCCGCCTTCTGAGGGATTCCTCTGATTTCATCCGTCAGCTCCGAACTGAGATTCTCCACTTCGGAACTCTGCAGATCTTTGTGACAGAGCGGACAGCATGGAGTCTCGGACATTTTTTCAATGTACATCCTGTAGAAACTCTCTGATGACTTGAGGCTTCCATGCTCGAGCTGACTCTTGGCTATTTGCTCCCGGAGACTCTCTACAACTTCATGGTAGGGCTTTGAATGGCACAGTTGGTAGATCTCCTCCTCGCCGGATGTCAAATCCGAACGGAGGCGCTTCAATTCTTCCACCTGAGTCTTCCTGGTGGCTTCCAGCTGAGCCAGTCGCTTCTGATTTGTCATTATCTGGCCATTGTTGTTCTGAATCTCCCGCTGGAGGTTCTCCTGGACAGAGATCACACTCCGACGGTAATTTGATGAGATTCCCTGAGGAAAGAAGTCCTTTAGGGAGTCCGAATGTTTGTTCCGGATGCGTTTAGCTTCCTGCTGGCGTTCCTCCAGTTGCTGCTCTTTGGTGGTGATTTCTGCTGTGGCTGAAGCTATTGAGCTGAGGAAGTGAATCTCCTCATCGACTTCATCAAACTTCCTCTGTTTCACCTTGAGACTCTCCCTGAGATCATCAATGTCCTTCTTTGTAGCTTCCTCATTGACAGCCTCCTTGAGATTGTCCAGTTCCTTTGTAGCTCTCTCAATTTCCACCCCGAGATCCTTCAGGGTTGCCTGAGATCGTTCCACGTCATCAATTTCCAGCTGAATTTTTGCCTCTTCCGTCTTTTTCTCCTGCATTTGCCTGTTTTTGCCCTCAATCTCGCTCTCTAGCTTTGTTATGGCATTCCTCAAGTCATCGATGGCCTTCTGGGCTGTTTCTTCTGCCCTCTCCTGCTTCGCAACCATCTCATCGACTGCGGCATTTTTGGCATGAATGGCATCTTCAATCTTTGGCAGAATCTCCTCGACAGCTGCATTGGAATTCTCCAGATCATGATTTGTCTGAATTTTGAGCATTTCCGTGAGTTTTCTGGCATTTCTAGCCCGATCTGCACTGAGATTCTGCTCCTGTGTGATTTTTTCAATTAGCAGCCGACTGTTGATCTCAATCTGCGTGATGGCTTTCTCCAGGGATTGCTCTTCGCCACGCAGGGATGAACAC
Organism: Phlebotomus papatasi; assembly: GCF_024763615.1. Lineage (NCBI taxonomy): Eukaryota > Metazoa > Arthropoda > Insecta > Diptera > Psychodidae > Phlebotomus > Phlebotomus papatasi. Next base: position 10,148,686 of record NC_077223.1, read on the forward strand.
TGTGTCTCCAGGCCCATCAATTCATCTTTCTTAGAACGCATTCTCCGATCAAAATTTGCAATTTCCACTTCGAGTAGCTCAAGACTCCCATCGAAGATCTCCTTGATGTTCTTCCTGAGACTCTCTTCGCGCTCCTTCTTGTTCTTCAGCTCTGTCTGCAATTCCACCAATTTCGAGTAGAGTTTGCTGTACTCCATCTCAACATTCCGGATCTTCTCCAATCTCAACTCCAGAGGCTTCCTATCCTCCTCATACTGAGCCAGACTCTCTGACAATTTCGTCTCTCGCCTCCTCAGCCTCTCCATTTCCACATTCTTAGCCTCAGCATCCTGTTTGTGACTCTCCAGCAATCGCAAATCTCCATTTTTCTTCGTAATCTTCTCAGCATAGCCCTTGCGCAATTTTATCAACTTATCAATCACCCTGTTGTACTCTGTTGTCCCGAAAATTGCATCAAATTTCTCCTTGACCTTCTTCTGCTCATCCAGGGGCCAACTGGAATCCTCCTGATGGCAGAAGATGACATTGTTGAGAATAGCTTTCGACACTCCCATGATGTCACACATTTCAGCATTCATATCCGCCACTCTCTTACTCATTGACCCCTTCGAGGGTCCTACTCCCGGACAGTAAATATTCACGTCAATTGTCTCAAAAGTGGACTTACTTGTCTTTGTTGTCTTCAGCATCGCCTTCATTGAGCGCGTGACAATGTGGGTGGTCCCTTTGATGTCCTTCACATTGAGCTTCACCTGGCCCAGGCACTCGCTGAACTGATAGATCTTGGGATCATGGACAAAGCCGGCTCCTCTGTCAGATCCAGGAGGCACTTCACCCGTCAGAGCATACTTCAGGCATTCAATAATCGTCGTCTTTCCACTCCCATTCACCCCCACGATCAGCGTGAGCGGAGAAACAAAGGATATCTGCTGTTCATCTCCTGTCTGGGAGCCAAAGCTCCGGATGCCTCTGATAAGAAGCTTGTCGAGTGTAGACATTTTTCCCTTTATCTGGGAATAAATTAAATAAATTTCTTCAGATATCTCTTCCCATAATCCCTGTCTTAAACTTCACCACAAATTTGAATGCGGAAATTACTTCTTACATGATTTTCTTGAAGATTTTCCTAACACTTTTCCTGAGCAGTTTGACACAGCGCAATTGTTTTTTAAGGTTATGTTCCTTCGCGCGCCTACTGAATTTCACAACGGAAGATGCATATGCTGCAAGCAAAGGGTGATTCTGAAATATTCCTACTACGCTCTGCTTCAATGAAGTTTCACCAGTTTCACACAATTCAGCAATGATATTTACTAAAAATAATTAAAATATTTGTTTTTACAAAAAAAATATCAAAATTATTTAATTAGAAAAAAATACTTCGAAAACAGAATCAGACTTGAATTTTTTTCGCTATTTCTGCAATGTTTCATTGATGTTTCTCTTGTAGGAATGAGAGATTCGAGATTTCTAGCAAAAGTCAGGTTAATAATCAAATTAAATAAATTTGGTTGAAACTACCTATCGCATAATTTATGTAATAAAATATTTTATGTGGTTAATTATTAAATTACTTATAAATTAAACTAATATTGCTGAAGGGAAACATAAAAAATTTTGGCGGGAAAACGTAAATTCTCTATTTTAAATGGATTATTATTATTATTATTAATTTATTTAATCGCAAAAAAGGCCATCCGTCTTATGATTGACATAATTAAAAAAGGATAGAGAAAACAAATTACAAAATCAAATGAATACAACATGAAAAAAATAGATTGATATAAACAAACTTAAAAACAAAATCAAAATCATAATGCCCAACGCACAATAACTTTTGTTTACTAAACATGTTTTTGACATTTCAATGAGAGTGAGTGAGATCTATATCTAGTCATCTCGTTCATACTCATGGAAAATTTTAAAAACATGTTTACAAACAAAAGTTATTGTGCGCTGTTCATAAAGATCGGAATTGAATGGTTATGCTGTTATGCTAGTCATAACCTAAGAAATGGGTTATAGGTAATTTAAAAACATGAATTTCTTACCTGAATGCAACTATCAAAAGACTTTACGAAGGAAGTTTAAAAGCTAGCTCATTAAAGAAAATTATTAGATTTTAATTAGGGAATAAACTTTTTTTTTAAATATATTTAATTTTAAAAAAGAAGAGAAGACTGCTGTATTTAATTAAAAATGAAAAATATATATTTAAAGATTACACTTAGGAACTGAAAGTACTTTTTAGCTTTTAGCAAATAGTTTACTACTTTTTTCTTTCTTATTTGATAAAAGAAGTGGCAATCAGGCTTTGCGAAATGCTCGAACTCGTTACAGATGCTATCCCTCAAAAGTACTTTCGCATCATTTACCGTTTAGCGGTTCTCAACCGATTTGAACCGATTTGTAAATCACTCGAAAGATCCCACAAAATAATTTTAAGAGTAATAAAATTAAATTTCGGACAAACAATACGCATCAGTTCATAACCGGTTCATTATCGGTTCACAATCGATTTGAACCGATTTGTAATCACTTAGAATATTTCCCAAAATATACACCTCAGGAGGAATGTAACTGAATTTCGAATGAAAATTAGTTATGAGTTGTGAACCGATTCATTACCGGTTCAGAACCGATTGGGACTAGTTCAGTTTCGTCGGAAATTCCAAGACCTTTTTAACGAGTCCAAATATGACTCATTTGCCAGATAAATGCACTGTCCAGAGCCTTTTTTAACCTTTGAACTTGAAAAAACGTTATTAGAAATGATTTAACGGTATTTTCGTGTTAAATGTCTGCCTGGATAATCTCTAAAACATATTCAAAAATGAAAAAAAAAATGTAGATGCCTGGTAGGCCCGGTACACTCAGGTGAGTGACAGAAGATTGGATCTGTTACGTTTTGAAGCGAGCTGACGGGAGAGTCGCCTGGACTGGAGGAGGTTAGTACGAGAGGTCCGGCCCCTTACTTATAGTTACGTTGCAGCTACCTAAACAAGTAAGTATCTATTAAGTTTTAAGGTTAGTTTAAGGTTCGATTATATTTTTCATATTGAAACTAAACGGTTTCCCTGAGCGAAATTCTTAATATGATTAAGAAGTTATTGTATAGGTCTGATATTTTAGATTAAGTATAACTTAACCTCAAAAACGAAAATAAAGTATCACAGAAATTCAAGCATTACCAAATGCAACCGTAAAATTCTCGGTAAAACAGAAATCATAACTTCATAATAAATAAGAATAAGAAAGAATTTGTAGGTTAGTTACTTACTTATTTGTTTACTTATCCGCCATTATGTCCCCTTGTCGAGGGTCGGCACTCCTTACTTCGAAGGCGCCAAGTGAAACGTTCCTGCGTCTCAGCACTCACGAGAGGACTTCGATGTTGATGGTTTTCCCGGACCCCTCTTCACTTCTTCCAATGCCCATTTGTAGGTTAATTAACTAAGAAAAAATCTGTATCACCGAGTTTAATAAACTCGACAGATAACGATGTACTTATTACTCTTTTTCGATGTAAAATTTCATCTTGACTGAAGCGAATGCTTAAATATTTTCTATTTAAGAATATACTTCAGTCAAGATAATTTTCGTTTGGAAAAATTCATATGGGACATCGAAAAGAAGTCTAATTGTGTCTTATGAAAACGAGTGAAATGCATCGCAAATGTGAGAATCTAGCAAAATGAGGACTTCAACAAGATTAAGAAAAAAATAAAGGAAGTTATAAAATTAAAAAATATATATAAAATAGCAAAATTTATCCATTTTTCGATTTGAAAGAGTTATTTTAACTCATAAAAAGAGTTATTATAACTCTTTTTTACAACTTTATTATGGAGGCATACTTCCATAGTAACAGACCATTTCCAACTAGAACTGATAATACAGTTCCTTGGTGGAACTCTGAACTTACGAAGCTACGGAAAAAGACTCGTAGGCTTTTCAATAGGGCCAAAAGGAACGGTGACTAGGAGACTTATAAAGTTTCCCTGACATCCTACAATAAAGCCCTGAGGAAAGCCAAAAGGGACTCATGGCGCAAATTCTGCGAGGAAGTAGAAGACATGCCAACATGTGCTCGTCTGCACAAGTTTCTCGCTAAGGACAGTTCTGCAAAAATTGGCCTTTTAGAGAAAGAGGACGGCAGCTATACTGAAACTCTTGGAGAGAGTATGGATCTTATGCTTCATACACATTTTCCAGGGGCGACAATAACAACAACTGAAGCAGAAGCAATACCTGCGACTGTATATAGACCGCAGCGATCTGACTTCAAAATGTCACAAAAGATCTTTACACTTGACAGCGTGAAGTGGGCAATTAGGTCGTTTAAACCTTTCAAAACCCCAGGGATGGACAACGTCTTTCCAGCACTGCTGCAGCATGGAGCTGACTCTCTAGCTCCAATCTTGTTAAAGATTATGAGAACTAGTCATGCTTGGGCATATATGCCGAAACCATGGAGAATGGTTAACGTGATCTTTATTCCTAAGGCGGGTAAGCGGCCGAGAAACAATCCTAAGTCTTATCGGCCAATAAGTCTTACCTCCTTTCTCCTCAAAATAATGGAGAAAATCATTGATAGGCATATCAGAGACGATGTCTTACCATACAGGCCAGTACATCAGGATCAACATGCATATCAGGCAGGCAAATCCACTGAAACGGCTCTTTTTGCTTTTGCAGATCGAATCGAGAAGGCTTTGCAGCAAAAAGAAGTGTCAATAGCAGCTTTTATAGACATTGAAGGAGCTTTTGACAATACATCTTACGATCGAATTCAGCGATGCCTCAACAACAGGGGTGTCGACTCTACAACCTGTCGCTGGATAGCGACAATGTTGGGGAGCAGGAGGATCGTAACACAATATTTAGCTCAAACGACAGCTTTTTCTGCAACTAAAGGGTGTCCTCAGGGTGGGGTACTGTCGCCCCTTCTTTGGACGCTGGTTGTAGACGATCTGCTGACGAAACTAAATGAACAAGGCGTAACCGCTCAAGGCTATGCAGATGATGTGGTTATTCTGGCCGTGGGGAAGTTTGAAAACACCCTAATGGAGCAGGTCCAAAGAGCTCTCAAATCCGCAGGGACTTGGTGCAGAGAGCAGGGACTGAGAATAAACCCAAAAAAGACAGTAATAGTCCCATTCACCAGAAGAAAGAAATTGCACTTTGAAAGGATGCCACTTCTGGATGGTGAAACCATTGAGATTTCAAACGAGACTAAGTATCTTGGAGTTATCCTCGATAGCAAACTTAGCTGGAAATCTCATTTGAACAATGTTACAAACAAGGCCCGTTCAGCACTTTGGACTTGTAGAAGATACATTGGCCAAACGTGGGGTCTAAATCCAAAACTTATGCGTTGGATATATGGAACTGTCGTCAGACCTATCATCACCTACGCATCATGTGTATGGTGGCGCGTGATAGAGTTGAAAGGAGCTCGAACCAGTCTTACTAGACTGCAAAGATTAGCTTGCCTGTTAATTACGGGAGCAATGACGACGACTCCAACCCTTGCTATGGAAAGGATGCTTTATATACCTCCCTTACATATACATTTAGAGGAGCGTGCTAGGGCTTCTCTCACTAGATTGATGTCATCCGGCAACATTAAGATAAGGAATCTGGATAATATCCTAGTCAACGAGATAAGGAACAATCCAATCCTTTCAATGGTGTCAGACAGGATGGCACCGACCTACAAAATTGATAAACCATTTAGTGTTCTCATTGCAGAGGGTACTAGATGGAAATCAATTCATAATAGCATTGAACAAAGTGCTCTTGTTTGGTATACGGATGGGTCAAAAATGGATGACTCGTCCGGGGCAGGTGTATTTGGACTCCGGCCTAAATTCAAGCTGCACATACCAATGGGTAAATATGCCACAGTATTCCAAGCTGAAGTAACAGCCATCTGGGCATGTATACTTGAAAACGAACGTAGACAATATCAAGGTCAGCGTATTTATATTTTATCAGACAGTCAAGCATCACTGCTAGCTCTCAAGGCTGATAAAATAACATCAAAGCTCGTCTTAGGCTGCTTGGAGTCGCTAATGACTTTGAGCTCCCGCAATAGAGTTACTCTTATGTGGGTGCCGGGGCACATGGGGATTCCGGGTAATGAAGCCGCTGACGAACTTGCAAGAAAAGGGTCAAACTCACCTTTTATTGGACCAGAACCTTTCTGTGGCATCTCAGATGCCACAATCAAGAAAGAAATCCAGACATGGACTCAGGCCACTGAAACTCAGCACTGGGCTAATAGCACAGGGCTCAGACAGGCCAAATTGTTCTTAACAGAACGCTCTGAGTCACAGACTTGGGAAGTTCTAAAGCTGAGCAGAAATAAACTCAGAGAATATACAGGGCTAGTAACAGGGCACTGCCAATTAAGAAAGCATCTGTACAATATCAAAGTTTCGCAGGAGTACCTTTGTAGATTCTGTGAAATGGAAGATGAAACGCCTGTTCACATTTTATGCTACTGTGAAGCAATAATGTGTAGGAGGCGTGTACTTCTTGACTCATACGTGCTAGAGCCGCATGAGATCTGGAAAATTAAGCCGGAAAAGATTCTAGACTTCTTTAAAAGTCTAAAACTGTCTGGCTTATAATTCTTTACAGGGTTTTCTACAATAGGACTATAAGGCCGCGGTAGAAGGAAGCGCTAAACGTCTCCACCCATGTACAAATCTAATCTAATCTAATCTAACTCTTTTTTCATCTAAATTTTAGGACAAGAAGAGTATACCCTGAAAAAAGTTAAAAACAACTTTTCTGAAGTTCTGAATATTGCACCAAAAAAGAAGTAAAATTATTTGTGATTATATAGTTAATTATTTAACTCTTTCGCGTCTTTAGGGTCATATATGACCCGGGGAAAAAAGTTTCTTTTTGGCTATTTACATTATTTGAAATCTAACTGGAGTCTTGAGAAAATGAGCCAAGAATCTTACATCCTTCTATTATGATGTCGTGCACGAACAGATAGATTTCAATTAATGTAAATACCCAAAAAAAGCTTTTTTCCCCGAGTCATGACATTACCCTAAAGACGCGAAAGAGTTAAATCAGACAAAAAAAGGTTGATTTTACATCTATTCGATTAAGTTTTAATTGTTTATCTCTGAGTGTTTTAATGTTTTTCATGTCTAAATTTTTGATTATGTTCAAAAGGTTATGAAAATCCAGAAATACAGGTTAACATGATAGAGGTTAGGTTAGCATAACCTCACATTTGAGACTATAACTGGTGCTTAGCTAAATAACAGAATTAGGCCTTTTCTTAAATGAAAAAAATAGTAAGGATGATGGATTTTATTCAGGAAATTTTAGATGGTTATTTTATTCAAGGGATACTTTTTGAGGTTATATTCTGAATAACCTCACATTGCGAATTGTTTTTTTTATAACAGAATTGGGCTTGTAACATCACAAATGAATAAATTTGTAAGAATAATTGATTTAATTCAGAAACAGATACATGCTCATAAAGGGTTTTTTAGGTTATGTTCTGCATAACCTCACATTGCGAAGTAATTTGTTTTTTTTTTATAACAGAATTGGGCATTTTATCTCACAAATGAACAAATTTGCAAGATGAATAATTGATTTAATTAAAAAGCAGATACTTGTCATAAAGGTTTTTTTTTAGGTTATGTTCTGCATAGCCTCACATTGTGAAGTATTTTTTTTTATAACAGAATTGGGCTCTTTGCCTCATTAATGAACAAATTTGCAAAAATACAGTGCCCGCTTTGTAATCCGGATGATTGGGAGACAAAATGACAGATGTCCGCTTCGTAATCCGGATGGATTTTTTGAATTTGGTCAACGTCTCGAAAATATAATACAAGATTTTTTTGTAGAATTAGAATAAAACTTTTAAAGAAGATTAAAAAGACATAATTGGAGAAGTCTATTCTATTATACTTAATTTATTAAACAAAAATATTACAGGATAGTTCATTTTCATTGCTGAACACGCATGCATACATAACCTCAAAAGTATTTTAAATGTAACCGTCCTGAACTTGTCCGGATTACAAAAACCCAGATTAGAAAGCGGGCACTGTAATTGATTTAATTCAGAGAATTTAGATATTCGTTCATAGAGGTTATTTTTCTGAGGTTATGTTCATTTTAACCTCACATTCAAATTAATTAGGAAAAATTAACAATCACCAAATAACCTTTCCGACGATGAAGGGTGAAATAAAACTCAAGTCATCTTACTATATATTTATTTTATTGAATTTGTGGCATTTCTTTTGTACAAATACAATCTCCTGTTCTTAAAATTCTACCTTGTCGAGTTTGTAAGCTGAGTCCGAAAAAAGGAAAAGCATTTTATTCTCTTATCATCTATTTACATAAATGGCACGCGTTGACGCAAAAAAACACATGAAAATGTTGATTTTTTTTTTAAAGAAATTCATCAATTCATTTTTTTTACTGGAGACATCCGGAATAATTTTCTTTGAATTTCCCCCGAATATAGAAAAATGCAGAGAAAAATTCACAGAAAAATACTTCAGAAATCTTTCAAAATAAATAAACCGAAATCGAAATTAAAGTCTTAAAATTAGCCTTAAGATAATTATGCTGAGTGTTTCACTCATCTTATTTCCTATATTTTTATTTTTTTTCTTAATGTATAATTTTTCTTTTAATCATTTTCGTTAAAATAATTCCTCACAATTTCATTCCACTTGCCTTATTGCACATTCCACTTCCAAGAAACTTCATCAATTTGCAGCAAGACCATCATTCTCTTATCTGTGATTTTCTTTAAATTAACGAAAATAATATCTGCAAGCGCTATTCTTAGTATCATCAAAAAGATATCTTTTAAAAAAAAAAAGTCTCGAAAAGTATCCAGAAAAATTAAGAAATCAGAAAAATTCACTCCAAAAAATCACATATAAAATAATTTTTCAAGCTATGTCCTAAAAATTATTTACAATTTTATTTGGAGTGAATTTTTGGTTAAGATTATTTTTCTTCGATACTTTTCCGGACAAGTATCCTCACAAAAAAAAATTGGGATTGAAAATTTCTGCCAAAAAAAATACCGATCAAAAATTTACCCATCTTTTAAAAAATATAATCATATTTTATTTAAAAAAATAAAAGTGATTTTAAAATCTTTTTTTTTTTAAAGAAATATGATTATATTTTCTATTAAAAATATATGTATGTATAATTATTAAAAAAATATAGAGAAATCTTGATCCCTTCTTCATCAAAAAAAACCTAGATCAAACCCCTTTTTCACTGTGAAAACTGATTGAAACGCCCTCGTTTGGCTGGAAAACTTCCCTCAGAGGCACCTGACATCTTCTTCAGCGGACTTGGTGCCAATCTCTTGCGTTCCTTGAGGTATTCTGCCAAAGTAAAAAAAAAAACACAGAGTTCTCTTAAGTTAAGAGAAAAGCTGATAACATCAAGCCATCTGTTTTGTCTGGCGCATGCTTAATCACAAAATAGGGCGCTGTCTGTGCGTTCCGGAGATGCGGGGGTGAAATTCAGGGAATACCAAATGAGCGTCTCTCAATTTGCATTTAACCGTTTTGCCCTCATATCCCAATTTTATCAACCACAAATCAACATTCCAGCATGGCACAACATCTGGGCTGACTTCTGTGGCCAGATGATTCACTGATTGTCACGGAAGAGTCCGGAGCACGAGGCAAAATCCAAAAAAGGGGATGATTTACTAGCCCCGAAAGAGCTTGACGATGCGTGGAATTTATGCACATCAGGGAAGCTCTCTCTCTATTTTCTCCCGGGGAATCCCTTTGCCATATCCGACCCGTTTCAAAATTTGAATAATATTTTCAGTTTTATACATAAAAAACCTATTTAGCTTTTCAAATCTTCAAAATCCGAAAGGTAATTTTGGATAAAAACTAATTATAAACCAGGGGCCCATCAAGCCTAATAAAAAATGAAGATACTTTTCACTTTTCCTTGTAAAAATTTGGAGCTATTGCACCGCGACTTAAACAAATTTCCTCGTAGTTCTTGTATTAGGGGAGGGTGGGGCAGTTTAACGACGGGCAGTTTCAATTTTTGCATATTCTTCTTATCCCTTTGAAAGGAATGGGATAAAACCTTTATGTTATTGAAGAGATAACTGAGACCCATGTTCATAAAAATAATTAATTTCGTGACGCTTCTCGTTTGAATTCTGTAATTGATTTTATAAAACTGCATCAAAATCAAACTTTTTGTAATGTTTTATTTTCAACAATTTCTGAACTATTGCACTTATCTATCGAAGCAACATAATTATATTAAATTACCAGTGGTTTTATGATAATTATAAGGCATTTAGCGTTGAATGAATTCTAAGACGGTTCTGACAATTTTGATTTGAGTTCCGAAACTTCGTGAGGGGCAGTTTCATGCAAGCACACGAAGAAGTTTCCAGTGTCTAACAATTTATTTTTTTAATCAAAATTAACTTAAAATGATAATTGAAAACATTTTGTAGCTGTTTTTGTCGATAAAGTTCGAAATTATGGAAAATAGTATTTCCTAAAAGTTCATAAAAAAATTTAAAAAAAATAATCTTTCAGTGTTTTTTAAGTGCTTGAAAATGATAAATTTAATTGTTATAATACCTTTTCAGAATGTTTTCAGCAAGATATTGTAATTTTCTTTGATATTATAAAAATTCAAGACTTTAAAATAATATTATAAAACTGTTATACTAAAAAATACATGTTCTAATGCGATATAATGATCCAATAATGTACAGAATTGGCCTAGCACTACAAAAGACATTTCTTTCGAATAAAAATTCTAAGAAAATTGCTCATTCAATGAGAAATAGGCTTCAAAATCTTTGGCGATATTTTATTTTCTCTGTATCATTAATTAGTGTTCACATTCTGTTATAAAGTTTTTGTTCGATTATATTTTTAGGTTTTAGAGTCTTAGAAGACTTCAAAATAGTAATTTTAATCAATTCTGGTATCGCAAGGTTCCTATAAACACGTTTTATCTTTCTCAAAAATTGGCTCATATTTATCTTGAAATTGCCCCGCAACGGGGGACTTTCACGCATTCTGCCACTCAAGTAAAATCATCTTCTCCACAATAGACCAATGAAATTAAAGGATTATTATTATTATTTTTATTAACCCTAAACCCAACTGTAATTCACAGAATACACAAAGTTTTACTTCTGTTTATCATCTTTTTGCAAAACAGTCCTAAAATCCATTTTGCAATTTAGGGATGAAACTGCCCCACCCTCCCCTACATCGGCGAGCATTATGAAATATGTATTTTTAGATAGCTTTTAGTGCACAATTTCGAAATATATCAGACTGATAAGTCAATTCTCTTTAGGAAAAAACTTGCCAATTGTCTTCAGTGCCTCTATGCAAAAACGTATGGAAAAATGAAATGTCGAGAGGCCCCTGTATAAACTAATTAGAGAAAAAGGTTAACCCATTAAGGCCATTAAGAGAATTAGTCATTTTTGGTGATTTTTATTTCTGCCAAAACTTACCTAGCCAAATCAAATGCACTAAAAGCAAGTAATTATGTTTATAGGGGAACCTGGGGCAAATATGGTAAAACCAATTTTTTCATGTTACTCAGAAAAAAAAACCTGGATTAGAAATTAGAAAGTTTCGTCTATCTCAAATAAGAATGTACTCCTATGCCTTCGGCACATCTTTTAGACCAGGAAAATTTTATGAAATCAAAATTCACATTCTTTTCTTTCATAAAAGTTTTGCATATGTCCCTCCTACTCTTTCACATTCTTCTTCTTTTTTTTAAACATCATACAAAATTAAATTTAGTCCGGTTCAATATTGTGTCTAAATTTTACGAATCAAAAATTTTACGAATCCAAATTTACGAATCTAAAAGGTGTGCCAGAGGCATTATGATGTTGAAAGAAGAAGAAGAGTGCAAAAGAATGAGATAGACATATGCAAAGCATGTCAGAAAGAAAGACATTCGAATTTCGACTTCATGGAATTTTCCTGATCTAAAAGGTGCACCGAAGCCATTATAATCAATACGCTGCGCCAATAAATACATCAAGAGCTGATTCGCTCTATTATTACGAAATATCATAAAAAATAAAAGAAATAATGTCCAATACCAAGTGAAATTCCTCAAATACAAACTGCTGAAATTCTAAGTTCGTAGCGACGCACAGTTGAATTTAAAATGTTTTTTTTTTTAGAGGTTATGCCAGAATCAGGTGTTTACATAACCCCTAAACCATGTTTTTTAGTTTATTTGGAAGACAGATCCAATATTTTTATTTTCATTTTCGAATATGTCTTGGAGACAGACACGGGAATATTTCGACCATAGACAACAATTTTTATGGAAATTCGCTCAGCTGACACCACATTGGCATGCAAGTATCAGAAGAAAACTCAATGGATGACCTGGATGACACTGTTCCCCATAAGAATAGTCTGGAAAACTGTTCGCAATTTTTATTTTTAAGCTTTTATATGAAAAAGTTCAACCAAATTGAACTTTTTCTTCTCATAAAAGCGCCCTTTTTTAAATGGCCTGTAAGAAATGTGATTTATACCCCGAAAATGTTCGAATTTGAGGAACTTGAGTGTAATGGCCACTACGCATTGGGAGCAATTTTCGTCAAAAATTGATTTTTTTGACAAAAAATTGCCTGCACATTGACGAAACTTGATCCCAATGTGTAGAGGTCTTAATAGGAAATTTTTTACTCTTTATAACTTCGTCCAAGTACGTTGAGAGCCCAATTCAAAGGTGCCTCACTTCCCCCTATTCTATTATGATGAAAATTTTATTTTTCAAATAGTTGTTCTAAAATTTTGAAAAGTCCCTTTGATGGTTTTTCGAACCGTAACAAATATAGGTTTAGAATTAATCAAACTCATAGAAAATATTTCCTAGATTTATGAATGCACTTTTCGAGCCATTTTCTAAAGAACGATTTTGTGAAAATTCTCTAAAATGCTGTGACCAATTTTGTAAGGTTTTGTTACAAGCTTTCGTGAATAAAAGAAATATCAAATTGGCAAATTTTGGAAGGACATTTATTCCAAACAAAATATGTGAGAAAATCTGGTACGTTTGGCAAGAAAATTACCATCGTCGGCTTAGAAAAGGCATAAGGGTGGAATGGACAAGTTATAGATAAAACAATGATAATTGATATCCAGAAGACATATTTTAAAAACAGGGCTCAGAATTTGACACATTGGAAACAGTTTTTTGAAGAAAATTGCCTGCACTGCTATAGGCGTAAACGTCAAAATTCTGTCAAAAATGCAATTTTTGACGAAAATTGTTCCTAAAGACGTAAAGAGAGATGAGTTTTTAAAAATCGTCTATTAATTCTAGCATTGATCCTGCAATGTTTTACGCTAGAAACTTTTAGTAAGACCTTTCACTTTTTGCAAGATCACAAATTTCGACCAAACGGAATAGAAAATAATGGCATTTGAATATCACAGAGAGTTGATTTCCCATATTTTTCTGGTTTTACTAAACCTACAAGGAATGACGTATCCTTGTGAAACATTTCGAGTCAAAATTTGTATTAGAATGAAAAATACAGGCTGGGTCATTTTGGAACCTGATATCTTACAGCTCGACTCAAATAACTCAGAACGATTTATTAATATTTCCTAGTTTATTCCGAGAATAAACAAATAAAACTCCACGGAAAATTTCTTGCTGAAAAATTCTACTTGTCCCTAATAAAATGCTATTTGTTCAGCACAAAAAAGTGCTAATCATCAGAAAGGCATGCAAGACGATAAAACAATTAAATACTTCATTGCCAAGTTCACTGTTTTTCCCGTTTTCCGTTTTCTTTCACTGTTTTTTCTTTTTTTTTTAAATTTCTTCCGCGGATCAGAGTTCAGCTGTCTGCCCAGAAGTCCCAGTGATTTTCTCGAGAGTCCCTTTGAAAGTTAATTAATTCACCCCCGTGTGCCCCGTGTGCAAGCATACGTGAAAAAGCCGTTGAAGGCGGCGAAGTGTGACTGAAGATTCGTGACTTACCTGTTATCTTGGGCTGCCTTGTGGCTCTGTCCTTCTTGAGACATCTGGAACTCGAGCAGGCGGGTGTCATCTCCTGCTGACGATGCTCATTGTGCGCTCTGGAGTCCATCAGATCCTGCTCAGGACTCATATCTTCGCAATCTGATGCATCTCCGGATGATACACCGGGGATCTCTCGACAGTGAGCTGCTCGACTCAGGGTGAACATCTCCGGCATCACAGTTGGCGGAACACGCTTCCAGACAAACTGACTGTGATCCCGGAGAGGTTCACCACGCGAGAAATCAAATCCCCAGCGCTTAGATGCTTCCTTCTGGCTCTTGGTCAGTTCTTTTTGGATGAAACTACACGGGGAAAACAGAGAGGGAATTGAAGGAAGCTCTCAAGAATCGAATCTCTTGAGTAAACTTACTGTTTAGCATCTTCCTGATTGACAGGTCCAAAGAGGTCCTTCTTAATCCTCTCCAAGAGACACTTCTTGGGCATTTGTCTGCCCACTGGAGAGTGCAATTTTGAGAGTGGTCTAATCACAGACGGCGTCAAAACCCGGACATTCATGTCTGCTTTATTTCTAAATCAAATCACTTTACACAGAGTCTTCAAAGTCTTCCAGAAACACCTTTCCTCAAGTTTCTTCACCCAAAAACTTATATCACCACCTTCCTCAATGTCTAGAGAAAAATTTCTAGTCTTTCACACACTTCAATTTCACTTTTACAGCCCGGAAAAGCCCAAAATCTCCGGATGATTCCTCAGAAGCAATTGTGAGGTTATGTTAATTTGCACAGGAGTAAAAACAATCATATTTTCCCTAAATAAAACCTTTTTTAACAGGCACTTTCACAGTAATTCTGTCAATTTGTCCTTCCTGAAGGATTTTCAACACTTCTCCTCAACTTCCTGCCACGAATTCCCACAGAAAATCGATGAATTTTTGGATTGAGAAAAATAACACTGTGACGTCACTGTCGATGAATCAGAGATTTTCCACGCAATTGAGCGGAAATTTTCTCAAATTTCCTCACTTCAGGATTAGTAGACAGCTGCTGCACTAACTAGAGCACTTCTTGATGGCAATTTCTTGAGAAAATAGCGTCAAAATTATGCAGAAAATTATTCAAGAGCAAATGCGACGCGATTCTCTCGACAGTTGAAAAGCTACTGAGCTCTCGGCTTCAAAAAACGAAAAAATTATCGTTCGGGCGAGTCTATTTTGATGACGCGAGAAATGATGGAGGGGAAGCCACTGTCAAAATTGGCGGGAAACGCCGGTCCCGGGCGCTTTTATTGCGCAATTTTAGATGCAAGAAAATGTACTCAAAAAACTTTAAAATCTTCATGAAAAATTATGCAAAATGAGAAGAAAGTTATCTGGCGATCTTCATTGAGGCTTATTGTATTAATATCTGAGGGAAAATTAATTATAAAAGAGGTGTTTTTGGTAGATTTGTACCAAGTATCTGGCGGGAAATTTTTGGGAAGATTATTGACAAGATCTGGAAGATTCTTCTAGCCTGGGAGTCTCCAAAGCTCTTGGGAAGATCTTTCAGAAGATGTACTTTTGAAAATTTTAGGAGATTTTACGGTTTTCACAGAAATATTGAGGATCAAACAGTTCGAATGGTTCGAAGTCACTGAGACCGAGAATGTTCAGCCTGGGAATCCCTGAGCCATTCCCTGAAGATCTTTTTGAAGCAGATGATATTGATTTTTGCAATAGTTTTATTGACGATTGGGAAGGTTGTAAAGAAAGAAACATCAGGAAATGGCAGGAATTTTAAGCAAAGATCAGGAGGAAACTTCCTGAGACTTGAAAATTCCCAGAAAGACAGTAAGATCTTTTCAAAAGGGTATTTGAGTTCAATCGTTAGTTAGGACATGTCTCCTTAAAGACCAAGAATCCTGATAATGCCCTAAAGCTGTCTACACATTAGACATAGTATTGAAATAATAGCATTTCAAAGTGATATTGAAAAGAAACTTCAATATTGAAGCGAATATTGAAACCAATATTTCAATAATTGCCTACACACTAATCAAATTGTCTTCAATATTAAAACTTCAATATTAAAAACACCAGTCTAGTCAGGGATTCACAGATCTTCTAGGATTTTCTTGTTCATTATGCCCAAAACACTTCAGATAGATTCTGTGGTCAGAGGATCCCTGGAGCTTCCTCAAGGAAATCTCAAATCTTCTGGGATTTTTTTGAATATTATGTCAAAAACCAGTCAGATACGTTCGGTGGTGAGAGGATTCGTGGAGCTTCCTCCAGGAAATCCCAGATCCTCTGGGATTTTCTTGTATATTATGTCAAAAACACTTCAGATTGGAAACAAAATCCAAATAGAATTAATAACTTGAATTCTCACAGACCTTCAGGATCATGCTTCGTATCATACCGTAGGAAAGTTTACCATCGCTAGCAAAAGGACTGGATGGCCACAACCACAAGCCTTCGTTCCCTCTGTAGGATTCCAATTCGTATCATAAAATTATATTTATATGAAGTGTTTTGGGTATAATAGACAAGAAAATCCCAGAAGATCTGGGATTTCTTGGAGGAAGCTCCAGGAATCCTCCGACCACAGAATGTATCTGAAGTGGTTTGAGCATAATGAACAAGAAAATCCCAGAAGTTTTGAGATTTTCTGGAGGAAGCAGGTGATTAGTGCTGACCAAGTTGGGTTCTTGAGGAGATTGAACAAAATATATAACCAAATTCAAAGAATCTGGGATTTTCTGGAGGAAGCAGGAGTGATGTGTCTTGACTTGGATTTTGATCTTGGATGTGTTTTCATTCATGAACAAGGAAAATCCATCAGTTCTGTGATGTTCTGAAGGAAGAAGATTCCTGACAATTAAAAAATATTGAAGGAAAAATCAAAATCAATTTTATATTTAGAATTTCTTTGAAATTTTATTTCAATGTGACTTTGAAATTTTTTATTGACATAATTTGGCCTAGTTTGTAGCCATTCAAAATAATGAAATAAAATATTGAATAAAATGTTTCATATTGAAACAAATATTTCAATATTTGCCTGCACACTGGACAATTTTCTTCAATATTGAAACATTTATGTCAATAAATTTTTGCAATGTGGAGGCAATCCTTGTCAATATTTGACATTAAAAAGAAATATTTCAATAAATTATGTCTAATAGCCAGCTTAAGAAAAATTGTCGGGGAAGGTATTCCCTAAAATATTGTTAAGAAACTCTAAAGCAATTTCTCTAAAGAAAACAGCACCTTTTTGAATGAGATTCTTATCTTCATCTGATCCCCTGAGGCACTTCCCCCCCACCCGCATCCGCAATCCCAGGAATTTCCTGGTCAACCGCCGTGATCACTGAAGTGGGATGAATTCACTTGTCACTCCGGGTTGGTTTTGGCGCCAATTTCACGGACCAACGCGCAAAATGCGGGCGGAAGAACGAGGGTGGGAATCGATGAGAATACCAAGATCACCCGGAATGTTCACACAAGTCAATTCCCACGGAGAAAACCACAAGATTGTGAAAATTCTCACGCGACAGGTTCGGCAATTGCCAAGTTCTTCCCACTGAACTCACCAGAGCGTGTCCTTAAGCGTTGGAGAGACACTTTTTGATGGGATTTCTCAGCACTGATATCATCTCCTTGACACTAATTGCGAATCTCAACGAATTCCCTCTTCCTGTCTCACGAGACTTTATGACCCAGACACAGAAAAATTCGTTACATTTTTGATTGTTTGGTTCTCTGAACTCTTGGAACTTGTTGTCAAGGATGATGACGGATGATGATCAATCTGGCTGATCATGAATAAATGTCCTGATTGTCAACAGGAATCTCTCCTGTGAATCTCAATGCCTCGGAGAGGGGAATTAGTGATGCAATTATGTTACAGCGTGACTAATTGTTGAGCAAGATCGACGACTTTTCTCCTTTCACTATCAGTTTATTATGAATTAAAAAAGTCAATCGCTTCAAAAGCAATAAAGATTAACCGTAAAAAATAGGAAATGATGAGCCAAGACACATACCGTCACGTATAAAATCTCAGGATCAATTTATCGTAATATCTTCAACCTCGGAATTACAAAGCCATCGCTTATTCTGAGATCTTAGATAAAATTAATAAAAAAGAGAAGAAGAATTTCAATAAACGGTTAGCAAAGTTTGTGTCCCAGCTAAATTATGTACGGGCTTCGAACCTAAGGTCCTTGACATACTTAGGACTTAAGCCAAGAGACGGCTTAGTGAAAAATGATAGAAATGTGGTTTGACCATTATTTCGAATAAATTACGCTAAGGCGTCTTTCGGGTAATCCTCAAGTCTGTCAAGGGCCTAAGGCTAAACCATAAGGCTTAACTGTTGTAATTTCTTGTCAAGATATTTTGAAAAATTTGACTTAGGATTGGATTATTAAGGACAAAATGACCTATTAGATTCTGAAAGAATAATAAAATTGGTTGCCATTTGGGATTCTGAGACCTTCGGGAACTAGGCTAAACCTTTAGTCGGAAGACCGCTTTAGCAATATTCCTCTCCAATTTATTATCTGTCAAGATTTATTTAAAAAAAATGATTTAGGATTGGATAATAAGAATAAATGCTCCATTAGATTCTGATGAACAAATAATAGTGCTTGTTATTTAGGATTTTAAGACTAAGGAATTGGCTAAACCCTCTCTAAACCTCTAAGTGTGAAGACCGCTACATGTTTAAAACGATTAGTTTTTTTTAATTCGTCATTTTACAATGTTGTCTCCTTTTTTAACTGAAATTCTTTACAACTTCTTTTTTTTCATTTACTGCGAGAGCAGCAATAGCACTGAATTTCAAATCAGAGCAAAGACATATACCATAAAACTGTCTTCAGACTAGAAGTTTAGCCCAGTCTCCGAAAGACTCAAAATTCTAAATAGCAACTAATTTAATTAGTTTCTCAGATTAATTCCCCTTAATAATACATTTCTAAGTCAAAATTCTTCAAAAATTTTCGACTGATAAGAAATTAGAGAAGTTAAGCCTTATGGCAAAGCCTTAGGTCTGAAAGCCCGTATAATACGGGCTTTAGACCTGAGGCTTAGCCATAAGGCTCATCTGCTCCAATTTGTTATCAATCACGATTTTTTTTGGCTATTTTAACTTAGGACTCGATTATTAAAGATAACTGTCCTACTAAGTTTTCAAAAAGCAATAAAATTGCTTGCTATTTAGGATTTTGAGACCTTCGCGAACTGGCCTAAACCTTTAGTCGGAAGACCGTTTTACTTGTTCTGGTTTTTTATCATTTAGAATTTTTCGAAAAAAAAATTAGGATTGGATTGTTAAGGGAAATTAATTTATTAGATTCTTCAAACGAATAAAAAAAACGTTTCTGTTTAGGATTGTGAAACCTTCAGGAACTGGGCTAAACCTCTAGTCTGAAGACCACTTAACACTGCCTTTTTGAATATGACTTCATTGTTTTATTTTATATCAAAGTAACCCTATTCTCCAGTGAAATGGAAAAATGGGGTTCAACTTGGAGAAAAAGAGGTAACTTTGCTTTAAATAAATTTATCGTGAAATTTTACATCTGGTGTGTATTATGGGTATAATTGTATTTTTTTCAGTCAATACGATTATTCTATGAAAAATTAGAGAGTTTAGTTTAGTTACTAAATTCAAATAAAATGAGAAGGAAATAGATAAATAATTGGAAATGAAACATAGTTAAAAAAAACGTGCAGGTTAAAATTTTCACTTTCATCCAAGACACACACTATAAAGGTCGTTGTCCATGCTACTAAAAACGATTATGTATATTTTTCATATTCATTATGTATGTATTTCGTAATCAGAATCATCAGATGATAAATTTTATAAAGAATAGAAACGAAAACAAAATCTTTGAATAAATGAATCAACTTGGGTCATTGAAGTTAGCTGATTTATATGGCTTTCAAATAAGTCATTATGCAGATCTTATAAAATTACATTTTTGTTCGAGACTATTCTCACTTTGTTGGTGTGACTGGTGTGACTATTCCCTCCAATTATTTAGTAAACTTACTCCCTTGGCTGTATCTCGGAGAGAACTTATCTTTGAAATTATATCCCAATAATAATCATGCGATATTGCGCTTATTCTTTTGCTTGACATATCGACCACTCAGAATATAATGCGACTAACTCGATTTTTTGCAAAATTCGTTTTTTTCGCTTTTCGGGTACTCCGTGACACCCTCTACCTTCCCTGTGAATATTATACCGAAAAGTTAATTATTCCCAAAGTTATATCGGTTCCGATACTTAAAAATCCTATGATCAGCATGTAAAATCTCAGCTTTAAATCACTCGCCTGTAAAGTTGGCCATTCGCGAGTTAGTCGTATTATATTCTGAGTGGTCGATATTATTCTAGAATTTGGGGTTATGTAAAACCTAACCTCCCAAGAAGCAATTTTTTCTTAATTCTGTAGAAGAAAAATTTCCCTTTCTGTAGAATTCCCTAAGTAAGGCACTATAGAACCAAAAATCCTTTTAATTGCCTATAACGGTCTTGGTTCCATCACTGAGATTACTATAAGTAAAGTGGCGTACTTATAAGGATCATAAGAGCTTCTATAGGAATTTCAACAGAAAATTCTCATTTTAAGTCTTTTAAAAGTACACTAAAAGACTTGTCTAATATACTTGGATCTATAAGGCAGCTATTTTGCTTCTTGGACTCGCAAAACAGGAAGATGGAAAGATCTCACAGAAATTTGAAATTATGCTGAACATAACCTTCAAATTTTATAATACAAATTTTAAAAATTATGCGAAACTAATCACAAATTACCACAAATTCGTCCATTTAACAGACAAAATAAATGATTTTAAATTCCATAAATGAATGTTTTTGTTAAAGGATGTTTTATATCTTTGAGGTTAGAATTTGATTACGTTTACTTACGATTAGAAGGGTTTTAAAAATCTCAATTTTTTAGTTTACAAATTATTTAAATAGAATAATTTAATTCAGAATTTGCTTCAAATGAGATTTTATTTTTACTTTTTTTTTATTTTGGGGAGTATAGCCAACAAATTAAATTTTTCTTTGCCTATAATTTGTTAAAAACATGGTTAAATAGGATTGATAAATATTTCAGTAATAGGAAAGGAGTTAATTGCTCTGAATAAATAGAAGGGTAAATGTCCTAATTCAAAACCATTTCCAGACGCTTTAACTTTGACAGAAGATTCAACACATTAAGTTAATATTTTTTCTGAAAAGAATTATACATAAATTTGCTCCTTGACTCTTCTAGAATGTTACTGTTTAGTGAAAATTCTTTAGATATAATTTGAAAACTTCTTAAAAACAAGAAAAATACGCGAGCGTAAAATGCTTCTATTGGAAATAAATTAATCCAATTGGAGACAAGGGAAAGTTTCTAATTGGAGACAAACAGTGTAAGTGAAACCGCGACGAAAGGCTTCCAAAACCTTGTTGAGTTGCTCTTGAGTGCAAAATTTGTTCTTATTCCTGGTCTTTTCTCCTTTCCCATCTGAGACAATAAGAAAATCCCTAATAAAAAAAAAATCATATTTCCGGTGTTTTCAATTGAAGCATTTACAGACACTTCAGAAAAACCCTTTTTGTTCACGAAATAGGTAATTATTTCATTTGAAAACTTCACGTGCCGCTAACAATAAAGATTAGCACTTAATTTAACTAAAATTATCCAGAAATATGACATAAATGTTAAGCAAAATGAATCAACAACAGTCACCTCATTGTGTTTTTCATTGGAAAACATGGTCGATCGATGAAAAATTCGATGGTGAAAAGTTACACTTTTAATTTTTCTGTGAAATTAACAAATTAAAATTTGTGAATATGAATGGATTTTCGCTTTATTTGGAGCAAAATTAACAAAATAGTGAAACTGTGGTATAGAAAATATATAAATATAATAATTTAGTACAGTAATTATCATGAAAACAATGACGTTTCCATTTGGAGTAGCAAAAAATGTCCATTTAGAGCAGATTTTGAATTAGCTTACTTTACCCTAGTTTGATCAATATTCTTTCCAAGGAATACTGTAACACCCCTATGTGTAATTCTACTGCTGAATAATTCTGCCCCGGTCTTCTGTGTTAAATTTTTGGCTTTCCAGATAAATCGAAAATCTATTCATATTGATAAATAGGCTTGGAATAAAGATATTGTGCCCTACTCAAAAAAATCTCTATAAAAGATATGTTTTGTATTTTTAAGGTTATGCTTAACATAACCTATCTGTGTTATCACACTTGCACATTAAAATTTTAATATGATTCACATTAATTGTCGCTGATGAGAGTCCAAATGTGTAATTTGTGTGGTTGAATAATTTTATATTCAAGATTTGATCTATTTGTTGATAAAAAGGTAGACTTGGCTCGCAAAACTTGATATAAATTGATTTATAGCATTAATACGAAAATTTAATGCGATTTTCTCTTTAATTTTTTAATGTGAAAAATATTTATGCTTTAGGTAAATTTAAACTTATTTTTGCAGGCCAAGTCCACTTCTTTATCAATAAATAGAAAAACCCCAAATATTAAGAGACTCAAAGACACAAATAACATATTTGTACGCTCACAAGCGACAATTAATGTGAATCACATTAAAATTTTAATGTGCAAGTGTGATAACGCCGTAAAACTACTTGAATTAACCTATATTGGACCTAATGGCTAAATAGAAGAATGAATATAATGATGAGGTCTATTGTAAATATTATTGATCATGGAAGACAAGATCACTTTTACAAAAGGGATGCTCAGTCTGAGGAGTGGCCAAAGTGAACAGCCTCCTGGTGAGATCGTCGCAATGTCTGAGAAGGAAAACGACGGGAGTCGAATCCTTGGTGGTCCATTGAATCACGTGGGAAGGGTTTGAAGCAAACAAATAAATTTATTTTTCAGGTAGATTTATCACCTGCTTGCGACACAAATTTTGACTTGGAACATCTTACAAGTCCACCACAATTCTGATCTTTGGACATTCTTCTGCCGAGAAAAAAACGGCATTATCGTCATAAAGAGCGCAGATGTTGCTGCAAATTTGTCCATAAAAGTTCATCCGTGTTGAACGCTATTACCAAAAAAAAAGCTGGAGAGAAAATGCATGATCGCCTTTCGCGATCATTACCTCCATTTTTTTTCTGCTCTCTCGAATTACATAAACTCTCGATTTACTGTTGACTAAATTGATTGTTCAGCTCAATAATGAAATTGATCTTCGTCTTTTTCCTTTCATTTATCATAATTTCCAACCCAGAGGAGATGCTAGTAATTTTTTTGTGGGAGAAAAAAAAACAAGGTCAGTGGTGTGATCTTTGCCGTTATCCACGATCGCGAAATTCATACACAATGATCTCAAGGCAACAGAAAAGATCCAGTACGATCGCGAGACAAATCTCTCCAAAAAAAGAAGCTGTAAATATAGTGATGGGAGACAGAAAAAAAAATGCTCTGCTAAAAGTTGTAGCGTTCTTACACCCAAAAACAATCTTCCACGTGACGATCGCCAAACAAATGTGCCTGGCCCTGAAGATCACTTTAAATCGCATTAATTTCATATTCAGCACACACTCAAATTTGCCATCATTCTCTTTTCACCCAGCATTTCGTCACGGAGTTGTGGTTTCCCGCCAAAATTTCGCGATCATGACGTCACGATCGTGAAACCGCGATCGCTGATCGTTGGCATTTTGGCGGGCTTTTTCCGCGGAGCGCTTTTTTTTGCGTGGGAATCAAACTGAAAACCACGGGTCATTAATTTATCGATTACCATTCATTAAGTGAACCCCTCTGATCGGGAAAGAAAGTCATGATTATGCAAAAACGTGGCTATTTTGCCAAAAAAAAAAAAATTACAATTGCAAATATTTTAGAACCACTTCCCTGAAGGTTATAGCAAAAGAACTCAAACACACTTGACCTTGTGCTCAATTGAATTTTTTGTTTACCGTGATATTTGTCTACCAAAATGCTTCTTTGTAGTGTCTGTCGCCGAACAAAATGATTAAATTGTCTCCTATACCATCAACATTAACCCTTTCGTCCCTTCCTAACCTAAAAGAGAAAGCATAGAAAATTGCCTTCAATCCGGTTTTCCTTTCACTCTCTTAAAGTTAATTGTCGATCACCGTTTCAGGATGGACAATGGTCAGAGAAAGTTTATAAATAAATTACATCTAAATAAAGGGTTGGTCACTATCTCAATCTCTGAGGAGGAAAAATGTTCGTTTAACGGACAAGAAGTCCCTTTTTTTCAGCTCCATTGAAAATCCAATAAATTTTTGTCGAGTGAAGGAATTCTGGTGAGAAATATGGAATTATAAACACCTGGATGTTGCATCAGGTGAGGGCGGTTTCTCCACAAACAAACGATTTAATTGAACACTGGGTCTTTCATCGTCTTTTTCCTTTTCCCATTCACTCAGCCATGAATAGTTTTTACGGTTTTTATCGTGAAAAAAGCACCCCCGTCAATATTCCAAAGAGATTGATTGGGTGAAAGAACGTTGTGGGAAAAAATTTAAGCAGAAATTGTAGACGCGCTCCATTGATCAGCAGTTAACGATTTTCTGCTAATTAAAAGGCTAAACAAATACGCCACATTCTCACGATTCATGAAAAATATGTTTTATAACCATTACAGCAAGTACTTAAAAAGTACTTAGTCCTAAGGTCTTAATTAAGTACTTTATTAAGTACTTTTCCCAATTAATTCTAAATTTTTCTCTCAATTCTGTGAAAATGCTTAGATTTCAATTAGAAAACTTGAAGAAAAAAACTTAAAAACCGTTACTGCATTTTTTTGTAACACATTAAAGAAAAATACCATTCCTTTTTATTTTCGCGATCGTCAATAAAATGAGGAATTTATGGTACTCTTCACAAATCTACGGTTTTTCCTTAAACAACCCCCAAATAACAAAAACAGGACAAAAATCAGCGAAATGGATTGATTTTTGAAATTTTCTCTGCACGATAAACCTGTCAGATACCCTTCCCTCAATCCTTTCAGGCCCATCATCCAGCATTCAATCAACCCCTATTTTTTCGAAAAAAAAAAAATCAAAAGGGTGCAGCTGTCGCTGAGTGGTGAAAGTCAGCACAAAGAAAGTCAAGAGAAAACCTGATACAATTATCATTTAATTCTTATGTTTACCCCTCTCTAAATTGTCCTATTGGAGTGTTTGCAAACGTTCAATCGTGCATTGTCAAGGGGTTGGATTTTACGCACGTGGCCATAAAGTAATCTGATGTATGATCGCCTTTTTTTTGTGCCTCCAAAATAAATCCAAGAGGAACTTTTCAACATAGCCCTTTAATTTTTTAATTACGGATTTTCTCTACACTACACAATTTTCTTATTTTGCTGCATAATAAAAAAGGACATTGAATAAACGAGCAGTAAAGTCAAAATTGGTCAGCAAAAAATTCGAAATGATCAGTAAAAAATTAAAAAAAGAGCAGTACTTTATTAAAAGCGGTCAGTAAAAAATGAAAAGTGGTCAGCAAAAAATTAAACATGATCAGTAAAAAGTAAAAAGTGATCAGTGAAAAATAAAATAAGATCAGTAAAAAGTAAAAAATGATCAGTAAAAATTAAAAAGTGGTCAGTAAGAAATTTAAAACGAGCAGTAGAAATATTCGAGATGATCAGTAAAAAGTTAAAAAGTGATCAGCAAAGAATTAAAAATGAACAGTAAAAAATAAAAAGTGGTCAGTAAAAAACAAAAAGTGGTCAGCAAAAAATTAAAAAGTGATTTTAATTTTTTACTGACGACTTTTAATTTTTTACTGACCACATTTAATTTTTTACTGACCAATTTTTATTTTTTACTGACCACTTTTAATTTTTTACTGACCAATTTTTATTTTTTACCGCTCGTTTTTAATTTTTTACTGACCTCTGTTAATTTTTTGCTGATCAATTTTTATTTTTTATTGCTCCTTTTTAATTTTTTGCTGACCAATTTTTAATATTTCACTGATCAATACGAATATTTCTACTGATCTTTTTTTAATTTTTTACTGACCATATTTTCTTTTTACTGACCATTTTTAATTTTTTGCTGATTGATTTTTAATTTTTTACTGATCAACTCGAATATATCTACTGATCAATTGGAAGTTTTTACTGACCAAATTTAACTTTTTACTGACAAAATTTTTGCTGATTATTTCGAATTATTTGCTGATCAAATTTGATTTTCTGCTGACCACTTTTGACTATTTACTGACCATTTGTTTTTTGCCATAAAAAAGGAAGGTTATGCTAGAGCTAATCTTTGAATTTTTTGTACGGAATAAGATTCAACCGATCCATCGGATTAAATTTCTTATATTTAGCTAAAAAACTGATTAAAAATAATGAGGTTATTACTAAACATAACTTTCAAATTTTTTGTTACGACAAAATTATACAATTAAGAGTGTTTATTACTCTACCGATTTGTTTAAGATTGAACGGATTGAACTTCATTGAAACGGTAACAAATCAATAATTGATTTTATTGTTCAAAAATGGCGTTTTTCTCCATGTTCGTTTTAAAGTTAGATGGAAAACGGTAAGAGATATTAACTTTAGATTTCGTGACCCCCCCTCATTAGTTGATATTCCTTAATTAAAAAAAAATACTTTTTAATTTTTGCATTCATTCATTTCCATCCCTTTTGAAACTTTGTTAATTAGTGTATCTCCAAAACGACATCATTCCTTTTTTTTATTTTTAATGATTTTAAAAAGGGTCTTGAAATTTTGGAACAGAGTTTTATCTCATCGCTTTGAAACGAAGATTGAACTTTTATTTATGGCGCTGAGCTGACACACCTTTTCAATTTAATAAAATTCAATTGATTGAATTTTTTGTCATACTCTTCCAAACTAAAATAAAATATGTTCATCTCTTTCTGTCAAATGAAAATTTAAATTTCAATTTTAAGTTCAAATTTCATTTGAAAGAAAGAGACAGCTATATCTGATTTAAGTTTGAAAGAGTAAGATGTGAAATTTCAATTGATTGAATTTTACTCAAGGTGTGCCAGAGCCATTAAAAATTGAATCTTATTAATTCGTTGTGTTGGATTGATTTTTGATTGGTTTACAAACACCCAAAACCAGAAATTTGAACAATATGTCAATTTTGAAAATATGATTGTTTTCAAAATTTTTAATTAATAGAAAGCCTTATTTTTTTTACATTTTCTCGGTAGGCAAATTAAATATCTTAATAGTTTTTTAATAATATTTAATTCATCTAAATGTAACTCTTCAACCCACAAGTTTACAACGTCTCAATAATTTGACAGGCAATCACTTAATCTTTCGACTTTCTATTTTAGCCAAGACACACCTGAGGGAATTGTAACAGATGATATAGGTAAATAAATAGATAAGTTAATTCATCAACAATGTTTTCGAAGTACAGTTTCGCTTTGATGAGATGCTGTGAGCATCCACCGCTGTCTTATGGCCTCTACACACTAGTAGAAATTTCTTTAAAAAATGCCTTTTTATAGAAAATTTCCCCTATCCTTGTAGGCAGAAACGTCAGAATTTTTTTTTATAAAAGGCAATTTTTGACGAAAATTGCTTCTAGTGTGTAGACACCATTAGAGTTGCTGATCAACATCCAGAGCAAAACGGTGGAAAAGCTCTTTCTCAGGTTGTATATGCTACTATGTAAGAGCACGTTCGAATTTATCGAATATAGAAAATTTCAATAAAAGGGGGGAAAATCAAAGCAGCTCAAACAAAACAGCTTTCTGCTCTGTAGAAATTGCACTGATTTGGAAGATTTGGAACATTGTGATTATGGTAAGATTTTATCTCAGGAACGAATCATTAAGCGGCATTATAGGGGGAATTTTGATTCAAAAACGCCCTTTCGAAATAAAAATATCGCATTGAATTTTCTCGCGGGGAACTCGAGTCAATCTGTAGGGAAATTGTGTAATTTTCGTGACGTCACGCGTGAGTTCGAAAACTAACAATGCCATTCGAGCTTTTTTTGTCATATCATATGAGTTCGAAAATGTAATTCACTGATTTTTTAATGAAATCCCTTTACTTGAAGATTTTATGGAAATACAGTACGTCTTGGTTGATTTGTTTAACAAAATTCATTGTCATTTGAATTGCCAGAAATCTCAAATATGTGACTTCTGACAATGCCACGTGAGCTGTAATGGCAATGTCACGGCTACAGAATCGCATTTTCGAAAAAGCTCTCCTAAAATTTAAACCCAATTTGTCATATGGCATTGCCAGAGCGTTACATAATTCCCCTCCTGACCAGGGAACCCAGGGGAACTCAGAGATATCACGGGGAACCCATACATTTTTTCAGGGAACCGGGGGAACTGATATATTGTTTCAGAGAAACCGGAAAGGAAACTACATTTTTCATGGAACTCTCATGGCCATGTCACATATAAGATTAATATTAAGATTAATACTTTCTGAACTGCGAGAATGGCAAAAAAAGATAACAATTGTTTTATCTTGCCTCTCTCTCGCATTTCCCCTCTGCGTACAAAGTTGGCAGCACTACATAGCTCGAAAACTGACCGAATCACAGTTGGCACGTGTAGGTTTTTTTCTCCAAGTAATCTGTCAAACAAAAATGGAAAAAGTAGCGTGGACTATTGAAATGGAGAAGATGGTGATTGAAGAATTCCGCAACAGTCCACATCTGTGGAACTGCAAGTCCAAAGGAAAAAAGAATTTAAACCTAGCCAGAAAGGAACTGGAGAGAATATCAAAAATTTTAGTGACAAATTTCCCTAAATATAGCAGTGTCTGTTCAAGTGGAGGTTATATCATCATCCATTGCACTCTGTTTTGCATAACACCAAGACCATAGACAATCGATAAGTGCACGAAGTGCTAGAATTAATATGTTTCAGACGATTCAGAAAACTATTAATACGAACAGTAATATCTTACTCATCGTATTAATTCACTAGAGTTTACTCTTTCTAACACACGTGATATTCCATTTGAATTTCGAAAACTATATAGCTCTCTTTCCAGCTTTTCTTAATATTAATATTAATCTTATATGTGACACCACGGTCATGGCCATGTCACATATAAGATTAATATTAAGATTAATACTTTCTGAACTGCGAGAATGGCAAAAAAAGATAGCAATTGTTTTATCTTGCTTGTCTCACATTTCCCCTCTGCGTACGAAGTTGGTAGCACTACATAGCTCGAAAACTGACCGAATCACAGTTGGCACGCATGGAAAATTGCTCGTGTGCGTGTAATACGATTCAGAAAGCAATTAATACGAACAGTAATATCTTACTCATAGTATTAATCTACTAAAGTGTACTCTTTCTAACACACGTGATATTCCATTTGAAATTTTGAATACTATATACCTCTCTCTCCGGCTTTTCTTAATATTAATATTAATCTTATATGTGACACCACGGTCAGGAAACCCGGGGAATTCTGTATTTCTTCAGGGAACCCACACATTTTTTTTTTCAGGGAACCGACCGGGAACTCGAGCCACTATTTGCTTATAAATAACTCCTTGGTGTCCATTTTTCTTATTCTCGAGTGCACGAAATATCACATTAAGCTTAATATCAGTATAAATTGCCTACGTCCCAAGAGTTCTCCATACACTAAGAGAAATCCGAAAAAGTTAAAATAACATTCCGGAAATGTTAATTTTACCCTGCAGTATTGATCCAAAATCGGTGTAAATATTACCCTTTTTAGGTGTATTAGCGGTTAAAGTTACTCTTTATCATGTTAATTTTACCCTTAAAAAGGTGTAAAATTAACATTAAAACATGTTGATATATTTTTACACCTAAAAAGTGATAAAGTTCTGAGGAAAAAAAGTTAATCGTAGCCTCTTTTTTTCTCAGTGTATCCTCTTCCTCTTCACTTGTGTTATTTTTTTTACCATTTTTATTCATTTGCCATCCTTTTATTTAACTGTTAAGAAATTTACAAAGCTACATAAAAGAAACGTTTCGTAATAAAATAAGTCTGCTAGACTTTTTATTTCAGTCGAGACACAAATGCGAGAATTATAACAGTAAGCTGAGGGATTTTATTCAGACACAAAACGCGAAGAGACATTTTCCAAGACACACTGGTTCATGGCACAGTAGGATGCATTTCGAATTATTATTTTTTAAATGTATCCTAAAGACCGCTTTAAATCAGGATGCTTTCAACTTTTCAATTCAAAATCTCAATGCTCCAATTTTTTTTTAAATCTTTGCTTGAGTAACGTTTTGTAATAAATATATTTTTAATAGAAATTACTGTGGAATATTCCTTCCTACAACTCTAGACCATTTCAAAATAAAATTGTTAGTCAATTAAACTTTCAATTTCAGACTTTAAATGTGCTATGCAGAGAACTCTAAGAAAATCTTTCCGAGTGGTTTGTTTCTCAGATAAAATTTTCTGCATCTGCTATAATCCTTCCAAATGTGTCTCCGCTAGTCCGTATTTTTCGAAAACATTTCGAATGTAATTTTTCAAGTGGTCATCTGGGAAATTTTACTTCGAAATGGTCTTGGCTTTCAAAGGTTTGGGGAAATTGAGGTTTTTTTTACTTACCAAATGTAATGGAAGATATTTTTAATAATTCGAATTTATTTTTTTCTGACCAAAAACTTTATTCCACTTTAACGAAATAGGTTTAATGCGCAACCTATAAGAGGAAAATATATCCAAAAGAAAGTCCAGCTTACGGGAAGTTGTGGGAAAAAATAATTGTGATGTTGAATTTGTGAAGAAGTGATATTTTCTGGGAGAAACATTTTAACACATTTTCTTTTTCTCAAAGATATAAGTCAAAATAAGATGTGAGTCCACATTTTTTTTAAAATCTACAATTAATTTTTTTTTGTTTGCATTTCAAGGGTGTTGTATCCTACCGTACATCCTGTTCCTTTAGCATCCTCATAGTGTTGTTGCGGCTTCCACAAGATTGAGACGCCATGTCGTGTGAAATTGTGCCTTGACAATTTTGATGAATGTTTCTGGCAAATAGCTGTGCAGAATGCTCTCGACCTTGCTGAGCGGAACAATTTCCACTTGTTGGGCATCCGGACACTGAGTCCCACCACTCGTCACCATGCCATCCTCCACAATGCCCGGAACTGGCTTTAGGATGGGAATACTCTCGTCCGGAACACGTTTCTCCTTGCTACTGGCATCACACTGAACCACATACAGTTCAGTCACTCTCAGCAGCTCCAGGGTCACCACCCACGTGAATGACCTCAGACTCTGGGACAGACGCAGCATCCCGCTGAGGATCATGTTATTCGTGGTAGCCGATTGGCTGATGTACGTGGGAATAATCAAGAGCTTCTTCACATGGACACAGAGGGCAATTTCCTCATTGAATTTCGGTTTTATGTCAAAATTCACCAGTTCCAGCTGCTGCAAACTCTCCTTGGGCGCCACAGCTGCCAAAATGGCCGATGTATTGCAATTCACCTCACCCTTCTCCAGGCGAAGGCGCTGCAACTTGCCCAGACGCGGCAAAACATCCCTGGCCAGAATCTCAGAGATATCATTGCACTCACCAATCTCTAGACTCTCCAGCTGTTCCAATTCCCCCAGAATCTCCACCCTTGCCCCACCCAGCTGCTTGACAAACGTCAAAGCCAAATGCCTCAAGCACTGCAGTCCCCTCATTGGACTGAGATCCTTCACAATCTCCACCCAATTCTCTGGCTTCAACCTCAATTCCTCCAATCTCGTGAGATTTTCCACCCCCGCCAAACTCACCACATCATCCTTGATGGTGACAGCATTGAGGACACGCAGATTGCCGTTGGTCCGGAAGAGACTCTCCACCACAGCCGACGGGCATCGACAGAGATCAATGGCCTCCAGGCGTTCCACTGATCCAATATGACGCGAAAAATTGGCCCACATCTCTTCGCTGTTGCTGGGCGCCAGCATCTTGCGCAAATCCAGGCCAGTTGTCCCGTGTCGACGGAGGGCAGAAGCAAAGCCACTCCAGTCATTCACCTGGGAATTCTTCATGCGCACCGTGCGCCACAGACTCGAATGATTGGCCGCCTGATGCCACACTCGACACACACACGATGCCCTCAGCAGTTCCTGCACGATATAAATCACAGAAAATTCTTTTCTGTTTCTCTTTGTTTCAAAATAAGGATACAGCTTAAATCATCTTAAATTAAATGAGATTCGGGAGAATGCAATTTGGAAGACTGAGCCCGATCACAAGTAGATTTTGATTCTCCAATAGTGTCTTGGATAAAAAGGTAAATGGAACTCTATTTGCACAAAAAGTCGTTGAAGTTCGAAGAATTCAAATTAAATTTCGAATTCTCATACAAAAATTCTCGAACAAGGTGGGGAAAGTTTATCAAATATCACACTAAAAAGCTGGCAAAAGATTTACTGAGCCCAAACAGAAGTAGATTTTGATTCTCCAATAGTGTCTTGAATAAAAGGTAGGGTAATTTGCCTAAAGCGAGACAGTTTGGAAAGGGAGACACAGCAGTGTGAAATGAGAGACACCTTCCTAAAAACTTGATAATAAATCAATTAAATATTTCAATTATCGATAAAAAGATTATTAAACCTAATTTTATGATTATTTTAGAAGTTAAAAATGCAAAAATCGTTATAAAACAATCAAAGGGTGACTTGCAAGAGGAATTTAAAAAATGAACTGCATGCGTGAAATTCATAACCTTGATACGGTAGGGGAAAGGCTCATAATTTTGTCCAGTTTCTTATTTTGGACACTTTGAGGATAACATTGGACACTAAAAATAAATTGATTAAAATGATGAATTTTTAATCCAATATTTGATGAATAATGAATTCTATCTAAATATTTGTTCTTTTTGGAAGATTTTGACACTAAATACGTTAAATTTTGAATACGATTTGAGTTGAAATTGCTTTGTTGAAAATTCAGTGTGAGCAATTGCTTACGAGAAATATGACAGAACTTCGTGGCTTACTTCAGTCTTATTTAGTTTTGGTGAAGTACTAACAAAGTTTCTTCGCTTTTTGAGTGATATTATTAAGTATTCATTGAATATTGTGTTGATTCACGTTACTGATGATTTGTACATTTGACCTGAAGTGAGATTTGCCTTGTGAATTAGATTTTTCGTGTGAAAAATGGGAAATTTTTTAAGACATTCACCAGTGAGGTGATGATTCTCATTTTGGACAGGTGTTTTTCTCACGAAATTTCGTGAAGTTTTAGCTTTTGTGATGACTAGGTTGGACAAATGCCTGGAGAAACAAAGAAACATCATCTCTACGAAAGAGATGTAGCGAGAAATGCCTTGAAAGGCTCCCGGAAAGGCCAGGGAATGAGCGACTCCGCACGTACTTGGAGTATCGAGGTCAACTCACTTTAATGAATGATATGGAAAGTTTCCGGGCTTCTGTGACATTCTACGTTTCCCTTACATGAACAGGAAGAGGAATTGGTAAGATTGGTTCATCAAATGAAGAACAATGGGCATCCTATTGAGGCGGATTAGCTGTCCAAATTTACAGACAAGTTGTAAAAATTAATAACCAAGTTGTCCAAAATAAGAGCCAAGGTCACCTCTACTTATCAATTCATTTTTAAACGTATTAAAACTAATTTTAATAAAAATAAGACGATAAATAGCTTGCTAAGTTTCTAAACAACCCTTCTGAAAAGAGAGTAACAAGAAATGTCAATTAGTATAGAAAATATCGCACTTCAAACTTGGAACTTCGATGCTTATAAGCAGACTGTCCAAAATTATGAGCACTTCCCCTATATAATCAATTCTATTCAAAAAAAAATTTCAAATTCTGACCGGGCTAGAGGGGCTTTGGCGTCAAACGGTGAGAGATATCCTCGGAGATACCTCCCTCCTTCGGTTTCACCGATTTCCTTTGTTTCTGAGAATGTTTTGAAACTTGTCCAAATTTCAAATAATTTCTTAATGTATTTGGTCCATAGACACCTATGACCGAAATAATTTTCGATATCGAATTTTCGAAGGTCAAAGTGAAACCGATTAAAACACTTTGAAGCAGGCCTGAGCTAAAATAAAAGCCGAAATTAATTTGGTGGTGCATGTTGGCATTCTTCGAAATGCTGCGAAAATTCACGTAGAGAAAATGAGAGTTTTTTTAATGTGAAAATTGTTTAATTCCGTAGAGTTAAATCATTTTTACAAGAGAATCCTTTTACTAATTTAGTCGAATACAGTTAGGGTAAGTGTGCCAAATTCCGGCCAGCTTGCAATTTCGTCCACCTTTTTTGTTCCTCGAATTTTCATGAACTTTTAGATTTTACGTACTCTAGAGATTATACAATGCAAAAGAATAACAAAAAATGCAGCTTCGACAAACGAGATGACGTGAAAAAGACATTGGAAGAATTCCCGAAGGGCAAGGAACTATGAGAATGAAGGTGGCCGAAATAGGGCACCAAAGCTATGTCTATATTTTTATTCATTTTAAAATATATTAAAAATGATTTTAGAGTAAATAAAGACGGTAAACTCTTTACAAGGTTCCAAGCAACACTCTTTCAGAAGAAGGAATAAAAAAAATCAATTAGTATTTAAAATATTACATTTCAAACTTGAGACTTCGCTGCCTGCATGCAACTATGCCGAAATTTGGCACACTTACCCTATTTGGGTTAATTGTGAATAATTGTCGTTATTACAACAAAAACATTGGGCTGAATTTTGAGCTGTCTCAAAATTCAGGATAGGTTTGAGAAAACCCCTTTCGTACAACCCAATTTTGGTTAATAAGGAATGAAAAAGTACATATTACAAGAAGGGACACGACCTGTTAATAAGGATAAAATAGAGAAGAAAATATTTTGTCGCATTTCAGAGATTTTTGGCAACCGCAGCGCCGCCAGACGTTTGTCAAGTGAGTTATTTGTGTGTCTATCTCTCTCTCGAGTTGAATTGTGCGCGATTTAAGAACTTTCCATTTGAAGTGATATTTGCATTTAATTTCTTTGTATTTCTGCAAGATTCAAGTAATTTTATTTTTTTTCCGTAATATAATAACTACAGTAACACAATATAACTATTTAATTTTGAGAAAAACCTAAAATAATATTTTTATCCATTAGATAAGTGAGTGTAATCGACTCATTTCAAACTTGTGCCAGCTGGGTTCTTCACTAAAAATTTTCTATAGTCAGTGATATTTTCTCTAATGACAGCTGGTTGATTACAAACATTTATTGTTTTTTTTTTCTTTGTGAAAAAAAACATTAAATCCAAAGGTTTATTTAAAACTGAAGTGCAATCATTCCTCTACAAGATGAGTAAATCGATTTTCATGAAATAATAATATTTTATAAAGAAATTAGTGAATTTGTGGCTGTTTACATTTTGCTCTAAAATGGGCGCTTCAGAAATCAATATATCTTTTCGGGAATCGCATTATTCAGCACTGTTTTACTATTTGAGATACCGAAGGGAACAAAAGAAAAGATTCGTAAGAACAAAACTTATTCTGAGGAAGATCTAAAGAATGCCTTGAAGTGTGTACGAAATAGTTCTACCAAAAGTGCATCCGGAACACGAAGTGATCCGAAAAACTGCTCTCTCTTGGAGTTCGAGCAGTTAAAAATTATTTTC
The DNA here is from genome assembly GCF_024763615.1 of Phlebotomus papatasi. Lineage (NCBI taxonomy): Eukaryota > Metazoa > Arthropoda > Insecta > Diptera > Psychodidae > Phlebotomus > Phlebotomus papatasi. Next base: position 10,184,417 of record NC_077223.1, read on the forward strand.
TCGTTTTAATACGCTTGCAAATTGAATGATCCAATTAAAAGACCATTTGATCCAATTAGCGAACAGGCGATCCACTTAGTGAATGCTAACTTATTTCAGTATTATCATTATTTTATAAATTTTCTTTAATATTTTTGATATTTTTTCTTATATTGTGTTTCTGAATGAAACACAATATTAAAAGGGAAGTTTTTACGAGACAGATCACACAATAATTTGAACATTCAAGGGATTACCGGAGGTCAATGACACTAGTTTTATATGGTATGGACTTCCGCGATGGCGGATTATCACACTTCACTGAGATTTTTAGATTGTAGCGTGAGAATAAATGGCAATGTGTATCGAGAAATTATCCTGGAATGACCTCTGAAACCGTTTACTTACAAAAATTTCGATAAAACATACTGAAAGTTCCATCAAGGCTCGCTGAAACAACGAAAACGACGTTTCGTAATTTATTTCGAAGCCACAATGGTATCCATAATAAATGTCTTTTAACCCTCTAACGGTGTTTTCTTTAATATGCGAAGAAAAGTTCTAAAAGAATGTTTTCTAGGATAATTATGGCCCAATAAAGTCGAAAAAACCATTCATTCTTCATTATCTCTTTTAGTTTAGGCGCTAGGTGAGGAAATATAAAAAATTTTTGAAACCCTTTTTGCTTCTAAAATTCACATTTTTAGTTTCTTCAAATTTTTTAAATAAAATATTCAAATTTCGGCATAGTTGCATGTAAGCACCGAAGTTCTAAGTTTGAAATGCAATAATTTTAATTCACATTGATATTTTTTGTTCCTTCTTTTTCGGGAGGGTTGTGTGGAACCTTCAAGACTAGTTTATCATATTTGTTTTCTTTAAATAACTTCCTAAAATATTGAAAAATTAATAAAAATATGGACATTGCTTTGGGTAGTATTTCGGCCACTTTGTGTGAAATTTCGGCCACCTTTTTTCTGACCACGTTTTGTGACGGAACGGATAGAAAATTTCAAAACGTCATACGGAACGAGTTTAATATTTAGTTTAATACGTTTATATGACCCACAAGCCCTATTATTATTAATCGTGTCGGGGCATAAAATTTACACATGTCTTGCCCAAAAACAGGCCACCCACAAGCCCTGAGATCTTCCGTTTAATTTGTCCTAAACACCTGAAGAGTAGAATCTCAATTTTACACGCAGATTCCCGTAGCAATTTGCACTTCCTGAACTCTTCCAATGACTTTTTCACATCATCTTTTTCATAGAAGCAATGGTTTTTTTCTCTGGACATTGTTGAATTCAGAAATTGAAAAAGAAAACATAAAATGAATAAGAAATTTAGGAAAGCAAAAGATGTGGCCGAAATAGGCAACACTACCTCACCGGAGAGACGCTCACAAAGTATATACTTTTTTACGCGAAATACAGGATCCAGCTGGGAAATTTTACCCGAAATTTTAAGATTGATTCACTATTAACATAAACAGAAACAATCTTTAATGAAAACTAAACAATTTTCATGAAAAACACCGAAGGAAAACCTTCTGCACTTCACCACAAATCACAAGACTGCTAAAGACACAATCGATCTGTCACATTTTTTGTAAGACTCTTTCCAAACTGAGTTTTTACAACGCAATTTAAATTCAAATTGTACCTAAAATTTAACTGTCTTTGTGTTAATACATCCTAAAATGAATAAATATTTGAAAGCAAAATGAATTCATTGACTGTTCGAAGATGACATACATAATTTTAATTAATTTATTTCCATGGCCGAAATTACACTCAAAGTGGCCGAAATTAGAAGCTGGCCGAAATTTGGCACACTTACCCTATCTTTCAGTAAAAAATAAATTTATTTTAGTCAGATAACTTTAAATCTGTATTTTTATGGAAATTGGAAATGAGTTTTTTTTGCACAAATATTTTTTGTTGCTTTTTCTCTGACCTGTCACACAAAACTGGCAATAGCAACAAAACGAAGAGTCAAAATGAGTTCAAACTTTCTAGAGATGTTTATAAGACTATTACCGAAGACACTATAGCACTTTTAAATAAATAAAACCTTTATTGTCGCTGTAAATGTGATTTTTGTGAAGACCGCCTGGAGGCGGTCTTACCCGTTAGAGCGTTAAACTGATTTTCGAATGATTTTTTTCTCTTGGGAAAACTTCATTTTTGAGCGCTCGTAATTCCTCATCATTTGCCTAAATCGTCTTAGCCGAGACATAAACAATCACGACATTTTCCGCTGTTTTGGATATTCACTCTTATCTCTTAAGGTTTTTCAAAGGCAAACTTTAAAACGGCCCTAGAAACTTTATTTTCTCGCCGATTTTGGTAGATTTGGGTTCGTTGGAAAGGTCTTGGAATTTCTGATAAGGCTGAAATAGTTTCAACCGATTTTGACTCGATAATAAATTTTAAGAAAAAAAATGTGTGAAGAGAAATGCAGATACGACAACGGTCGATGGGACCGACTATTTGCCGTTCTAAATCGAATATTCTCTTGAATCTCATCTAAAATAAACTAATCTAGATTTATCACTGTCTCCCTAAATGCTCTTACGATTCGATAGGGAGACAAAATATTTGATTCTGAAAACTTTTTGGGGTTAAGGGAGCTTCAAAACGCACTTTGGCAAATTTTGAGGTCGATCTGAAAATATTTCATGGGACTCACCTTGACTTTCAAGTACTGGAAAGTCTCCAGGAGAACATTGTAGCCGACAGCAACGTTCCGGAAGTAGTGGGAATAGTTGAAATTTGCATTTTTCACCACAACATTTGCTGCCCCCTTTCCACCCTTTTTCACCTTCCCCCCTCCACCACCGATGGCTATTGTACTCTTCACGGTGTCATTGGGAACTTTACCAGCAATTCCTGCTGTATCCCGAAGAATGTCAGAATTTTGCTGAACAACTGCTACATCATTTTTTCTCTTCTTAGCATCCTCTTGTCTGCAACACAAAAAAAACCAAAAATCCATTAATTAATCTTCCGGAAAAAAAACTCAAAATTTCTTCCCGTGAGAGATTTTTTCTATATTTCCGGAAACTAAAGAGAAAAAGCAAGAAATTTCTGGGATTTGCCACAACATGCGGTAATATTTTTTTCTCTTGGGAATTTAAAAAAAAAATAAAAAGAATTGAGGATGGAAAGGGTTGAGGAGTCTTTTTTGCCCATTTCTTTTTGATCACACAATTCAGATCGTTCTTTCTGTTGCTTCCTGAAAATATACAAAAAATCTCCTAAATTGCCTCCAAATCCATCAAAAGTTCCAACTTACTCAGTTCCATTGCCACTTGCAGCTCCATTTGTAGTGGCTGCTGCTTCTGCAGGGCCCCCCGGAGCACCTAGGACATTTGTTCGTGGCACTACAATGTACTTTCTTCCGGCAATCGTGGCAATTGTTTGCGGTGGAGCTTCGTCAGTCGATGCACTCTTGGCTTGAGTTCTTGTCTTTGATGTCGATGGGGTTTTGCTGCCCTTCGCTGCCGGAGTTTTCAGTGGACTCACCTGTATCGGTTGCTTTTCAGCCTGTTCCTCCTCCAGACATCCCTAAAGCCCAAGAAGAATCCCTTTTCTCAATGAATTTTCCCAGAAAACAATTTAAAAAGAATTTTCAAAAAAAACCTCTTAAATTAAGAGAAATCAACTTTCTTTGAATTCAGGATATTTGGGGTTTAATGAACACATTCGGCTTCATTAATCTTCTATCATCTCGCAGTAATTGAAATTTTTCATCCAAATAAAACAAAATTTTGTTAAAAAATATTCTTAAGGCTTGTCTCTTAAAATATGTAGTCGAATCTTATCATAAAATGATGGGTAGAGGAGGGTGGGGCAGCTTTAGGCAAGCCTGATTTACAAAAATATAAAATATTGAAATAATAATTTAATACTGTATGGGAACTGTGCTGCGTAATTTTCAAACAGCCAATACTTTTTTATTAAAAAAAAAATTATATATATATATATATATATATATATATATATAAGGGAATCTGGGGCATAATGTGACAAAATTTATATTTGATTTTGTCACGTTCTAGAAGATCTAATTGAGCTCATTTATACGGTCTCAATTGGATTGAAATCCCAATACGATTCCTCGTATCGAATTGGATTAAATTTAAACCGTCCTATTTGTCCCAGAAAAACTTCAGAACGCATGAAAAGGAAATTGGAGTAACATTTCACATTCAATCTAAACTTATTTTATGGTTTTTGTCGGAAACGCGCGACAGAAACAATTATTTTTGTGGTTTTTTTCAGTTTTATTAAAAATAAAATGTGAGCCGAAAGTTAAAAAAAAAAAGAATTAACAAAGATAAAACCTAAGCCTCTTTTCGAATATTACTAGAACGTATGAGAAAATTTACATGAAAGACTGTTAAAGTTGATTAAAAAACTATAAGAATGGTAATAATCTAGCTGAGATCTTACATTGAATTACCAGAAATTAACAAAAAATCCATTTAGAAGTTTAGAACAATATTTCTATAGTTTCAAACCTAAAAAAAAGACATCCTGCTAAACACCTAATTCAATCCCTACATCGATGTAAACCTATAAGATTATGACGCAGGCACACGTTTCCAATTAAGTGAAATGGAATCGGTTGAAATTTTACCTCTTACTCTTTCAAACGGAATTCAGAGAATATTGACACTTTCTGTCAAATGGACATTTTATTTATTTAAGAAAGAAAACCAAACAATACACTTCCAAGTCTCTCACGTACAGTTACAAACAAAAGAAGAATGAAAGCAAAAAGAAAGAAGAGAAAAAAAATTAAATTAAAATAAGAAAAATTCTTAGACGTCCCGATCCAAGTAGTGAGATCTCAGAAACAGTTCAGACTTTATGAAAGAGGTGGAATCGAGTTAAAAACGCAGATCCCGCGTATATTATGCGACCACTATGAATGTGACCGGACTTTCCGGTTACTTGTGGCCCGGACGCCTTATTTTGGAGACGAGAGGGGACGGCTGAATTGCTCTTTGCTGAGATAACAATGACCTAGGATTCTGAAATAGGGATCTTACAGATCCCTATTTAGGATCACACCCAGATCCTCTGACGACCTAATTATATGGAATGGGAGTGCTTCCAATGCTCAGTACTGGCCGCGGGACTCCAATGCTCCTCTTCGAGATAATAATGACCTAGGATTTGCCAGGATTAAATTCGACGAATTTGCTATTCGACCAAGTTCATTGTTAAGACGAAGAAAAAGAGAAATCGAAATTTAATTTTCAATTAAAAATTGAATTCTCACTTGACAGAAAGAGACAAATATCTGTCTGAATTCAGTTTGAAAGAGTCAGAGGAAAGATTTCAATCGATTGAATTTCACTAAATTAAAAAATTGTGCCAGCACCATTAGATTCGGATTTTGGGACAATCCAATGACAATGAGGCTATTTACACCGCCGCATTAGATTGAGATTAAACTATCCTAAAATCGGATTTTGGGACAATTCAGTCTCAGTCTAATACGGAGTGTAATTGGCTTCAATGAAACAGTTTATATTGCCGTATCAGATTGAGTCTAAATTGTCCCAAAACCCGATTTTGGGACAATCCAATCTCAATCCAATGCGGCGGTGTAAATGGTCTCAATCTCGCATTAGATTCAAATACTCACCTACTGTTTCGGATAGGAAAACAGAAAAAGAAAAAAGGCCACGAAATAGAAGAAAAAGAAGAAAACGAACATGGCTTCTTGGTGATTTTTTTTTTTTATAAATAGTGAGGAAATTACAAAAACCAAATGTAAAATCATTTATTGAGGCAATTTACATCGTCATCGTATTTGATTGGGATTGAATTGTACCAAAGTTCGAAATCTAATGGGTTTACATCATATAGAGATTCTTGGAACATGTAGGACAATTTGAATCCGATCTAATTCGATATGCGATGTCGTATTCGATTTGCCGGTTATAACGAGAAAGCTAAAATAAATCCCAATGTAATGCGGTGATGTAAATGGCCTCATTGATAGTGAAAATGATTTTAATACGACTTCAGTGTATGAAGCTTTTTTCAATAAAAACTCTTAATTTTTCTCGAAAATAAAAAAAAAAATTAAGATTTAAGTTGGATTATCTAACCCTTTTCAGAAAAAAATAGTTATAAAGTTCATACTTGTGAATTATGTAACTATTTCAGCGATTATTACTAATGCGATTATTGATATTTTTTTGGGCTTTAAATTTGGACTATAATTCTCATAAATTGGTTGAAAAATAGGCCCTTCTGAGCGGTTAAATTTTAATTTCGGGAAAGTCGAAATTTCGAATTTTCCGGCCTTAGGTATTTATTTTGACCTCTAGCCCGGTAACAAATTTTTGGTTAATGAAAAGCAATATTCGAGAAAGAAATTGCGAGTAGTTTATTGATTTAAAGACCTTTCCGTGAAATATGAATTTATCCAAAATCAGTTGCAAATAAAACCTTTCATAGACGATTAAATTTGACTTTCAGTCGTTTCCAATATAGACAAAACATATTATTGGAGGGAAAAATTAAAAATCTTCAAGGTACTCTAGAATTTGCACAATAATTATTAAAGTTCCAAATCTCCAAATTTTCCGAAGCTAAAAATTGGTTTATTCGGAGTTTCAAATTTTACTTTAAACACCTCAAATGAACCTAAATGTCTTGAAAAAGGGATTGTTGGATTGTTATTCGAATTAATGATGCTAAATGGACCCAAATGGAAGCCTAAGTGTAGTAATTCTTCAAGGAAGCGCTGCCGCTGTCATTTAAATCCGGGTAATTAATCTTTTTTTTAAATAATTATTTAAATATTTCATTTAAAAAAATTGTTTAACCCTTTAAGGACGATTGGAACACAGGTGTCCCATATAGAAAATAATTTTTCCTGACTACCCAAAGTTATTTTTTTCTTATGTCTGTACATAATTGTAAAGTAGAAAGTTGAAGAAATCTAGAATATTTTTTGCAAGTCTCTAGCTATTTTCTATGTAGTAAATATTTAAGCTCAAAAATGGCGAATTTTTAAATTCTCAAATTCATAATTTATTTTATTAATTTTTTTATACTTCCAATTTTTTTAAGCAAATCCCCTTTGGCAATAAAAACTACAGTACTCATACGTAATATTTTTCATTAACTCTTTCGTCTCCTTTGGGACTCTGGGTACCCATGGAAAAAATAATTTTTTTAGACTATTTAGAATCGATAAAATTCTGATTCTTGTGGATGATTACAAACTATAAGGATGTCCAAATCTAGGATATTTTTTGCAGGATCCCAATTTACTCCTGAGCTAGGATATTTTTGGTCAAAAATCGTGAATTTTCGATTTTCTGCTTCCTTTCAGATATTGTGACTTTTTTGATATTTCGTCGGTTGCCTCAGCAACTGTGCTAACTGCATTTGCTTTGTGTCAGCATTCGTTGTAAGCAACGCATCGCTGCGCGGCGTTTGCAATGAATGCAGACACAAAGCAGATGCAGTTAGCACAGTTGCTGAGGCAACCGACGATTTCTAGACCCAAATAAGGAAAAACCTCTCGGGGCCAATAAGTATGATAACTAACAATTACAGATTACATAAATTCGAAAAACAATTTTTTCATAAATTTTCAAAAAACTTGTTCAAACTTGATGGGAACTCTCATCCGCATAAATCTAGAGGTCAAATGTAAGGTTATCCCGCCAATGTCCGCCATTTGCTTTTTGACACAACCTTGTAAGAAAATTCCAAGCGGGAGCGAAATTTTTGTCAATATGGCCGATAATTTTGACATTTGGCAGCGACGGAGATTGCTTTCAGGGAAGTTTTTCCTATTCTTCCTGATTTTGGTGAATTCTGATAGTCCAGGAAGTGTTTTTTTGGCTCTTGAGAAAGCCTAATGTGTCTACAATAACATCGTGTTGAGAGAAATGTGTGTTAAAGTGTTATTGTGTGAAATATTTTGAGGAATCTGTTGGCAAGCAGGACCTGGGTGTCCTTTTTAGCACTTCCTGGACATCCCACAAGATACTGGTCAATAATTCACCTTGTTTTAGTTATCAACATCGTACAGGAGTCCTTTGACACGCACAAATAGTTTACAAAATCGATAATATTGGCTTTGGGAAAATTGAAGTTTGTCCAAGTTTGTATCCTTTGCGTTCTTTTGGGGACGAGAGTTCCCATGAGTTTTCTAATTTCCCAGAGGCGAAGAAAATTCTTTCTCTACAAAAGTATCATATTTGACCACTAAGACTTACAATAAAGTGAGTAGTACTGAAATTCGTTCGCTGGATATGTTGTGGTCCGGAAAGAGTTAAAGCTAAAAATATTATTCATTGGTAGGGTGGAATCACCAGTTCTCGCCAGTGCCCCACTTCTCGCCACTTACATTGAAATCGCTATTTTTCGCAATTTATGAAATAAATGAGTCGCAATTTTTTTGTATTGTTTCTGCTTCTACGCATAGAATCGAAAAATAATAATTATTCGTTTTGGATTCACGATTTTGATCACTTTATAGAGCAATATTTTAAGCAAGTGCATTGAATCCAACATCTCTTACCAAATGTACTAAGTGTCGTCAAATTTTCATCAGGCCAAAAATACCTATTTGGGTAAATAATTTGTCTATTGAATATTTAATTGCACTTGTGGAATACATAAAATTTGTATTTAGTCAATTAATATTTCATTTTATATTATTTTTGTATAAAAATGAGGCATGGCGAGAAGTGGTAATATTCTGGAATTGATTTTACCACCTGTCGCCATATCTTTTCAATAGGCGACGCTAACTTCACTTCGTACAATCTCAGTTGTCAAATCTGCATTGTTTACTTTCTGCAAAAGCCCCATGCCCATAATTTGATTTCTCAAATAAAAGTGAAGAAAAATCATTTAAAGAGAGTAATAATAAAGTGATCACAAGGAAAGAGAAATGGTGAATGTATTCTTTTCATAGCATTGCCTAAAATAACCGAGTGTGGTTCTTTTCAAGTGGGTGGCGAGATGTGGTTACAAATTTTACAAAACTGGCGAAAAGTGGTAAAACGTGGCGACGAAATGGTTATTTTTGCATTATTAATAAAAATCAGTTTTTTAAGTAGTCCAGCGTTATGTTCTAGGATTATTGTTTTCACGTATCTAGAGCCAATACATCTAAGTAACTTTGTGTCAAATTTGACTTATCTTGTAACAAGGATTCAAAAGTTATGATTAAATGAATTTAATTTTTTCCTAAACATGGCGATAGCCGGTTATTCCACCTTATTGTCAGAAAAATTACTCAAATTTTTGGGCTATTTTTGTCCCTATCGTTCATAGAGGCACAAAATACACCGAATCAGACTGTTAGATTTTCCAAGGTTAGATGTAAGACTTATCATTGATTATGTTTCTCAGTTTAATTTTTATTGTTGATTTTCAGTCCGTAAAAAGTGTCTCGTCGTTAAAGGGTTAAAATAAAGAGGGCTAAGAATTTTTACATATTTTTTTTAATCAAAAATAATTGTGAAAATTTGAATTTGTCACACTTTGCCCCAGTTTCCCCTAAGGATTTTATAGAGGGTCGTCGTGAAGGAGGTTCTCTTATTTTTAAGAGACGCTCGGCAGATCTCTGTAAATGCACCCAACTCACCTGGCAAATGTACCTGGCGTCCACCGTGGCGCCCCTCTCGACGCCCACGCACTCGTGATGGTAGAGACAGAGGCATTTCCTGCACTGCAGCTGTGGAATGGTCCCCATGGCGAGCACGCACTGGATCGTGCAGGGCTCCCCTCTGCAAAGAGGCCACACAGACACATCGAGAGGCGATTTCCGGGAGTTCCAGGTGGGGCAGGATTTTAGGGGTTTTTGCGGAGGAGGAGGAAGGGTAGGGAGGGTCCCTTGGGCAAATCCCTGTTAACTTCAGATGGACTGAGGTGGGTACTTACTTGGCTTTCGATGCTGCAGCCGGTGCTCCAGTGGCGACTTTTGGTGGAGATTTTGCTGTCTGCACCTTGATGTCCTCTTTGTCCTTGGAGCGTGGGGAGCTGACTGAGGAGCGACTGCGGTTGAGGATGCGAATGGAGGCTGGTGGTGGGGAGCCTCCCTTGGGTCCCTTCGGCTTGGGAATTCGCTTGCCCAGTGGACTCTCTCGCGACGGAGTGTCCACAGATGCCATTGAGGCTCTCTTCATTGTGGCTGCATTGGACTTGGCATTGCGGATGATCTCGAATTCTGGACCAAGGCCAAGGGGTTCCTTTACAAACGTAAAGTTATCCAGGGTGAGATCATGCGTGAGATTCTGCTGAATCTCCGTCCGGGTGCGAAGTTTCTTTGAAGTTGGAGTGAAATAGTACACTTCCCCCTTCTCCTTACTAATCCCCGCCACGGCTCTGTACACCAATTCTCGCTTCCAGCCGTACTCAAAGGGTTTCCGGAAGATTGGATCATCCAATTTCACCACACCCGGACGCTGTGGGGTGACTTTCTTGACATTCGGCGTGGACATTTGGGCCATTTCATCGTCGTCCGGGAGTTCCTGCTTGATGACCATGGTGGGACTGAGAGCATTGTTTGGAGCTGAATTTCTGAATCTTTTGCTTCGACTCCCAGATGCCATTCGCATACCCACTGCTGAGCCTCCATTGTCCTCAAAACCCGCAAATTCCTCATCATCGTCATCACTGATACTCACAGAATCCGCCACATTCTTCCGCTTCACGCCCTGCTCACTTCCCGGATACTTGGCATTGACGCCACTTTCCGGCTCATCCAGAACCTCTTTCTTGATCTCCGCCATGCCCTCTTCGGGCTCCTCCCGCTTAATGGCCACCCCTTGGAGTGACTCCGCCACACCCGGAACCTCCATGTCAGCTCTAAAAGTGCCCCGCTTTTGTTTTCGGTCTTCCGTGTCTTCACGCAATCGAGGTTAGGCGTCTGCAAGACAAGTTTGGCGCAAAAACACCCCAAAAATCTCAATCACTGTGCCACTAAACACTTAGACCGTGGAGATTGCTGATCAATCTACCTGTTCAGATGCCGAACCATGCACTTTTTTCCACTTTTCCACTGCAAAAAGCCACAGAGAAAATTGTTCGCCAAAAATTCACTTTGACAACTCCTCAAAATATGCCGCCATGTTGAACGCGTTATCACGTATAACAGTGTGAAGTTGGTTCCAAATTTAAATTTTAAACGTTTATTTTTCGTTTGGTTACTTCGATTTTCCCTCGGATTTTTCTCTCAATTTTTGTCATTTTCTGAATTTTCCACTAGAAAATCAAGAAAACAGAATTAAACTCTTTTTATTATTCTTCTTCTGATGGTAAAAAATAATTTTACTGGTGAATAATATTTTGAAGGTTCCCAAAACTGTTATAAACAGATCAAAAAATTCCCACCAAAAATTTCAATTTTTCAAAAAAATATTCTTTATTCGCAATTTTCTTTTTTATCTTCAATTTTTTCAGTTTCCTGAGGAGTCCGAGGAGTCCCTTCGTCTTTTTCCTTAGCTTCTCCTTGGTTTTCGTCGTCTGCGGATAATTTTTCCCCACCCTCTTCAGAGTCTTCTTCGCCTTTTTGCGCCTCATCTTCAGATTTTTCCTCTGAAGACGGGTCTTCACTTTCAGAAGCTTTCTCTGCAACTTCCTCTCGTGGCTTTTTTGCCCTTCCTTTGGCTTTGGCCTTCTTTTTGAGTCTTTTGGCGCGTTTCTTAGCTGTTTTCTCCTCAGCCAATCGACGATTTGCCTCCAATTTGTCCTGATACTCAAAATCCATTTGTTCTCTCTTGCTGGCTTCCTGAATGTGCTTCTGCCGGGCATATTCTTTCCTCCGGAGATGCCGATAGACATGAAATTCTCCAGAACCTGCTCCTGCACTCGATCCCATGACATTCCTCACAAATGACGGCACTGAGCTCAAGTGATCCTTCTCCCGTGGTGCTTCTGGGATAATAACAGGTTTGTTCTAGAAGAAAAATAGGAAAATCACCATGAAAACAGAGAAATTTTCATCAATTTTGAGGTTATGTACGGGATTCTTCATGAGTTTCTCCAAGCGAATCCTCTGCAGATCAGAAGCTGATCTCACAACAAACTTTTTCTTCTTCTCAGGCTCATTTTCCGTACTTTCCGGTTTTTCCTCTGCCTTCTCCATTGTTTTGGATGGATTTTCCTCAGAGAAAATCTCTGTTTTTGTTCAAATTCCTCTTTACACTGACATTTATCCGGCATTTTTGACATTTAACCTTTGTGCAGCTAACTTCATGGCATTAGGCAACTTCACTGTCGGTGGAAATTTTGTGAGTGCGGTTTGCAAGAGGAGCAGAAAAATAGGAATTTTCGTGGAAATATCGTGGTGAAAATCCAGTGAATTTGTATAGATTGTGTGGAAAATTGTACAGAGAAGACTTGTGAATAGCTGTGATGGCCCAAGACGCGGTGGATGTGCCCCAAAGTGTGCCGGATAACCAAAAAACAAAAATCGATGAACCCACCGTCATAGCAAAAGCCGTACCGGAACAAAATGGCAAGAAAAAAGGTAAGATTTCCAATAAAATGGCCATTTTATGATTTTTCACCATCAATGGGGAATTTTCTGGGTATTTTTGAGATATTGAGCACCACGTGCTCGCCCCACGGAGCCTCCAAAGTTGCCATTGTCACATAATCTCGATTGTTACGTAATGGTGGGAATTTCATGAGTGACTTTGGGCATTGCAAAACCCCCAAAAAACCCCTCTATTGCTCTACTATCTACCTGGATTTTCTCCACTGGGCCATTGAGTCTTCCCAGCGGCTATCACAGTGCCCCAAAAGTGGGTCAGTTGTGCGAAAAATGCGTGTTTTTCCACCCATCTCTCCTCCTCTGACCATGTGACTTTGATTCCCTTTCCCCTCTCCATTTGTCGCTATCTTCACGCATCTATCCAAATTCAAATTTCCGACCGGTAAATCTTTCCAAAAATTTCTCTAGAAAAAAAATTGTAATAAAATATTAAAAAAAAATGTCGCGTTATTAGATAATTAATCTTTATTATTGAAGTTTATTGTTCCCAGTGATATGGGACGGGAGTTTGTGTGATTGTCAACGGCTGAAAGCACAGGGAATTGGCTGGAGAGTAGCCGAAAAACGTGCTCATCACTCCACTTCTTATCTCAAAAGAGCACTAAAATCCTAAGTAAATGTTTGACTTTTGGCGTCGAAAGACGAGATTTCTTTAGCATCTCCGTGCTAAGTAGGCATACACTAACTGGAGGAGATTTTCTGGTGCAGTTTGTTGCACTCTCTTTGGAGGTCTTCTGCCTGGGTTTGCTCTTGTGAGATTTTCTCACACTTTTTTATGAATTGTCGCAAGTTTTTTTTTCTTTTTTTTTTGGTATTCCTGAACAATTGGTTGAGTTGATTTGTCGATTTTGCGCATTAAAGATAATTTTATTGAAGGATAAAACTATTTTGAAATATCAAACATTTCCTTTTGTCATTCCATTCCTGAGGAAAACGAATAAATTTTTTGCTGATAATTCAGGAAATTATCTACAAATTGAATAAATATTTTGAAGGATTATTTATTTATTTAAATTTTAGCTTTTAATTTCCATTTTCATTCATAAAATACAAGAATTCCTGTGAATTTCTGCAAAACAAGTTTTGGTCGCTTTCATTGCCAAATGTCGTAAGCGTATTTCTCTTATTGACCTTAGGAGATTTTCGATAATTCAATTTTGCGCCATTGATATTTAAATTGTAGCCTTGAAAGGATTTTTAGTTACTTTATGGCCTCTACACATTGGAAGCAATTTTCGTCAAAAATTGCATTTTTGACAGAATTTTGAAGTTTGTGCCTAATGGCCTCTACACATTGGGAGACATTTTTGTCAAAAATAGCTTTTTTGAACGAAATTCCCTGCAGCGTTGTAGGGGGAAACGTCAAATTTCTTTCAAAAACGCAATTTTTGACGAAAATTGCTCCCAATGTGTAGACGCCTTATAGCATTGCACGTAATTTCCTTCAAGAAAGCAATTTTTGATGAAAATTGCTGCCAATGTGTAGAGGCTTTTAGGTCAAAAGTCCATTTTGTTGCACTTTTTTCTCGCTTCGTGGAAAAGTGACAGCGCACCGATTTTGATAATATTTTCCTTCATTCTCTCTTCCAATTTAATTTTGGTTGACAAGTACTTTTCTCAGATACTTACTTTATATTAATTAATTGAGTTTATAATGAATTAATGTAAAGAAATTAAATTCAGTGAGGGGAAAGTACCCTCCCTTCGAATGTGTTCATACCTTCGAATAATATATGAATTTCTTTTATTTTTCCTAAAATTATCAATAATTGATAGGCTAACCAACATTTAATAGAAATGTGTAAGTCTCGTAGGAAAAATAAAAGAAAATTCACATTATTCGAAGGCAGGAACGTTCGAAGGGAGAGTACTTTCTTCTAACCGTTATGACGTGTGTTTGATAGAGGATTTCTGCGCTCCTTTAATATTTTTTTTATTGACTATTAATTTTTAAGGACCTAGAACATTATATCTCTAGTAGTTCTATATAAACGACTAGTAATTATGAAAAATCTTTGTTTTATCATAAACAGAACATCTTACCTTTTTGTTATTTCAATTCAATGAAATAGCACATTCTTAGAAAAGTTTAGACATAAATACTAATGATAATTATCAAATTTATTTAAAATAGTTCTTATAATCTTAAAACATTTTTCTCATAATAATTTTATTAGTAGTGAGAACATAAAGCAATATTTACGTTGATAAATCGCAGCAATTATTTCATAATGGTTTCATACAATTATATTTGTTTGTGTTAATTAAATGAAATCAATACTCCAACTAATATTGGCCACCAATTCTATTTAGTTCTCACAACTAATGCAAATAAATGTGCCTGACAACTTGAAGCCGCCGTGCTTCAGTCTTTTGCCGTAAATAGACACAGGCTGATCCTCCAGAATACGCAGCTCGAAAAATTTGGCGGTAGATCAGCTCAAACTATCATACACTGAAGATTTAGATTTAAGGAATAGTGTTTTCAGCGTAAATTTCTATTAAATGTGCACACTTTGATTGCTGAAAGACATCTTAAGTTTAATATCAACGTATTTTTCATAAAGATAGGAGTAATCTGACTTTTCCATTACTCCAAGATTTTGCGACATTGCATACCATTACTCCATGTTTATTTCACCAAATTGACATTTCGAAAAGTACCCAAAAACACCCAAAGTGGAGTTATATATTTTTATCCTCATAAATTTCACTAGACCGAATTTTGAAGCTCAGACTGATCCCCCAAATTTTGGGCTGATCCCTGAGTATATTGACACCAATCCTCATTTTTCAAGCTGATCCCTAAGCCGATCCCTGTGTCTATTTTGGGCTTTCTTACGAAAGAAGTGCATGCGAAAGGATGTCGTGTCTTTTAAGTCCCACTATTTTAAGGGTACTCTATAATTTATATTCCATTCAAATTATCTAAATATTATAGAGTGTCCATCGTAGAGTGATTTTGTGCGTCATTTTACATACTGAGAGAAATCCGAAAAAGTTAAAATAACATTCCGGAAATGTTAATTTTACCCTGCATTATTTATCCGAAATCGGTGTAAATATTACCCTTTTTAGGTGTATTATGGGTTAAAGTTACCCTTCTTTCATGTTGATTTTACCCTTAAAAGGTGTAAAATTAACATTAAAAAATGTTGAAATATTTTTACACCTAAAAAGTGTTAAAGTTACGAGGAAAAAAAGTTAATCGCATCCTCTTTTTTTCTCAGTGCATGCACACTTCTGTTGGATGCATATGCTCTTATACATGAATTTGTATAAGAAAACGGAACATGAATATGAATAACAGAAAATAATTCTAAAAATTGAAAAAAAACCAACTAATTACGAATTAATCTTCATAACAAATAATTTATAGACATTACAATGAATGCTGTATAGTACAGACAAGTAATATTATACAGTTATTACAGCCAATGAGATGGGTATCAACCCCATTTATTTAGTTATTGGAAGTAATATGTTATAGTACCCGTTAGTAATATAATTTAGTTACGATAATTAAATGAAAAAGATACTGCAACTAATACTGGTCGACTATTTCATTTAGTTATCCTACCTATACATAGATATGGGTCTATGCTTACTGTATATGAGGTTGTTAGGACTAAATTTGTCTAAGAGTGCAAGAAAAAACAATAGAGGTCAAACGTCAAGAGATATCAACTTCTGGTTGTCGTTGACCGCCCATAACACGATATTTTCTAGAGACTTATTTTCACGACCATTTTCCTTTGCTTTTTGAGTTTTGTAGAAACCGGCTCCATAGATTTCTTTTATTGACGGATATGTTTTGAAAATTGTCCAAACATCCAAACACACCAGTGACTGAAAAAAATTGTTGAAATCGAATTTTATACGGTCAAAATTAATCTACTCTTCTTTACCCACTTCGTCAAAATTGATTTTTTTTTGAAATTTTTAACCCGACTCCCAATATTGTGTCTCAATATTGGTTGAACATTTTTATTGGTTGTATGTTTCTTTCGGCTTAGCGCTGAAAGGATAAAAGTTATCGATTTCCGGATTTCGATGACTAGTGGATATTATCTAGCAAGATTTTTTTATTCTTTCTAGGCCTTTCTCTACACATTGGGAACAATTTTCGTTTTAATTGCATACTTGACAGAATTTTGACGTTTCCACTGACAGTTAAAACATATAGAATTTTGACGAAAATCGCTCCCAATGTGTAAAGGGATTTAGTCCAAACGGTCCAAACCATTCCTATCAACATTGTAATTTGTCTGATTTATTACGAAAATGTCTCAAAAGTTTTCTTTCATCGTTTAAATATAAATATTTCGTCTGTTGAATCAGCAATTGTAATAACTTCCTCGTCACCTCATTAGCGGTTCTTATATAATATGTGTATTTCCACATTGTTAGAAGAACTGCTGATGGAGTGATTAAGATAGTGCCTTCACAGACCTGAGGATTAGCCGAGAGATGGATTAGCATAATTATAATTGAAATAATGGTTCAACTTCATTTCCATCATTTTCCACAAAGTCGTCTCTCGGCTTAAGTCGTAAGTGTGTCTAGGGCATTACGTCAATTGCTGATCCTACTGACGATTTACAGTAGAGTCTCTCAAATCTGAATCTCTCAAATTCGAACGCCGTTTGGATTCAAAATGTCAATTGTGAGGTTAAGTTAGAAAGTTCGTATACTAGGTGAATGAAAATCATATATATGTGCTTCTTCTTGAATGTTTACATACATTATTATCGTATAAAATGAAAAGGAAGTATGTTACCACTAAAACTTGCGAGAAAGTACGAGAATTTGATTCAAAGTAAAATTTAATCTCACATAAAAATCGTTAGTTTTGAAAAAATCGTTCGAATTTGGGAGGAGAGACCCAGCAAAACTTCGTTCTGCAATTCCGCAATTTTTCTTCTTCCTTTTTTAACGGCCACCATTCAAAAACCGCACTAGCGATCGTAACGGAAAATAACCAAAGCTATCAAAATGTGTCTCGAGTAAGCGAAGTCTCACACCCGTTACCTAATGGCTGCTTCAGAGACGGTTATTTCAAATCTATACATTTTATTGGAAAAATTGATGAAAATATAATTAATGAAATAAAAAGAATATTTTTTCATAAATAATAAATAATTTTAAAGGCCTCAGCTGAAAATCACATCGTAATATTTTTTTTTGTTCCCAAGAAAATTCTTGTACAATGTACAATTTATCAAAAAATGCAGAATTTTCCCTCGCAGTATTTATATATATAAAATATATCATGAAAATCGTGATTATAAATTCTACCAAGTTGATAAATAATTTCAGAGAAAATATTCCAAGTCCATTTTGACAGAACGACATCTTGAGAAAAGTGCCGAAAATTCATAAAATTTTCTGTAGAAATTCTGCAGAAAATTCTGCAGAATTTTCATACAACGATCGGATCCACCTTTAAAACTAAATTCTGCAGAAATTCTGCAGAATTTTCGGGAATTACATTTTCAAATCTGACGAATTTCTGCAGAATTCTGCAGAATTTGCCGGGTGGGGAAATGTCAAAAATACCCCCCGAGCGTTCGAATTTAGGAGACTCTACTGTAACTCTTTAAAAATTCTATACGAAAAAAAATGTACGACGAGCTCTATCTTGTCTCTATCAATGCTCCGTAAAAACAAATAGCAAGAAGTTCCCGTACAAAAATTAGACATCCCAAAAAATATAAAATAAAATATAATAACAGATGGAAATTTTGAAATGAAACAGGAAAAAAACAAAAATAAAATTATTTTGGAGTTGTTGCAATGTTTTTCACCATGGAATCAGATAGCACCGCATATAAAATTGTCATTAGAAGTAACTTTTATTTCCTTTACTAAGACTAAGGAATAAAAACTCTTTTTTTTAATATTGTCTTTATTAAATATTTATATACACAGTACAAAATAAGTACCACTATAATAGTAGGTAATTTTTGACATCTCTATTATAGTGGTAATTTTGGGAAAAGTGTAATTTTTAAAACGTGTAATCTTCAGCGTGTAATATTTTTTTGCGTGTAATTTCCAGCGTGTAATGTTTTTCCGTGTAATTTGGAAAATGTAATTTTCAAATATGTGTAAAAAGGAGCGTGTAAAATTTAAAAAAAAACATGTAATTTCTAGCGTGTAATTTTATTTTTCCTAAAAGAAATCTTTTCACAATTTTTCCCTCTTTGTTTATCTGTTATCCATGTCCAGCAGCAAAAGCCTCGTTTATGTGGAAGGACTTCTTTTTTGAGGATGCAATTTTGGTGATCTGTAAATTAGAAAAAAAAAACAATTAATTTTTAGACGGAAAATAGAAATTTAAGATTCGCAGGTCCAGGAGCGACATAAACGCAATTTTGAAAATATTAAGAAGATAATAAGAAAAAACTAACCTTAGGGGGCTGCTTGCTTCCTTCGTCAGATAT
Organism: Phlebotomus papatasi; assembly: GCF_024763615.1. Lineage (NCBI taxonomy): Eukaryota > Metazoa > Arthropoda > Insecta > Diptera > Psychodidae > Phlebotomus > Phlebotomus papatasi. The sequence continues at coordinate 10,203,397 of NC_077223.1, forward strand.
TCCTCCATGCGCATCTTCCTAATTGCTGCATTCCAGCTTCTAGTCGTTTTATCAGCATACTTTCATTTCACCTGGATGTCCATCTCCGTGATCCAGTTCCCTTTGTACATATTAAATAAGCTTAATTAAATGAAAGTCACCTACAATAGTAAATGCCCTATAAACAGGGTACTAAGGGATATCGTTCCCGGAATTACACAATCGTAATCGTAGAAGTTGAATAGCGGAAAAAATACGCTCCAAACTTTCACTGGAACTTGGGAGGATCAATGAGTGATGGATTTGAGATTCAGTAAGAGCACAGGAGGGCCCCACGGGGTAGAAACACTGAGAGAAATCGTCTATTCCGGGAATAGAATGTGGAATTGTGACAAGTTGTAACATGTTCAATACCCGTTGAAATATATGCAGATTTTCACACTGTATTTCTTAAGGATTGGACTGAAGGACTGATGATCACAAGGGGTGGTTATTGTGGGGGCCACCACTGGCAGAAAACTGCCCTTTGAACCAGAAATCCGAGGAAAAATGCACAGTAGAAAACAACTGAAAGTGACGCCACGTAAATTTCAACACTGGATTTTTTCCACAATCACTCACATAAAACTTTGAAAATTCACACTAGCAGGAGTACTCCACTTTTTTCTTGAGGGATTTGGTCTTTTTCGCAAAATTAGAGGCTATAAACCTCAAAAAACTAAAGAAAATACTCACCGAGGTGGATGCTTCCAGCAGCTGTCAAACTATTATGGCGATTTTACACGTTTTTGAGTACATGCACCAAATTTTACACGCTGTTGAATATTTACCACTTTTTAAGTGACACTGTTCCACTTGAATAGTGGTAAAAATTACATGTTTGAATTACACGCTCAAAATTTTTACAGAAATTATTTTTTACACAAAAATTACCATTTTAATAGTGGTAAAAATCAAAATTTACAATTTTTCTAGTGGTAATTTGGAAATTACATGTTATTTTTTTTTACACGATTTTTTACTGTGTATATAATATTTATAAATTATATTTTTATTAAATATAATTAGATAGTGATGAATGAAAAGTACTGAATAATTCGTTATTTACAATGAACCTTTAACTTTAATGTTTATGAGGTACACTCAGTCCCGGGATTATGCACATTTTCGGGACCGAGAAAAACGCGCTAAATTGCATTACGCATCGAGAAAATTTGCATACCTACAGGGGCTTTCTTTTGAATAATTTGGCCGTAGAACGAATTTCACGTGAAGTAAAAGTAGTCAAACCAAAAATATTTAACTATTTAAAAGAAATGCATTAACAAACAATACTTTTTTGTCAGAGTTCTTCAAGAAATGGATAGAATAATTTTAATCTGAAAAAGAAGAAGTCTTTTTAAATTTCCCGCGTCGCAAAATAGTATACATTCAGGCATATTTCAATAATGATTTCATAAATTGACTCCCAATGGCAGGCAAACTTGCATAATTGTATCTGCATAATTCCGTCAGGTGCATAATCTCGAAGGACTTAATGCCGGGACTGAGTGTATTAGTGTGAAAGGAACGTCTATTGACACTTTAAAAACTCGCGTCAGCACCTATTGACACCCTACTCTGTACTATTTGGGATATGAAATTTGAACATCTCTATAGTAAAAGGTATATTACAGAAAAACATTATATTACTTATATTTTACTAGATACATTAAATAATTTTCAACATTTTGACAAAAGTGTCAATAGGGGTTCCCTGTCGAACAGACCCTATATTTCAGGGGTTCCTCCGACCCTATATTTACTTCCAAATGTATAAACATTTTCTTCAAATTTATGAGTGATTTTGAAGAAAAAATATTGATTTTTCAGTGCCACTAACAGATAAAAATTTCCCCAAAATTGCTTGTAATTGCATTTCGCATAAAAATAAATTATTTATCTGTTTGTAACCTGGTGAAATCGGTCCAGATATTTTAGATATTTCAAAACCTTTCAAATGAGTCCATACTTGTTCAAATCGGTTGACACATACGCCCTGTGAAGCCTTTTAAACATTTAACTTTGAAAAATTTTAGAAATAATTATTCAAAAACCTTCATTTATTCCTTTTCGAATGAAATATTCTCGCCTAGAAAATTTCTTAAGCATTATCTGAATAACCATGTTTGAAATATGACAAAATGGACAAAATGTAACAAAAAATGTATGCTGCTTGGTTTTCAATCATTACTTCTTTTAATTTTTCTAATCGAGAAACGTGTCTCAAAATGCGTCCAAATTGACCGATAAGTCTACTAATTCCCACCCAAATATTCACTATGATTTCCTGGCACGGATTGTGAGTCAAAAGAAAATTTACGGCATTGCCTAAAATGTTATCAATAAATCCACAGAAAGAGATTATCTCTGAAATTGTAAATTACATTTTAAGTTATCTGCTTTTTGAGGACTTTGGCCTAGAAATCTCGTAAAAATATTAATCTAAAATTTTCTTGTGAATTATTTGGGTTTTTCTTGGAAGTTCCGTATGTGCTTTTTGTTTTTGTTTGTTCCTTTGGTGCCACAAAGAAACCCTCCCAATTAGTCTGTATCACGTACTTCATTCACTTTGGCATTGAATTATCTAATTTTAGTGTTGACGGAGAAGTGAATTGGTTTAAAAAGTAATGTTCTCTCTTGAATTCCTGCTGAAATACAATTCATTTGGTGTACAGTTGGTTGGTTTATTAATAAATATTGTATAGAGAATGAGAGGATTTCTTCTTCAGTGTCATTTGACTTGGAGATGTTTAGCATTTTCACTTTTCATTTCTCTCAAAAGGTCTCTTTCGTCTATTGAGACATTTCCTAAAGCAACAGGAGTTCGATGACTTTCTCCTTTCTCCATCAAAAATGTTTCTGATCTAATTTTATCCAGGAGACACTTTCTCCAGCTGAAGCGGCTGAAGGTATCATTTGCAACATTGAAATAGTCGCATTTCCCGTTTGAATGCATTGATAATTCGAGCTTTTTTTGCTCATCCGGAAAGTGAATTTTATGTTTTTCTTCAGTTTCCTAATCACTTATTGATAGATAACCTCTGACTTCTTTGTTGTTGTCCAGTTTTGAAGGAAGTTACATTTAATTTTCTGCTGTTTATGATGTTGCTTGAATTTTTATTGTTTTTGATTTTTGAAAGATCGATTATAAATTTTTTGATTTCAATTTTTAAATTTCTAATGGGCGTGGCGTATATTTTAATGGACTTTTTTCGTAACTGAAATAGCTGCCATATCTTTTTTGTGGTTTAGAGAATATATTTTATATATAAACTTGAATAAAAAGTATCCACATTATTTACAGAAGGGATTATTTCATAGTTTGAGGTTATGTACGGCTAACCTAAACAGAAAGTCTTTAGAGCAGTAAAACATGAGAAATTCCCCTCAAGATGCAATTTTCACATGTATTTTAGCCACTTAAAAATAAAATAAATTGTATTTCATTTATTATGTATATTTAAATTATATGCTATATTTAAACTTAATTATTTATAACCATAAAAAGGCGTTGTACAGTGCATTTTGTTTCAATTGCAATTGCTGTAAATGCCATCTGAGTTGAGAAATTCGTGTGTAAATCTGTTTTAAATCCTACAATTTTTTGTTCACCTACATAACCTATTTCAAATTTACATACTCATACTAATTGTGAATTGCTCAAAAAATCCTCAATGATGAAGAATCTCGATAAAACTAGTAGAAACCACATGGCTGACACTATGTAAGGTGTTACTGAATTTGACTTATTTTGCTTACATTTGGTAGACAGTAAGTTATTCCACAATTCCTTAAAATTAAGGCATTACATTAAATTAAGTACTTTTTAAGTGCTTTATAAGTACTTATTGTGTTAGTAGTGTAGACTCCATTACTTTTCAACTAAAACTGACTTTTATGCTTTATTAATGTCCAGTCCACTCACTTAGGCTTTCAGCTTAGATGTCTGTTCCTCGTTTCTCGTCCATTTTCGCCCGTCCCAATTGCCCTCTCGTGGCAATTATTATAAGTATTGTTCGTCCTGTCCGTTGACCACAGTAGCAAATTTGAGCATATTTGCTACAATTGACAAATTTGTCAACAAACTTTTGGAGTGCAACAGACACCCGAATGATAAACTAGCCTATGAACTTATAAATAAATAAAAATAAATAAAAAATAGCCTGATTGAAAGAAGCGTTTGAACGAGAATCTACTGTAAAATAGATTATTATTTATTTATTTTGATGTACCGAGCTTTCTTTTTGCCATTTTGTAAATTATACAGTTCACAAATTTTATTCAGATTGCAATGTGTATGAGAAACATGTCTATTCAGGCGCTTCAGTCATATGTATAACTGTGACAATCGAGTCGGGGGTCACACCGCCCAAGAGCCGAACGCTCTTACGAATTGCACCACGGACCCTTTACTATAAAATGGAATTAAGCAAATCGCTAACTCTTGATAAGGAGACAGATCAGTCGCGTCATACAGCAAGCAATGCCGATCCTTTGGCATTGGAACACAAATGGAAGTCCTTACTTGTGGTTTACACGGTTACTCTAATACATATTACCACGCCGTAAATCTCCTTTAACTTTGCTTTAGATCGACCAGGGTTCTTAGATTAGTGCAAGCCTGCACTACTGCCAGGAAGTTATGGCTGCACGGCCGTGGTGCACGTTTGCCTGAATACAATGTCGATTTCGACATAGATAAGCTAATCCCCATCCCTTTGTTCACCGCTTAAGACTGTCCAGCGTTTTGTTTTCAATTCATTCTGTGAACATATTAAATTAATCACGATCATATAGTGTTCCATTCGGCCGGGGATAATGAGGGTAACCCTCATCCTCCTCAACTCGGATTGATTGATCATCTGAAGGTGATGCCCGGATAGCACTGGCATGCTCGAGGTCTTCCGAACCTGCTAGTTGCGGACTACCATGTTTAGTCTGAATTCGGAAAATTTCGTGATAGTTCTTTGGCTCATCCCCGTCCTTAACATCCCACGCAAATGTGAGGGTATGTTTTCTTACATGTTGTCCGATATTCCGGTCGTGGTTCCGGTGTTATCAATAGCCACCTTTAGATGATCGGAGACATCGTCCCTGAGGCTTCTTTTTGGTGGCATCTGCTTTCAGAACCTCTTTTTCACGGGGCAGTTCGAAGGTGTGGTACCATTATTCTTCGTTCTCTTCCCAAGGGTTCTTGATAGGGTTCTTTTTTTAAGCTTCTCAACTTATAGAATCGAACATAGTTCTGTAGTTCAGATACAAAAATCATACTTGTTTACATAAACTTAGAGGACAGGTTTGCTAGATATGTCCTAAGTACTTAAGTCTCTGTTCCAGGGGGCAATGGCAAGAAAAAGCAGCAAGACGGCAAGTCATCGAAAGATGGCACACCAGAGGCTGTCAATGGTCACGATGGTGCTCCGACCACAAATGGTCACGATGACGGAAAGGGTGGTGAGGGTGAATCGTCTGAGGATGTACTGGAGTTGATTCAAGATTCAGGGTTTACGGTGCAAATAATAAGTCCAGGTGCTGAGCCACTGTCCATTCAGGTGTCTAGCATGGAATTGGTGCAAGAGATCCATCAGTTGTTGATGGATAGAGAGGATACGTGTCACAGGACGTGTTTCTCGTTGCAATTGGATGGGGTGACATTGGATAATTTTGCAGAGTTGAAGAATGTCAAGGGACTGAAAGAGGGGAGTGTACTGAAGGTGGTTGAGGAGCCATATACAATGCGCGAGGCTAGGATTCATGTGCGTCACATTAGGGATCTGCTGAAGTCAATTGATCCAGCAGATGCATACAATGGTTTGGATTGTTGTTCCCTTACATTTCTTCTGCAAATAACCCAAGGGGATTTGTTGGAGAAGAAGAAAACACGTCCGGAGAGTGTTGATTGCACACCACCGGATTATATTATGCCTAAGACCAAGGAGAGGCCACTGATGCCCCTCCAGCCAGGTGTTAAGGGAGCCAAGACGACACAGGCACTGAAGATTCTGACAACAAGTGCTTGGAATCCACCACCTGGCCCCAGGAAGCTTCACGGTGATCTCATGTATCTGTATGTGGTGACGATGGAGGAGAAGAGATACCACATTTCTGCCTGTCCGCGTGGCTTCTATGTCAATCAGTCCACAGATGATGTGTTCAATCCTAAGCCAGACAATCCCAGCTACCTCTCCCACTCCCTGGCTGATTTGTTGGCCCAACTGTCGCCCACATTCAAGCGTGCCTTTCCGCAAATGCAAAAGAAACGCACACAGAAACATCCCTTCGAACGCATTGCAACACCGTATCAGACGTATGCTTGGTGTGCTCCACAGCAGGAGCATACAATTGATGCAATTCGGGCTGAGGATACATTCTCTAGCAAATTGGGCTACGAAGAGCATATTCCGGGGCAGACGCGTGATTGGAATGAGGAGATACAAACTACACGTGAATTGCCCCGAAAGAATCTTCCGGAGCGTCTTTTGCGCGAACGAGCCATCTTTAAGGTTCACAGTGACTTTGTCACAGCTGCCACTAGAGGCGCTATGGCTGTAATCGATGGGAATGTAATGGCCATCAATCCGGGAGAGGAAACGAAGAATCAAATGTATATTTGGAACAATATCTTCTACTCTCTGGGATTTGATATTCGTGATCACTACAAGGATCTGGGAGGCGATGCTGCAGCTTTCGTTGCACCAAGGAATGACCTGCATGGTGTTAGAGTTTATAGTGCAGTTGACATCGAGGGACTGTACACTCTTGGAACCGTTGTCATTGACTACAGGTAAGTTTGTGAAATATGTTTTGATTTAGGAATGTAAGTGTGCAGGTAAGTTAAATTACTTACTTTCATTGGAGTGAGGGTCCGCTATTCTGAATGTCGAATGAAGAAGTGTGTTGAATGTTGAATGAAGAAGTGTGTCGAATGTCGAATGAAGAGTGTATCGAATGGTGAATGAAGAATGATGCAAAGTTTGTAGCAAGTGTAGCAAAGTTTGTAAGCAGATACAATTTGTTAATTCAAGGGGTTATCGGGTGACAGCCCAGTCAATCATCCCGGGAATTTTGGAGAAGGAGCAAGAACAGAGCGTTGTGTATGGATCAATTGATTTCGGTAAAACGGTCATAACTCATCCGAGGTATTTGGAGCTGTTGAACAAAGCCAGTCATCATCTTAAGATCTTGCCACATGAGGTGCTCAATGAGAAGGGTGAACCTGTGGAATTGTGCTCATCGGTGGAGTGTAAAGGCATCATTGGTAATGATGGCCGTCACTACATCCTTGATTTACTAAAGACTTTCCCACCTGATGTGAACTTTTTGAAGTTGGATGAGGAATTGAGTCCGGAAATTCGGGCTTTGGGGTATCCGATTGAGCAGAAGCACAAGCTGAGTTGCTTGAGGCAAGAACTGCTTGATGCTTTTGCGGATGACCGCTATGTGACCTTCATAAAGCACGCAGCTTTTCATCTGCAGCAGCTGAATGCAGCCAAGAAGGCTGCAGCTGCTGCAGAGGTGAAGCGTGAGGAAGCGGTAGAGAAAACAGAAGAAGGGGACCAAGTGCCCAAGGTAGAAGCTAACAATAATGTTAAGGCTGATGGTTCGCGTATGGAGGAGGCGGTGAAGATGATGGAGACGATCTCTGAGGGTGTTATTCCGGAAAAACTCGCCACAGATTCACGGGATGTGGTTAAGAGAGCCTGTGGGGCTGTTGGTAGTCTGAAAGAGACTGAATTTGACATACGCTTCAATCCTGATGTGTTTTCGCCGGGCATTCGTCATGTGGACAATGTCGATGCGGCGAATTCACTGAGGAAACAGAAGCAGCTGGTGAAGGATGCTGCTGAATTTTTGGTACTGAAGCAAATCCCAGCATTTGTGCAAGATTTCTTGGATCATGCTTCAGCACCAATGGATGGAAGTACTCTTACAGAGGCTCTCCATGCCAGAGGTATAAATATAAGGTATCTTGGTCGGGTGGCAGCGAAGCTGTCTCAGGTCAAGTCCCTGGAGTATTTGCACACGATTGCCGTGTCAGAGTTGATTTTGCGTGCAACAAAGCACATTTTTACATCTTACATGCAAAATTGCGAAATGATTTCAATGGCACTGGCTATTTCGCATTTTTTGAATTGCTTCCTGGCATCTGGCACAATATCCAGTCCCCTGGTGGGTCTGGATGAGTTGCAGAAGGTGCAGAAGAGGCGCAATCGCCGACGCAATGGCAAGCAGGCTGGTCCAAGTGTCGGAGTTGACAATCTCGAGTGGGCTCAGCTCACACAGAAGAGTCTCTGGCAGCAAATTCGGCGAGAGCTGAAAGTATATTGGGATTGGGATCTGGCCTGTGACAATCTCGATGCAGTTGTTGAGATGTACAAACTGCAGAAGATTAGTCTGTTGAGGGCTTTCTGTGTGAAGGTTGGACTGCAGATTTTACTGCGTGAGTACATTTTCGATGCTCGGCACAGGGCAACTTTCCACGAGGATGACATCCTCAATGTATTCCCCGTGGTCAAACACATCAATCCACGCGCTTCTGATGCCTACAATTTCTACACAACGGGTCAGAGTAAGATTCAGCAGGGATGCTTTAAGGAGGGCTATGAACTCATCTCCGAAGCCCTCAATCTTCTCAATAATGTCTATGGGGCACTGCATCCGGAGAATGCTCAGTGCCTAAGGATGTTAGCACGACTGAGCTACATCATGGGAGATCCACAGGAAGCGCTCACAATTCAACAGAGGGCGGTGCTAATGAGTGAGAGAGTCAACGGCATCGATCATCCATACACAATCTCCGAATACGTAAGTTTATTTATTAATTTTTTCTAAATCCATTTCAGGAAGTTTCAGGAAGTCTTGAGTTTGATTTTCATATTAAACACGCGAAATCCCGATTGATATTGACATTTTTGGTTATAAGCCCTATCATACTTTTCTTAATGGACCTTGATTTCTCATTTGGCGAAGAAGTTAGTTTATAATTTCAGGTTATGTTACTTATAACCTGAAAAACTCATGAGAATTTATAAATTGTGCGTCATTTTTTTCAGAGATGCATTGTTTTATTGCAATAATCCTAACAAAAACTGCGAAAATGTGTTTTACCACTTCCTGGTCAAAAATATGGCTAAAAACTGTTTCCATCCGTCCGTCCGTCCGGCCGCTGTTTGGAGCTTAATAGCTCCTAAACTAAGAGAGATATCGACTTGCGGTTTTTGGCAAGGACGAAAATTGCAACTTGGTACATTGCCTCCTCCCCTCCTTCCGCCATTTTGAAAACCAATTTTTTTTTCTCAATAGCTCCACCCCTATGGCATCGATTGGGCTCAAATTTTAGTATGTTATAGCTGGCCCTTAGACCTTTCGATCAGTACCAAACTTAAGGTCCACTGACCCTCTGACCCGAGCTAAAGGGTCTACAAATAATTTCTTAAAATGGCTATATAACTCCGGTTCTAATTGTCAGAATTTAAAAAGTGAGGGTATTTTGGAAAGGTCTTGTAAATTGCCACTTCCCCTTCTAACATCGCAAGTTCATAAAACTACCGCTAGGGGCGCTATTTTTAAAAAGAAAAATTTTCATTTTTCAAACTTAAATAACTCAAAAATTCATTTGAGCATCGGGCTGAAATTTTAGTATAATATAGCCGCAGATTATACCTATCAAATGAAAAATACTTAAGTCGATCGATAACCCCTGACCCGAGCTATAAGGGATCAAAGTTGGAAAATTGACCGACCTCTATCTCCGCTTTTAATTAACATTTTGACCTACATTTTGGTATGTGTGTTCGTTTCGATGAGCACTTTCAGATGGAAGTTCAAAAAGTCAGCACATGTGGCGCTGCGATAGCGTCAAAATTCATCGAAATTCAAAGTAATTTTTCTCAAAAACGGCATTGTGCAAGTTAATCAAATTTTAGAGTGTTGTAGTCTAAGCTATGGAGTTTACAAAAAGTGACGTGGGTTCGCTGTGGTTTCAATAGAACCGGAGATATGAGGGGTCAAATTTCACGAAATTAAAAAAATCATATCTCCGGTTCTATTTGACCGATTTTGATGAGTGAGGGCTTAAATGAAAGATCTCACCAAATGCTATAACTTTCTAGAACACTTAAGCTTCGTTGGACCAACACCAGGGGCACCACAGTCGAAAAAAACAATTTCAATATCACATAACCTCAATTATATCGACTGTCGCTGAACCGATTTTGATGATTACTTCGTCATAATTGTATAGGATATTTGTCTCTATATTTCGTCCATACATCATTTTTCGATCACATAATGCGATCTGTCCGATTTTGTCCTTTAAGTGTGAAAAAATTGATTTCTCCAATAATAACGCTTTGAAACCACTCAGATGTCAATTTGACTACTTCTTCTTGACCAAGACACTTAAAATAGGGTTTTAAATGGAAAGTGTCACAAAATACAACAATTCTTTCATATAGTTGCAGTTCATCAAATGAACACTTGGGGCGCTGTGGTCGAAAAAACGAGTTCAGAAACAAACAACCTCGATTATCTCGGCTTCTAATTAATCGATGAGATCAAGTTCTACGGCAAAATTATAGAGAACATTATGGTCTACATTTCACCTGTATATCACATTTCTGTCACTCCATCCAAATCTTTGATATTTAGGTTTAAATACAAAATTTGTATAATTTCACGAATTTGATTCAAGATAACTGAATGGCGTACCCCAACTTCAGCTCTAAATCGAATTTGCATGCATTCCGAGTTGGCTCACATTAAGAATCTCACCTACATAAGCCGGTTAGGATTATCTGTCCCTTTATCTATTTTTACTGTAATAGTTCTGGGGGCGTGGTCTATTTTTATGAGGTAGATTTTTCGTTTTCATGCCTCCCGAGCCCGATCTTAGTTAGAATGGGTTGATTCGTGCAGATTTTTCTTTTCTTTAATGAATTTCAATTGATACAGTAGACTCTCTCAAATGGGCATTTGGGGCGAAATGTCATCCGGTTTATCGATAGATTTGGGCGTCAAAGCCTTTGTAAATTCCACAAAAAGCGCTCAATAAAATAGGAAGAACTACAGCGAATTTGAGCAAATTAACTTCATAATTAAACGTGAAAATCGTCAACAAAATTTGTCGCCCGATTGAAAAAGAACTGATTGAGCGAGAGACAACTGTAATAAGCTTCTAAAGAGGGCGGTGCCTAAAATTATGGGAGGAGCTTCTTTTTGGATAATAAAACACCTTTCCTCATTACTCATTCTATAGACGCACTTGGCACTGTACTGCTTCGCCAACAGTCAGATCAGCACAGCCCTCAAACTCCTCTACCGTGCCCGCTACTTGGCGCTCCTCATCTGTAGCGATGATCATCCGGATATCGCACTTCTCGATGTTAGTATTTTTTTCTGCGGTTGCGCTCAATTGTTCGTGTTTTCCTAAATTCAAATCTTGTTCTGCAGAGCAATATTAGCTTGATTCTCCATGCTGTGGGTGAGTATGAGCTTTCCCTGCGCTTCCTGGAACACGCTCTGGCACTCAATATCAAGTATTTCGGTGAGAAGTCACTCAAAGTGGCTGTGAGCTACCATTTGGTGGCCAGGACACAGAGCTGCATGGGTGACTTTAGGTCAGCCCTGAACAATGAAAAGGAGGCCTATGCCATCTATAAGCAACAATTTGGGGAGCAGCACGAGAAGACGCAGGAATCGAGTGAGTGCCTGAAGCATCTGACGCAGCAGGCGGTGGTGCTGCAGAAGAAGATGAATGACATCTACTCAAATGGGAAGCTGACCACGGGACTGCCTCCAATTCACATTCAGCCACCGTCAATGGGATCAGTCTTGGAGATGCTCAATGCAATCAATGGGATTCTCTTTGTGCAAATAAGGTGAGGAATTTTGAGGTTATGTTTGAGAAGGATTGGCCAGGAATTAATTGTTTCTTTCGTGGAAAAAAACAGTCCCAAGGATATTGTAAATCTGAAGAATGAGATTGAGAAGCGTCAGAGGGTGACTGATGGGGTTCTGGGGGAGCAACAGGAAGAGATTGAGAGGATTATCTCGACGAATAAGCAGGATGAAGTGCCACAATCTTCCTCAACAACCACAATTACAACAACAACGGCCTCTGCAGCTACCACAACTACCACGGAGGAGGCAACAAAGTGTCCGGAGGAGAATCATGTAGATGCCGTCCAGGTGGAACCGGCGAGCTGAATCTGTGCGCATTGGAATGCTGAGTGTGTCCGGGAGTGTCTGATTTAAGAGACACGCTGAAAAACCCCCCATTTAGCCTATCAAATAATAATATCGTTCAATAGTTCACTAAAATAATTAATCACCAGGCTTCTTTTGTGCTGGAAAAATCAACTTTTCAGCTCGGAGAATAATTTTTTTTTGCAATTTTTTATAAAAGAAATTGCAATTCTCGTAGTCATGCCCGGTTTAGTTGATCCATCTCTCCCCTAAATAGATCTTAGGTTCTTTTTTTTGTCTCTTTTTCATACATTTTTCTAGATCATTAGTTTTTGATTCTTTTTGTGAAATATAGTTGCAAGTAGAGGGTTTTCTTTCTTGTTTTTTTGGATTTGAGAAAGAGTTTTTCACATTTATGAATGGATAATCTACCAAAAAAAATCATTATCATTATTATCTCTACGGGATAATGTTTTACTCTAGCAATCTGTTAAAATTATTTGATTTTTACTATTGAAATCGAATAAAATATGCCAATTATTACGGTTTTTTTGTGAGGAAATAATTGTCCGGGAAGAGGTTTTCTTGGGAGTGAGGTTATGTCTTCATTAGCGGGAAGAATTAATTCAAGTTCCCACCGCCAGAGTGTCAAACGGCGGCCAAAAGAAAAGACGCGCTAAGAATTTCCTCTCAATTTTACGAGTGTTTTATGCATTTTTCCTGTGATTTTCTGGGATTCTTTGAAAGAAATTGTTAAATTAAAGTGTGCTGTAAAAATGTGCAATGAAATTTCTTTAGTAAAGTGAATATTTTCTGTGAAAACTGAGTACGCCGGTGAGTAAAAATGTTCCTCCTTTTCTCTTTTGTATTACCAGCAATTTTCTCAAGAAATACTTGCTCAGTGGTGGTTTTTCTTATTTAGAAGTACATACATAGGATAATTCTTATGATTTTCATTTAATTTTCCTCACAAAATTGACTAGAAAAGTCCAAAAATTACTTTTTTGGCGGCCTAATTGGCAACACTAACGCCACATGTGGCGAACACACAGAAACTTTCTATGTCATTTTCTTTTCACGGTGACATCCGGAACTTTCACCCAGAATATTTTCTTTTGGGTTTTTATTGGTGAAAATCGGGAAAAATTCATTTTCCTACCTTGCAAGTCGATTAAAGTGCATTGGGAGGCCAAGTTGGTGCAAAAATTCACACCGACAGAGATGGTTTACGTGAGTTTTGTGCGAAGTGCAATTCCAAGGAGGATTCCTACAATAAAGTTCCGGAAAGGTGGTGGAAATGGCATCTCATCGGCTTCAGAGGGCTTTATAGCTGCCACAGTAGCCACTGGGAAGGGATCTGCTGGGAGTGCGGTGAGTTTCTTGAGCTTTTTTGTTTACATAATCAATGGAGAAAGTTTGTGCTAAATTTCCGGTGAATTTTTAGAACACGGTATCGAGGCCCACAATTGAGGATTGGCAGCTTCCACGACGCTACTGGCGCAAGGAATTGGATGACAAGGAGATAGACTATATCAATCGTGGTGGTCCTGAGTAAAATACCCAATTTAGAGTGGTGCAAAAGTCCCTCAAACCCCTTCCGGAAACATCAAGCCGCCTGCTTTAGACTGTTTGAGGCTCTCCTGCCGTCCGGGGGGTTATCTAGTCAGCTGATGTGCTGGAAGGGGATGTGGTGATACCCTGAGAATCTTGAGCTATGACTCTATTGTTGAAATTACCCAAAAAATGAATGTAAATAAAAGAAATTTCAGTGAAAAACATTTATTTATTCTCATAGATGGCGCAATTATTCTCTTCCGGAAAGCTTCCCGCCAATTTCTACTTCCTCATTTTTGGCGTTTTTGCCTCCTAAATCTCCCTAGCCCCCTAAATTGCCTTTTGGCCAGAAAAATACTGCAGCCACCGCAGCAGACATTTCTCTTCAGTGGACTCCTGGTGCCGCAGACTTTCATTCCCATTCTTCCCAAGACAGCAAAGAAAATAAATGCCAAAAGACAGTTGTTATCAGTGTAAATTTTATTATCATTCTCTAAATCCACTACAAATGCAAATATTGCGGAATTCTCTGGCTCTGTGGCAGCGACACAATCTCCGGTGGCTTCCTCGGCAAAATTGAGGGCTGTTGAGAGAGAGAAAAAAAAGTTGGCGAAAAAGGCAATTATCACTCGTGAGGGTCACACTGTGTCCCATTATGCAATCTCTCTTATCACGAGACAGACGCCGACCAGGGGAACACACTGGGCTTTTTTGCCGGTGCACCATGGTGGTTCAAACGGACGAAAGTCCCACCGACCAGTCAGTTTCCAAAAATTTAATACTTTGGACGGCCGTTGAAGACATTCGCCCGGTCGCACCTTTCCATTTTTTTGGTTTAAAATCCAGGAAAGCTTTCTAAAAGATTACTTTCTCAGAGGAGAGTCTCCATCAAAGAATCCCCAATTGTAGAACACATAGAAACATTTTTGAAACCTGAAAAGAGAGAACAGAGACAGAATTATTCTCTTTTTTAGTTTAGATTTAGAGGTTATTTCAATATTTGAGGTTATGTTCGTGTTTAACCTAAAACGTACAGTGCCCGATCTGATTCGGATCGGCGTAGTCCGGAAGAGTTCTCGACGGGTACCTTTAGCTTTAAAATAATTTTGAAGTTATGTATGCATGTGTGTTCATGAAGTATAATAGCATAGAATTCTATAATTAATATTTTTAATCTTCTTTAAACTTTCATTCTAATTTTACAAAAAAATACAAAAACAAAAACTTGTAATTTATTTTCGAGATGTTGAATAAATTCAAAAAAATCCATCCGGATAACGAAGCGGACATCTGTTATTTTGGTTCCCAATAATCCGAATAACACCGGGCACTGTATTTGTCAATTGGCCTAATTTTCTCATTCGGTAGACATATTCCTTTCCTCTATGAGGTTATGTTTGACACCAAAATTCCGAAAGCTAAAATCCGGAAATTCTTAAGCGCACTGAGAGAAATCCGAAAAAGTTAAAATAACATTCCGGAAATGTTAATTTTACCCTTCAGTATTAATCCAAAATCGGTATAAATATTACCCTTTTTAGGTGTATTGAGGGTTAAAGTTACCCTTTTTCATGTTGATTTTACCCTTAAAAAGGTGTTAAATTAACATTAAAAATGTTGATATATTTTTACACCTAAAAAGTGTTAAAGTTATAAGGAAAAAAAGTTATTCGCAACCCCGTTTTTTCTCAGTGGGGCATAGTTACTCCCATGGCAAAGCTATTCCCAATTTTCCTAAAGGGAAATTTTCTGTGTCTTGGGAAATTATTCTACACATCATCCTCCATATAATTCTATACTTTTCAGGATTTTAAACATTCGGGATTTTGGCTTTCGGTATTTCGGAGTTCGGGATTTTGGCTGCCTCCGGTTTGACACTATCAAAATTATACATCCGCCTGTAGAGGAATTCTGTAACACTATGACAATGTCATATAACAAATTTTCATGCTAAATTCCGGATCCAGAGTAGGACAACATTAACTCTTTCCGGACCGCAGCATATGATGCAATCCAGTTTCACCATTTTTAATCAAAAATATCTAATCTCAGGAATTAATTGAGGGCTTACAAAAAATATCTTACATTTGGACATCCTTATTGTTTTTAATCATCGACAAGAGTAGGATTTTTATCAGTTTTGAATAATTAAAAAAACATTGTTTTTCACAGAACATTCATATGCTGCTTTGGGTACTCAGAGTCCCAAAAGAGACAAAAGAGTTAAAGCTCAGTGAGCATCTAACGGCCATTTGAAACGCCTCTATGAAGCTCAAGGTAACTGATATGACTCGGATTCTCAATGAGTTCTTCCGAATTTACCACATAAAAAAAATTTAATTTGTCATATGACATTGTCATACTATAACAGAATTCCTCTACTGATCACATCTTTCCATCTTTACATCTTTCTTGGAGATTTCTCAATAAAGAGTCCAGTTCAATTCATAGGAACATTTTTGTGACCTGAAAATAGAAAATAGAAACATAATTATTCTTTTGTTTGCGGTTATTTTTAACCTAAAACACATTATCAATCAATGAGCCTAATTTTCTCTTTCGGTAGACATAGAGTAGAATCTCTCAAATCTGAATCTCTCAAATTCGAACGACGTTTGGATTCAAAATGCCAATTGTGGGGTTATGTTAAAAAATTCGTATTCTGGATGAATGAAAATCATATTTATTTATATTTAGACTTGTTAAAAAGTATGAGAATTTGATTCAAAACGCAATTTAATTTCACATAAATTTCGTTAGTTTTGAAAAAATCGTTCGGATTGGGAGGTGAGAAATGTCAAAAATACCCTCCGAGCGTTCGAATTTAGAAGACTCTACTGTATTCCTGAATTTAAAGGGTTATATTTGACCTAACCTCAAAGGAAGTGGCGAAAATCAATGAAACATGCATTTTTTGCAATAAATCTGCAATCTTATTTGCAAAAATTGACAAAAATCCTTAAAAATATCAAAAATCCCTCTGGACAACAGATTAGTACCCTACAACCCTTATAATTATAACACAAAAAATGTCTTGAATATTTTAACGTAACGCTTAACAGAACCAAGAGTTTTCGAATTATGCCTTTCAGTTCAGTAAGATCGAGCCATTTATTAATCTTATTGAAACATTATTATTAGCAGTACAACTTCAATTTCATATTTATTTTACAGTAGAGTCTCGCTATAGACCATCGCTCTATAGTCCACAAGTTATCGACCGTTGATTTCAAAACACTAATTTTAAGTTAGGTTATGTTTTTTAGTATGCGACATGCATAATTATTTTAATATTTTTGGCAAACTTTATTAAGTAGTTGTGATAATTGTAATCCATAATGATGAGAGCGAGGACAAATAGCACAATCGCAAAGAAAGTGGAAGCCGTCGAGCAATTTCAATACTAAAAATCGTTGATAATTTTAAAAAAATTACATGGACTATTAGTGCGACCCAAGTGTCAAATTTGAAACCAAATATGGACTATATCGAGACTCTACTGTACATTCTCATATTTATTGTAAATTTCATGAAAACCCTGCAAAATCATATCATAACTAAAATTTAAGCATATTTTGCTTCATTCGAAAACTCGAAAAATGTTGATAAACTTTTTTCAAATTTAACTGCTACCCGAATTAGAAAGTAGTTCGATAAAGAGTAGAATTAGGGGGAGTCTCTACTGTAATTAGGTTCATTTTTCAGAGGTTAGATTGCAAATTTTCATGTAAATTTGAGGTTAGATAATAAAAATCACATTTTAAAACAAAATCTTTTAAAATAAGAAAATAATTAGGTATTTTTTTTTCTCTGAGGTTTCTTCGGTTTCTTTTCCAAATTAAAATATTAAATTACAGTTAAAGGTTATGCCGCTCATAACCTTAAAAAATAGAATTTGTCTGATTTCTTCATTTTATAAAAAAGAGGAGATTTAAAATTTAATTCAGTTCATTTCAGAAGATTTTAGAAATCTCCTTTTGCTAAGAAAATGCATTGAATTTTAAAATGTTTAAATCTATTAGCAAAATTAGAGAATGAAGCCCCAATGTGTATTAATTTGAATAATTTAAATAAATTAATTTTATCCCCTTTATGTGGGATTTTTCGGTGGATTTTCATAAAATAAATGTATTCAGATAATTACGAATGATTTAAAAATCAATTCTCGGTAATCCATTTCGATAAGTATAAAAGTGAAACTATTGCTATTTAATGTTCTCGAATGCAATAAAAAGTCTATTTATGATCAAGCTGCATTAATTTTTTTTATTGTGCTTTGCATTGATTGTCGAATAAAGCTTTTTTACTCGCGCGTATGTTTTTTGCTTCTAAATTGAAATGGAAAATTCGCCATCAATTCAAAGAACGATTTTTTTTAATTCTGATTTATCTAAAATCTAAATAACATCTCGATCGAAATACACTTTGAAAATAAAGTTTTGTCAAATTAACAAGAAAAGTTTGTCAAAAAGATGTGGAAAAGTTTTGTCAAATCATTGACCAACTGGATATTGTTCAAAGTTTGTCAAAAGGATGTTTTTCCATATAAAATGTAAGGTTTGTCAAATTGGTAAACAGCATCCTTTTGACAAGATTTTAACAAAACCTATTTGTCTGCTTAACAAAACTTTTTTCAGGGTACTCTGAAAAGCAGTTATATTAAACGAACAAATGGATATTGTTCAAATTTTGTCAAAAGAATGTTATTTACCAATTTTACAAAACTTTTCTCGCATTTTATATGGAAAACACCATTTTAAGAATTTTTTAAGAAAATCCAGTTGGCCACCGGTTTGACAAAACTTTTCTATATTCTGTATGGAAGAACATCCTTTTGACAAACTTGTTTTGTTAATTTGACAAAACTTTTTCAGAGTAGTTTAGAAATCACAAGAGCTCGAGAATTGAATGAGTGGTATTCCATACGCAATTTTTAATTAAAGAATCTTAAAATTTGTTAGAATTTTTATGGACAATAGAACTTTCAAGTATTACACATTACAAAATTTTATATTTTTTTTACTGCATTATTTTTGCAATTCTAAGGCATGTTTTTATTATTTTTCAATTACGTGGGAGACATAAAAAGAACTTTGTAGAGCAGAATATGAATTATGAAAAAAACCTTTAGACATTTTTATGTTTCTCATATTCATAGAATTTTTATTCATTTTTATTATCACTAAGATTACAATAATATATGTCATATGCTCACAAAGATTTTATTTCTAAAATTACAATTAAACGTAAGAAAAATACTAATAAGGTAAAAGTTTTCTTTTTATTTATGTATTTTTTACAACTTGTTGGAGAATATATTTTTAGGATTTATTTCAATAAAGGTTATGAGAAATATTCCGATTTGAATTACAGAAAAACAATTACTACTAGGAAGCTTTAAATTTAAATCTCTAGTCTGAAAAGTTGGTCAAACGGTTCTTGTTAAAATTTTGCCTAAAGGATGTTTTTTACCAATTTGACAAAACTTTTTCTTACTTTGGAAGGACGTCCTTTTGACAAACCTTTTCTTGGTTAATTTGACAAAAGTTTTTGTTCAAGAGTAATTATTTAGCTTGGTTCACCTTTAATTTGCCAAAAGGTTAAAGTTTAATGTTTTGTTTAGTGTCAAAATTAAAGGTTCTTATTTGATGAGTTGTTAGAGGTTAATTAAAAACTAAACTCAGAGTTTTCATTATTTAAAAAATGAAGAGAAGGTTCTCGAGCTTCAAAATTAATAGCATTTAAAAAAAAATACATCGTCATTTCAGCACTAGCTAAGTTTATTGTCTTATACTGAATAAATTTTTAGAATCCATTTAAACGAGAGTATTCTAATTCGAAATCTCTATTTCGAAATAAAAGAATTCCGACCGAAATAAAAGTCAAGTGTTCATTTTCGTTAATGATTTAGAATGGCAATGAGAAAATCCGTTTTAGTTTCATAAAAAATCTGGGTCATTTTTTTAAACTCGTGAAAAGAAAATAGATTGAAGTTACATATATATAGCAAATTATATTGAAATTATTATTTTAAAAGAAAAGAAAAAGAACAAAGAAGAAACTTTGTTTTTGGACCACTCATTATTATTATTCCGAGGGTTGGAAATTACTTTTGAACTCTTCTATTTCTCGACAATTTGTACAAATTATAATTACCATCAATTATTTTCTTAATGTCAGACCCTTCTTTTATAAAAGTGCTTTAAAATTGCAGATTAATTGCTGCAAATCACGCTTTTTCGCCCTAAATATATTGAGTTGATGGCTTATGCCCAACGCACAATAACTTTTATTTAGTAAGCATGTTTTTGACATTACAATGGGAATAAGTGAGATCTAGATCTAGCCATCTCGCTCATTCTCATGGGAAATTTTGAAAATATCTTTACAAACAAAAGCTACATATTATGCGCTGGTCATTATGCCTAGCGCACAATAATAATTGTTTTATAAATATTTTTTGACATGTCAATAATAGTGAGTGCAGACAATCTAATCATCTCTCTCTTTCACTGGAACAGTTTTAAAATTTGGCTGTATGGATACAAGTGAGTCCGACAGCCTAACATAAAATGGAAGAAGAAGAAGAAGAAGAATAGTTTTAATGATACAGTAGACTCTTCGATATCCGGCTGACTGGGGGACAAAATGACATTTAGGTTTTTTGAATGATCAACGGTTTTTCTATTTTGTGCACTGTGAATTTATTTTCTGTCTGACAAAGAAAAAGAGAATTTTCTTCATGGTGTGCTTATGTTTCATTTTTTATCACAATTATGTATTAAAAACTTCGATACAATGTTAATAATACTTTAATTCACTCTGGACAAACTTCATGTTTAGTGAAAATAATTTTGAATATATCAACCGCCAGTGTTTGGCAGCTGTCACCCGGATATCGAAGTGCTGGATATCGAAGAGTCTACTGTACGTACAGTAGTCTCTCTCTTAATTGGTATTTGGGGCAAAATGTCATCCGATTTATCGAGAGATTTGGGTATCAAAGTCATTGTAAAATCCACAAGAAGTGATCAATTATAAAGAATCACCATAAAGTAAGAGGACCTTCAGCGAATTTGAGCAAATTAGCTTCATAATTAAACGTAAAAATTGTCAACAAAATTTTTCGCCCAATTGAAAAAGAGCCGATTGACCGAGAGCCTACTATATTTCATATATAGGGGAAAGTACTCTACCTTTGAACGTTCATGACTTCGAATAATGTAAATTTTCTTTTATTTTTCCTAAAATGACTTTTGCTTTGCAAACACTTTTTCGAAAAGTTTATAAGAGTGAACGAGACGATTATAGGTTTCTGTCACTCTAATTTTAAATGTCAAGTACATGTTTAGAAAATAGAAATGATTGGGTATCGCTTTCTCTTTTTTGCTGAACTGTCAAATACACATTATTATAGTGAAACACCGATTTTTTGACATTTTCTTTTCAATTTTCTTGTCTGACAATGTATAACTTGCGGGTTTTCCATCGTTTTCATCCTGGAGGTTGATCACCAACGCTAAGACGGTGATGGCCGCAATGTATAGTGGGTTGAATGAGAGTATATAATTGTAAATGGTAATGAAATAATAAATAAAAATGCAAATACAAAGTACAAAATTTAGTGAATAGAAAATTCTAGTGTACGTGCACATTGTACACTAGGATTTTCTTTAAATATGAATCTCTGAAATTCGCACGACTTCAAATTGTGAATCTGCTGCTTTCTGAATATTTACACGATTTGTAATTGTATGAAATGTAAAGAAAATATATCACTACGAAGATTTGTGAGGAAGTAAAGACCTTTGATTCAAATTACAATTTAATTTCACATAAATTCCGTAATTATTGAAATTTCAAGTTTCGAAAATATATTTGCAAAACAAAGGTTATTGTGCGTTGGTTATTAAGGTCTTTATACATTGGGAGCAAGTTTCGTCAAAAGTTGCATTTTTGACAGAATTTTGACGTTTCCACCTATCATATTGCATGCAATTTCCTTCAAAAAAGAATTTTTTGGCAAAAAATTGTTTCAATATGTAGAGACCATTATAAACAAATTTATTTCTTATTTTTAGTGAGAAAAAAAGATGACAAATAGTCCTAGCCTTGTGGAATGGTCAAATAGAGTGCGAGATAGAATTTTTCTTAATTATATTTGTCACGTAATTTTTGTGGTCATGACGGTTGACTATTGATTTTTGAACTAGTTAATAAATTACAAATTCTCAAGAGTCTGTTTTTGAACTAGTAATTTTAATCCTTACAAGATTTTGAAATAATTCTGGAATACTTAAAAATTCAATCTTCGAAAATTCGATGTTGAAAATTTTTTCGATCATAAGTACGTATGGTCGTCGTCTAGGCTACCTGCAAAATATATCCGGAAATGAAAGAAATCGTAGGAGCCGTTTTCAAAATAAACAAAAAAAAAAACACGGTTTTAGAGGGGAGGGGGTCATCGAAGATGGGAAGTCGATATCTCTTACCGTTTAAGTTTTAGATCGGTGATGATTTCGAAAAAAAGCTGATTGAATATACTCTGCTTTCTCTTGAGTTCGAGCAGTAAAAGAAAAAAAGGGAGTAAGAATAGGATACAGTAAAAATAACCATTTCTTCTAAACTTGTGGGTTAGAGCTGTGCCCCTGTAATATCAAATTAGTGATAATTGGATTAGGGGAAAGCGCGCTACCTTTGGACGACTCAAGCATCGGACAATTAAATTTTTTCTCTATGTTCTTTATGGATTTCACCCTTTTCTGAAAATTTGAGTCATTGTATTAGCCATTAAAATATAATTTTATAATGGTCCACATTCATTTATAACTAATTGTTAGAAACTCAATTCGTTAGAGGGTAGTGTGCTTTGCCCTACAATTGTATTAGATACAATAATACGATTGCTTTCAAAATTTAGTAGTTCGAAAGAATTTATATAGCGTATTTTCTCCAAATTTTGGAACTAATTTGGGTTCATTCGAATGGTCTTAGACTTCACTAGAAATCTGAACTGATTTAAGTCGGTTCCATCTATAACCGATAGTAAATTTGGTAAATTTAGTATTTTTGATCCACTTCAAGGCTGATGGCCAACAGCTCAGAAAGAGCTAGCCATTTCCTTTCACAATGCTTATTACATCACTAAAAGATAACGCAGAGCAGTATTCACTGTACAGTAGAGCCTCGCTATAGGTCATATTTAGTTCCAGATTTGACACTTGGGTCGCACTACTCCATATCATTTTTTAAAATTATCAACGACTTTTAGTATTGAAATTGCTCGACGGCTTCTACTTTCTTTGCGATTTTGATACGTGTCTGCGCTTTTCATTATGGATCACAATTATCACAACTACTCAATAAAGCTTGCGAAAAATATTAAAATAATTATGACAACATTGCATGTCGCGTACTAAAAAACATAACCTTACTTAAAATCAATGTTTTGAAATCAACGGTTAATAAATTGTGGACTATAGAGCGATGGTCTATAGCGGGGTTCTACTGTAGTTCTTTTTTTCTTTTTTTGATGTGATGCGTTGATACGTTGGATGATCGGCATTATATAACTTGTAAAGATGTTATCTACCGTTTTTACTTCAGAGATTGGTCATAAACGCTAAGACGGCGATGGCTGCCTAAAGCTACAAGGTACTAAATTGCATATCTTATGTCCCTTATGTCGCTCCTCGTAAGCATTACTGATGAAGAAAAATCTATCTAGGGGAAAGTGCCCAAGCTTCGTACGATCCCAAGCTTCGCAATGACTAAATTTTTCTAACGTTTCTGGATAAATTTTACATTGCAATATATTTTAAAAACTGTCCATTTTTCCTTAGTTTTTAGAATATAGATGCGATGAGTCACATTTATTGAGAAACATAATACAAATTTAGACATTACTAGCTCGGGATCGTAAGAAGAATAGGCACTTCTCCCTATCTTATCTGTCTTTTTATGCAATTTTTGGTTTCTTTAGTCGTTCTAAATGATTTTTTTCAATCAATAAAAATTACAAAGCAATTTTTTTATATTTGTCTATGCCAGAAAGTGTCTCGGATGGTATGATGTACGTGATAATTGTATGATGTAAAACCCTGAACTACAGTAGACTCTCGCAAATTCGGCTCTTTTAAGATCGGGCTACTTTTTAATTCGGGCAGCGGTTACATTTGAAAAAAGTTTGTTGTCATTTTTCAAGTTTGATTATGATTACCAAATGAATCAAATATGCTCAAATTTGGCATGGTTTGTCTTAGTTTTGATATGATTTTGCATTATTGAGGGATTTTTATGCAATTTACGTTATATATGAGTGTGTAAACTCGATATCTATATGCACATGAATATAAAATCGTTGCATTTCAAAAAGTTTGTCGCCCGAATTTCTGTCTAATTCGGCTGACATTTCGGTCCCATATGCCCGAATTTGAGAGTCTACTGTATATTTTCTATGATTGAGTTTTAGGATATCACTTTAAAAGGATGTAAAACTTTCTAAATAATTCGAATCTACATTTTGGGGTATAGCATCTCAGTCACGAATTTGAGCATTCTGCTAAGCTGTGATGCATTGATGCCTCTGTTTATTTGATAACGTCTCAAATTCATTTTCGATAAATCTATTTCTAATATCGCTGCTAATTCAGCCGCAGAGTTTTTAATTTTTCTAAGAATATCGAAGAAACGATTTTATGTAATTTGTCTCTTTTCTTTGCAGAAAACTCTAAAATAATAAAGAAATCGAGAAAAGGTGTTATCACACGCTTCACATGATGAATTTCATGGACTTTAGTACCGAATCACACTCGAGAGAGTGATTAAAAGTGTGTGGGGCTTGCGATAAGGAATCAGGTGAGTCCGGAAAATCCATATAATGAAAATTCCAAGACATCTATAAGCCATGGGGGGCGTTTTTGTGTATAGTTTTATGGCAGCTTACGCCGCATAAATACCAATTGATTGTGATGGAAAATGATGTGTTTCATATGTGTAAGAGTATTTATCTCGAAACAGTGGATAATTAACATTTATTCTGATCATTCTGAGGGTTATCACTTTTATATTTTTGGATGTTTTTCGCGATTTGGTGACTTTTAACCTCTTTCTGTCTCCAGAGAGATATCGCAAATGGAAAATTGAAACATGAAAGAGGGTGATTGAGAAAATTTTTTTGCAAATAATTTCAATGGGAAAAATGTCACAAATTTTCCACAAAAAAAACAAACACCTAAAAAAAAGGAGGAAATTGTTCAAAAAAAAAGAGTGGAAAAAGTTTAAATTACAGAGCTCATAAAAAAAGAGAATTGCAAGAGAAGTCTAGAATTATTTTAATTTAAATATATTGTTCTGTGTTTGGGAGTGAAAGAGAGAAATTACATGAGAGACCACAAACACTGAAATTTCATGCAACATGCAATTTATGAATTTATGATTGAGACGCCTCTGTGTTGCATTAATAATTTATGCATTAAATTATGATTTTAAATTTGTATGTCGGTGAGCAAATAAAAGAGTTCTGCTCTTTTTTTTTTAATTTCTTTCGCCTTAGAGTCAAATGCAAAAAAGGCTCAACAAGAGCGAAAAATCCGCATTTCCACTCACGTTTCATCCACAATTTTTACTTAATTAGCAAAACTAGAAGTGGTAGAGCATTAGAACTTTGCGGAATGCTTGAACTTATGACTTCAGTGCCCTTGTTATTATTAATCGTATCGGGATAAATTTTCTACAATTTAATCATGCTACAAAGTCGTACAGGAAGTCCGGGGATTATAGGGGAAAGTGCTCTCCCTTCGAACGTTCATGCGTTCGAATAATGTCAATTTCTTTTGTTTTTCGTAAGAGATTTACACTAAATTATCACGGAATTATCAACAATTGATGATAAACCAACTAATATTTAATAGAAATGTGTAAGTCTCTTAGAAAAACTAAAAGAAAATTCACATTATTCGAAGGCATGAACGTTCGAAGGGAGAGTACTTTCTCCTGCATATTTTTGGGATCAAGAAAAACGCGCCAACTGGATTTATGCATAGGGGGAAGTAGGGCACATTTGCAAATGGGGCACCTTTGAAATTGGGATTTTTCACGCATTTTTAAATAAAATTGAGCCTTATCGTGATATAATTTAGGTCCACAAACAGATTGAGAACCTAAATTACATTATAATATAGCTTATTTCCACTTAAACAAAGGAGAAAAAACCCAATCTCAAAGGTGCCCCACTTTCCCCTACAGAAACTTTGCATACTTTCAGGAGACTTCTTTTGAATAAACTCGAAACTGGTGGGAATTTATTCAAATTATTATTTTGTTTATAATCACGTTAAGCCGTCTCTCGGCTTGAATCTTTTTATTCTTACCGGTTCAGAACCGTTTTCGGGATTTACCTTAAAACATACCTAATGACGCTGGCATACCTTTTCAATTGAGTGAAATTCAATCGATTGAAGTTTTACCTTTTACTCTTTCAAACTGAGATCAGTTAAAACTGTCTCTTTCTGTCAAATGAAATTTAAAATTGAAATTGAAAATAAAATTGAAATTTCAATTTCCATTTGACAGAAAGAAATAAACATACAGTCGAGTTCCTCAAATTTGAACTCCTCAAATTTGAACGACAGTTGAGTTCAAAATGTAAAATTTGAGGTTATGTGAAGAAAGTTTTGCGTAGAGTGCCATTTTTCTCTGGTATTTCCTCAATATTATCGTTTTATATTAACTTCCGCAACAAATTTAATTTATTTCACAATAAATTACATTGATATATTCTCTAAAGTTGTTTATCTTAATTTACGGAAAGTGCATTTCACATGAATTCCGTTACGTTTTTGAAAATATCGTTCAAATTTGACGAGTGAGAAATGTCATCTATACCCCCCAATTGTTCAAATTTGAGGAACTCTACTGTATCTTATTTCAGATTGAAAGAGTAAAGGCGTCTACACATTGGGAGCAATTTTCTTCTAAAATTGCGTTTTTGACAGAAATTTGACGTTTCCTCCTACAACGCTGCAGGGAATTTCCTTCAAAAAAGCAATTTTTGACAAAAATTTCTCCCAATGTGTAGAGACCATAAGAGGTAAAATTTAAATCGATTGAATTTCATTAAATTGAAAAGGTGCCAGCGCCATAAAGAATTAAACTTCAAATAAAAATGCAATTAACCAATTCTAAACTAATGTGAACCGGCATAGATTTATCCGGAATTCAAAGACCTTTCAAATGGATCCATGTTTATCTCAATCGGTTTGCAAATACGCTCTTCCGAAGCTTTTTAATTGTTGATTTTGAAAAAAAAAGTTTTCGAGGGAAAAGTTTAGGGTCATTGTCGTATTTGTATGAAATATCTGGAAAATTTTCAAAATTTGCTTGTGTTTAATTTGGGAAAATTCGATATAGGAGGAAGTAAGGTGAAGTGCCCTCAAGTCGACCGGTTCCTCAATTCGAACGATAGAATTATTTATTCAATTTATTTATATTTGCACTAATATTTGGAGCATGATCTAACATTAATAGGTCAATTATTGAATAAATAAATACGAATAAGTGACAATTTTATAGAAATTCACCATCAAACATTCAAATTTTGACCACCGGTCGAGTCGAAGAACCGGTCGACTCGAGGGCACTTTACCTTATGGCACTTTTGAATTATACGGGCTTCAGACCTAAGGCTTAGCCATTGGGCTTAACTTCTTTAATTTCTTATCAGTCAAGAATTTTTGGAAAATTTGGACTTAAGATTGGATTATTGAAGGCAAGTCATTAACTATCTTCTGAAAACCCAATAATATAATTGCTATGAAGGATTTTGAGACCTTCAGGAACTGGGCTAAACCCTTAGTCTGAAGACTGCTTTAGGATGGTTTGAATTAGGGTTTACTCTCCAAATGAAACTGTACCTTATCCACAATGTAAATTGGCTGAACAATTGATTTGTGGAGCTAAATGAATCATAAAAAGATCCAATTCCATTGAAAAATGGGGGTAAAAGTCCTATTTCAAAGATGTCTCTATTTAAAAGTGCCCACTCCCCCTAAATTTAACGGCTTTCTCAAAATTTTTGCATTAACCATCCTAACCCTTTTACGCTCAAATTGGATTGGACTAAATTGAATTTTGTGTGATGTTCAAAAGGAGAAGAAGAAGAAGAAAAGGATGAAAAAATTAGATAGACCTATTTCAAGTTTTGTGAGACAGAAAGTGCATTTTGACTTTATGAAATTTTCCTGATCTAAGTGAGCAGGACCCAGCTTAAAATTCTGTAACCTGAATTTTTCTATTTGACGCAACTGTTGTCATTCTGACATTCGCATTGATTGCAATGCTGTCAAATGTTTGTTCTCAAACTCTATTCCTAATCGTTTGGCTTCTAGATATCATAACAGAAAGTTAGACAAAACTTTTGTAATTCTTTTGTATCTTCAGAATTCTAAAGTTTCCACGAAATGTAGGATCCCCTGGTGGTTATAAATCAAACTAATGTATATGTCTGAAAATCGAAAGATGGTACTGTTTTCTCCGTGGTCTTCGAGCAATTAACATTATGCAATTGCAATAATAATTTGCGATTTAGTTGAAGTATTTAGTTCTGCGTAAGAATATGTTTTAAATAAATTTTCGGTTTGATGGGATGTAGCAGATAGTGGACTATTTGCAAGTAAGAACATGGTTCACACTTTGTTGAAAAGAGTGTAGCTCAACGCGAGAGCAAAATTTTAATGTCTTTATTTTAGAATGTCGTCATTAAAAAGCAATAAATGCAAATTTTCTTCTTTAACACCACATTCTACAATCTACCCTCGAATAAATTACTTTTGTACACCTTTTCAATTTTAGGCTTTTCATTCTCAATGAGAAATTTTTTCTTAAGCATTATTCACATAATTAAAATAATTGTTCACGTAAAATATTTAATTTTCATTGCAGTGCGACTAAAGTGTTTTAGGGGATTTAGTATTCAAATAAATAGCAAAAGAGTTTCAATATTTACATTCCATTCGGTTGAAATTTGTTTAGTTCGTAATTATGGGTTGTATAACTAAACAGAGCTTTTTACTCTGGAGGTTGGTTAAGAACGATAAGACGGCGATGGTCGCTAGGAGATATTTTAGGTTATCTTATCAGATATTTTGTTATAATCTCTATATTATAATAATTTCCGTAAGTAAAAGATAACTTAAAGTATCTCCATGCGTCTGCCATCTTAACTTTGTTAACTAACTTTCTGAGTAAAATTACCAGCAGGTTATCTTGCAAAGTGGCAATTTGCTAATTAAAAAGGATGTAAGTTCGCTAAATACTTCTTGGTTAGACGATACATAACCTTAAAAAGTAGAATTTTAATTCCCACATTCGGTCATGAGTCGGTATAGTACCAGTAAATGATTTGCCTTTCTCGGATTTACAGTGCCCGCTTCGTAATTCGGATGATTGGGAGCCAATATGACAGATGTCCGCTTTGTAATCCGGATGAAATTTTTTAAATTTGTTCAACGTCTCGGAAATATAATACAAGTTTTTTTTTCTAGAATTAGAATAAAAGTTTTAAAGAATTTTAAAAAGACAATTAGAGAATTCTATGCTATTACATTTCATTTATTAAACAAAAACATCGCAGGATAATTCATTTTCATTGCTGAATACTCGTGCATACATAACCTCAAACTGATTTGAATTGTAACCGTCGATAACTCGCCCGGATTACGGCGATCCGGATTAGAGAGCGGGCACTGTACTTCTTTATTTGTTCGAATTGTTACTGATGCTAAAATACAGTGCCCGCTCTCTAATCCGGATCGCCGTAATCCGGACGAGTTATCGACGGTTACCTTTAAAGTCATTTTGAGGTTATGTATGCATGTGTGTTCAGCAATGAGAATGAATTATCCTGTGAAGTTTTTGTTCAATAAATGAAGTATAATACACTCAAAAAAATCCACGGTTAAATGGGTATGTAAAACAGGGTTTGTCTATCAAACTGATGCCAAACCCTGTTTCAACCTAAACGTGGCAAGGTTTGACGTACAAGTATTTTTTAAACCCTGTTTCAACCAAACCCTGAAAAGGTAGAAAGTCAAATCCTGTTATGGATATTGATTTACCTTGCCGTCAGTAAACCTTGGCAGGAATGAAGACCAATCCTCGTCACGATTATATTTTAAACCCTGTTTCGTCAAACCCTGGAAGGAGTATGGCTTAACTCGTAACAAGGGTTACACTCAATCCTTGTTTCCATCAACCCCTGGCAAGCGGAAAAACAACCCTTGTCATGAGTTTATTCAAATCTCGCCTCTTTCAACCCCTGGATGACTATTTTTAACCCTTGTTAAGATTAAAATCAAATTTACTTGGAAAATAATTAAATAAAACTAGAAATTCTTATTATAATATTTTGCATCACTAAGGAAATAAAAAGTAACGGCTAGAATAAAAAGTTTATACTTTAGTCGTTATTTTCTTATTTTCTCAGTGAAGAAAAATATTATAAAAGGAATTTCTAAGCCTTATTTAATTGTTTTACATGTAAATTTGACTTAAATTCTAACAAAGATTGAAAAATGATCTCCAAGAAGTTTACTTAAGTGAGATTTGAATTTCTCATATACATACATCAGTGTAGAAGTATAAAAAAATTATAATTAGGTTAAGTAAACATTTAGAATTTATTACAATAAAATAGTACTCTTTTCTCTAACAATATATCATTATAATTCCTTATTTTACTATTAAATAATTACAATTTAACACAAATATAAGAATTTATAACTCCTAGTTATTTCATTACTTTAAACTTTATTATATTATTATTTTTTAAGGTATCGTAAAAATATCTGTTATTTAAAGGTTTTTTAAACAATATTGGCAAAAACTAGGGAGTAAATTTTACAACAGCATGAGAAAAGTTATTTTCAAAATAATTAAGCAAAAACTTAGGAAAATCCATCAAGAAAAATTGACAGTATTTGTTTACCTATATATTCTTTTTCAATATTTAATCTTATCTCAATGAAAAATAAATAAATATATCTAGATTACCTTAACAGCTTTATGGCGTCTACACACTAGTAGAATTTTTTTTTAAATGCCTTTTTTAAAAAATTCAGACGTTTCTACCTACAAGAATATGGGAAATTTGCTTTAAAAAGGCATTTTTAAAAAAAAATTCTACTAGTGTGTATACGCCAGCATGGCGTATACACCCTAGTAGAAATTTTTTGTAGTATTGGAACTTTAAAAAAAATATATACATATTCTTTGATAACAAAGTACAACATGTGAAGAATATTTTCTCATCTCAAAGCTTCAAGCCAGTGAGAAACTTTAGGATAGAGCCTTTACAAATTTATTTAAAGCCAATTGAGAAGCATCAACTGTAAAAGCTCTTTTTAAAATCTCAATTTGTGAGATTTATATGCAAAATTTTTCGAAAACTAATGCATCAATTTCATCGAAAATTTGCATACTTCTAGAGTAGATTGTTTAAAACTTAAACAAGGATTTGTTTTTTTTTTTTCCTTGGTCATACCTTATTTTGCACGGCGAAATGTAGTGTACAATACGCCATTTTTTCTTGTAAACAAATTTCATGTTTTTAAACTTTCGTTGAAATATAACTTTTACTCAACTGCTAATAGCAAATATTTAGTTTTCTGATTTCAGAGAAAATTTATGTGAGTTATGTCTCCGAAAATCATTTTAAAAGATCAGCCTCTTAAAATTTGTAAATGAAAATTTTAGAAAATATTGTTCTAATGTTGTACTTTTATGTTTCAGAGTTGGATTTGAAGAAATATTCTTTATTATATTTAAAAAAAATTAAAGAGGGCATATTTTTTGGTTTCTGAAACCTACGTAATTCCTGAAATTAATCAATCCTGCTTCAGCCTGCACCACTTCAAAGGATGTGTAAGCAGGACGGTGGCAATTATTTTATTTTGCACTTTCCACTGCTCCCTGGCGTGCTTCTGCTCTCTCCTCTTGAAATTTTAGGTAGAATTTCCATGTTTCAGTATGATCCTCTCGTTCGAACTTCTGCAAATCTGGAGTTCCGACATCTAAGAAAAAATGGTAACATAAACTAAAATTACAAAATTTATCTTAACCGTTTAGGCATGTAGATAGATAGATAGATAGATAGTTGTTTATTCATTAGCAATAAATGAGACTAAATCCCGTGAAAAATAGAAAACGTATAAAACGGTTAACTCGAGATTAAAAAAAGAAGTTAAAACATAATCTTGACACAGTTTAAAATTCAAAAGTCTTTAGAATATTTTGTGGTGAACAGCATTTCACAGTTTTTTCACTAAAATCACGAGAAATTTTATCGATTTTTTTTTTAGAAAATAAAGATAAAGATAAGAAAATAATAATTTTTAAAATTTCGTGAAAATCCCGTTAAAAATACAGAAAACGCCGCACTTTAACTTTGGATGCGCACACTTTGCACCAATACTAACCGTGGCAAGGATGAAAATCAACCCTTGAGAGATTAAAACACTTAAGGTTAACTCAAGGTTAAAACAGGGGTAAAATCCTAATCTTGACACGGTTTAAAATTTAGGCGTACGGAAAATCCTCAGTGAACAGCATTTTCACGCTTTTTCCACTAACACCTTCAAGAATTTCACCGATATTTTTTATGAAAATTAATTTCTCACTGTTTATTTAGGCATTGATGGTGGAAAATTGGGATAAATTCTGTGAAAACTTGAGGAAACGCCGCACAATGGCTTTAGACGCGCACACATTGCACCAATACTAACCGTGGCAAGGATGAAAATCAACCCTTGAGAGATTAAAACACGGTTAACTCAAGGTTAAAACAGGGGTAAAATCCTAATCTTGACACGGTTTAAAATTTAGGCGTACGGAAAATCCTCAGTGAACAGCATTTTCACGCTTTTTCCACTAAAATCTTCAAGAATTTCACCGAGATTTTTTTAGATAATATATTGCTCACCATTTATTTACACATTTACGGTAAAATTGACCCTAAATTCAGTGAAAATCTCATAACAAAGAGAGAAAACTCCGCACTTTGATTCTTGACGCGCACGTTTGGTTAGAAACTTGAAAAGAAAATTAAGCACCACTTACCACAGAACTTTTCACAATTTACTCTTCTTGTCGCTCATATGTCCCTGGGTGGTCACTGTGGAGGCTCATATTGAGCCCCAATCCCAGAAATGTCAACGCGAATGCCTCCATTCTTTGAGGCACACTGAACACTAAACACCATTTTTCTCTTTCTGATTCCACTTGACAAGTTTACACGAGAAATCCTTAAATGCATTAAGAATCTCGCCATGATAGAAATTTAAAATCATTCAAACCTTGCGCAAGATTTAAACCGATGTGTTAAGGTTAATAGTGAAATCCTTCACTAAAAAAAGGATTTAAAATTGCTAAAACAGGGTTAACTCATGTTTACAGTTTAAAACCTTTTTAAAATTAAACCGTGGCTAACCCTGTTTATAGTTGATTTTAAACCTTGCCTCAAATAAGCTCTTTTCTGAGTGTAGCATAGAATTCTCTAATTTTGTCTTTTTAAACTTCTTTAAAACTTTTATTCTAATTCTCGGAAAAAAACCTTGTATTATATTTTCAAGACGTTGAACAAATTCAAAAAATCCATCCGGATTACGAAGCGGACATCTGTCAAATTGTCTCCCAATCATCCGGATTACAAAGCGGGCACTGTATTGTAAAACCTACTTTTCGCAATTTCTTACTTCGGTATGATTCTTTAAATTTATTAATCAATTTAATCGGTAATAAAGCGATATGTACCGTACCCAAAAAGCATGCGAAAAGATACGGAACGGATAGCTCTCTTTGCCATCTCTCTTTGACTCTAAAATTTAAGGTTATGAGAACATTTTGTTATAGCTCAAGACACTTCAAGATTTTTGGGTTAGAAAATCCTTTCTGGAGTGGTTCTTAGATAAATATGCACATAGTAGGAAGTGGGGCATCTTAGAATTGCGGAAAGCTTTACAAACGGGCTTTTTCTCCTATTTTAAACGGAACTGGACCTACCGCGATATTATTTAGCTTTACAAACCCATTTTGTGAAGCTAACCCACATGATGAAAAGCCTTTATTCCTTTTAAAAATAGGAGAAAAAGGGCCATTTTTAAAGGTAATCCAGTTCAAAGGTACCCTAATGTCAAATGACGCCTGTAGGGGAATATTGTAACAGTGTGACAATGTCATATGATAAATTTAAGATTTTTTACGTGGAAAATTCGGAAAAAATAATTGAAAATCAGTTTCATATTACATACTAAGAACTTTATAAAGCTTCTTAGAGTGGCTATTTGATGCTCACTGACCTTTAATATTGTCCTGATCCCAAATTTATCACGAAACTTTGTCATATGACATTGTCACATCGTTACAGAATTCCCCTTATTGATAATTTGATAAAGTTATATCGACGATTCCATTCCATATTATTCTAACTCAGAATGACAACTTTTAAGGAGAGCCATTAGAAGTTGGTAAATTCCTATGTTGCCCGTGTAAATTTTTTTCTAAAAAATTGAATATCTCGTTACTCTCAGACGTCAGATAACCACCAAGTTTTCACCAGTTGTAGATCTCGGTCCCAGGAACAATATATCTCTCGGAGGAATATAATTCTAAGTCGACTTAGAATAGTATGGAATGGAGCTGTCGATATTTAGCTTTGTTTCTGATAATGTTTGAGGTTAGAATTACGTCCTTTTTGTTTTTAAAAAACTTAAAGACATTTAAAAACGACTTTAAGGGTTTCTAAATAGATTATTTGTATTTTTAAATAGACACAAATCTCTTATCTTAAAATTCAACTACTATTTACAGTAGAGTCTCTCAAATCTGAATCTTTCAAATTCGAACGACGTTTGGATTCAAAATGTCAATTGTGAGGTTATGTTAGAAAGTTCGTACAGTAGAGTCTCGCTATAGTCCATATTTGGTTTCAAATTTGACACTTGGGTCGCGCTATAGTCCATGTAATTTTTTAAAATTATCAACGATTTTTAGTATTGAAATTGCTCTACGGCTTCCACTTTCTTTGCGATTGTGGTACTTGTCCTTGCTCTCTTCATTGTGGATCACAATTATGACAACTACTTAATAAAGTTTGCCAAAAATATTAAAATAATTATGCAAGTCGCATACTAAAAAACATAACCTAACTTAAAATCAGTGTTTTGAAATCAACGGTCGATAAATTGTGGACTATATAGCGATGGCCTATAGCGAGACTCTACTGTATTCTTGATGAATGAAAATCATATTTATGTGCTTCTCCCTGAGTGTTTACATACATTATGGTCGTGTAAAATGAAAAGGAAGTATGTTACCACTAAAACTTGCGAGAAAGTACGGGAATTTGATTCAAAGTACAATTTAATCTCACACAAATTTCGTTAATTTTGAAAAAATCGTTCGAATTTGGGAGGTGAGAAATGTCAAAAATACCCCCCGAGCGTTCGAATTTAAGAGACTCTACTGTAGTTGATAATAAAATTAGGTTAGATAGACCATAACCTCACACTTGCACATAACCTCACAGAGAAAAGAGATGTTTCTTGGGAAAATCCGATTGGAAAAGTTTTTGATAATAACTTTATCTACTTGAAATACAATAAATTCAGAAATATTTCAATTAGACGTATTTTTTATCACCCTACATGGCTTGAAAGTACTTAAGGCTTCAGCCAATCAGAGATCTCAATGAAACTAAAATATTTTATGGAATGAAATATTTGATTATTATGTGGATAATCATATTTTTTATCACAATTGCAAGAGAACACTACAAATTCTGAAAAGAAAAATTTGTCCTAATGGCATTTTCAAAGCTACTATCAAATAGAGATGTTTTATTCTTGATTTAGATTGTGTTATCTAACTTTATCGGATAATAATGGGAAATAATGAAGAAATTAAGAGAGAATAACTTTTAGGTGATTCAATTCCATTCACT
This sequence comes from Phlebotomus papatasi, assembly GCF_024763615.1. Lineage (NCBI taxonomy): Eukaryota > Metazoa > Arthropoda > Insecta > Diptera > Psychodidae > Phlebotomus > Phlebotomus papatasi. The sequence continues at coordinate 10,239,152 of NC_077223.1, forward strand.
TTTTATAGAAAATTTATTGCACTTTTATCACTTCAATGTGCGGGAGATTTCTCTACTTCCTCTTTTTTTTTTGGTTCTCTTTCCGGGAAAATTTATATCTTTCTGAGATTCTGTGACTATATATCCACTATTTTTTCTCTTTCTCTCTCCTTCATCTATGAGGTAAATATTTTATCGTGTCTTTTGTGTTGTTGAATTATTTGTGCTATTTTCTTCTCTTACCCATTGGAGTTCATGTCCCTGAGCTTCTCTGTGAATTTCCTTTTTAGAAGGGACTTCTTGCATGAGTTTTCCAAGAGATTTATTGATGTTTTCTCTCGGTGAGCGTGAGAAAAGGGTGGGCCTCTGTTTTTCCTTTCATGCATTTTCACCCGCCCAAACAGCAACTAAACTTACAAAATGAGTTTTGCATTTTATGTTACAATTTCCCGGAGGGGATGGTAAAGGAGATGGATGAAGGTGGTGCCCAAAAAGCAGGAAAAATGTGGGTAAAATGTGCAATTTGGCAGTGGAAAATATACAATAAAGTGTAAGCCTCTGAAAAGCTCCCAGTCGGCTCTCTGGCGCCTTTAAGTACAATTTTCTCAAATTAAGGTGAATGCACATGAAATTTTTATGCTTGCAAAAATTATGCGGATTTTACCATAAAACATATTACATTGATTTAATAAATTGAAATTGAAATAAATTCAATGTGTAAGAATTTTTTTCTAATGAAAAATGTGTCGTAATTCACCAAAAAATGCCGAATATTCGGTCGGGAGTATGTTTAATACTCCAATTTGACTATACTCTATAGACAATATATGATCGTATAATTCCTTAGATTATGAAAATTGTTATTATACCTTCTACCAAGGCGATAATAATTTCGGTGAAAATATTCCAAGTCCATTTTGAGAGAAAAAGAAAACAAATGAAACAGAAAAACCTGCTAAATTGTTTCTATTGCCATCTGTTGGCAGTGTTTAGTTCCGCCATCATCCGTCGCAGGCGCTGAAAACAGTTGAATTGCGGTTTTTCCAACAATTTTGTTGCTAAATTCCGCAACAAAAGTGTTGGTCGTCTCCTTGTAACACAAGTGTTCCGGAATTTAGCAATATTTTACTGCTCAAACTCAAAGAGAGAGCAGTTATACAATCGATATTTTTTTCAACTTATCACCGCGTCCTAGAGCTTAAACGGCAAGAGATATCAAGTTCCGGTACTCTGTGACCCCCAATAAAAACAACGACAGCTAGACGTTTTTTTATTTCTCCCCATTTTTTGTGAAATAACTCGTAATACAGTTCATACAGTTCGTATAGTTCTCCTTATACCTTTCAGTAAAAAAAATGTGGCACCCATCGAGCTTTTAAACACACCAAAGCTTTTCTAAATTTGAGAAATACGATTGAATTATTGTTTTCCAAAATCTTAGTAATCTCTCTTAGTAATCTCATCCAAAATCTTAGTAAATTGTTATCCATAAATTTTCTTACCCTGAAATACTGACAATGTTGCCATCAAATTGATTCAAAGTCAACTGCAATACCTGTATCATTATTTGCGAGCAACTACATGAATTTGAAACTTCTGTGAAAATTATGGGAAATTAGAGTACGTGTGCCAAATCTCGGCATAGTTACATAAAGGCGCCAAATTCTCAAGTTTGAAATGTAATATTTTTAATATAAATTGAATTCTTTTAATTACTTCTTCTTAAGGAAACAAAAAGGTGGCCGGAATTGCAAGCTAGTTGGAATTTGCTACACTTAGGGTAAGTGTGCCAAATTAAGGCATAGTTGCATGCAAGCGCCAAGGTCTCAAGTTTTAAATGAAATATTATTAATACAAATTGAATATTTTTATTACTTGTTCCCAAGGAGTGTTTCTTGGAACCTTGTAGACAGTTTATCGTCTCTATTTTCTCTAAAATCATTTCGATTACCTTCAGCCTCATAGTTCCTTGCCCATCCGGAATTCTTACAACGTCTTTTTCACATCATCTGTCGAACCAACATTTTATCATTATTTTTTGCATTGTATAATCTCTAGAGTATGCAAAAACTAAAAATTCATGGATAATCGAGTAACAAAAAGGTGGCCGGAATTGCAAGCTAGTCGGAATTTGCTACACTTACCCTATATTGTAGTGAAAAAGACACATTTTTCAATGAATATGGTGAATAAATTCATAACCTTCAACTGAATATTTCCTCGGACAGATTCAGTTATAATAAATTTTAGCGTTATTTACTCCATTTTATTATAATAACCGAACTTGTAATATGCCAACAGACTTTTTCGAATTATACTGCCATTCGAATTTAAAATCTGAGCTAAAAATAGCGTATAGTTTGCAAAATTCGGAATTAAACAGAGAAGACTATATTTTCGGACACTTCCACTTCCAAAGACTTCCAAGTACTTCATTTTCAGCTGTATACCACTTCCTACCCTAAATATCTTCCCCTTGAGAAAAGGATATTTGCATTCTTCTCTATTATCCAAGACACAATGTGATCCTTTTTGATCAAAGACACATTTTAAATGGTTCAGGGAGTAGCTGAATTCCATCATGAGTTGCAGCTCAGTGTTTGCGATTTATGGTCAGCTGGGTGCTGAAATTCTTGAGACACTTTGCCCTGGTCAAAAACGGATGATTTTTAGAACGTTTTAAAATGAATTTTCTCATAAATTTTTGGCTCAAGTGTTTTATGCTGAGAATTGTCACTTGTGGCAGAAAATCGTGGCAAAAAGGAATTAAATCAGTAGCAAAAATGTAGAACGCGCCAATTTGAAATACGAAGAAAGGGAGGAAAAAGACTGTGATTATTTTTGTCTGAGAATTCAGCCATCGTCGAGACGATCAGGGAAATACTTGAGGCATCTTTCTCTGGCAGCATTTTCACCTTCTTTTGTGCAAAAATATTGGTGCCAATCTCATTGCAAAAGGAGGAAGTCAAAAGGGTCTATATTACGTCGTTTAAATCAACAATTGTTGTATGTCTTCTATAAATTGATTTCAGAAAAAAATTATTGCTAATTCAAGCGACTATGAGAAAAAAATGTCTGGAAAAACTTCCTCTTTTAGGATATTGTGACCGATAAGTGGGATAATGTTCTCTGCAAAGTTGGGAATTAAGTGCATTAATTTGTCGTCACTTTGATTATTTCGATCTTTTTTTTACTGTGCTCTCTTTCCCCTTCTTTGATTCTTATTTATTTCTTTCCTGTCTTGAGAATTTCCACGTTTACTGGTCTCAACACAAAATCATCCAATTAAGAAGTTTTGAGGTTTATTATCATAATTATTGTAATATAGTTTCTTAGTTCCCCTCCTCTTGGACGGAATTGTTCTCTCTCATTTCCTTCATCTTTCACGACATTTTGTGGCTTTTTCGTACATTTTTGCCTTCTTAAGTGTTTCTTCTCATTTTTTTTTGTTCTTTTACTTTGCTGGTCTGTTTGATTCTGTGGAGGAAGGATTTCATTCAAGAAATTCTGTCCACGAGATCATAGAGTGGAAAAAATTACATATAAAATTTGCTACAAGTAAATTGGAGTACACTGTTAGAAATGGATGAGTTGTTCCCCTTTCACAGATAATAAATTATTATGTCAACGGTCTTTGATACACGCACCACCGAAAAATTTAAATGACCAGAAAACATGGTTTAAATTAAAAAATTAAAACTTTTAAATACATTGTATTTAATTGAAATAAATTGTTGTGGGGTGAAATTTTCCCCTTTTTGAGTGTTTTAAAACTTTGTAACCACTTTTTGACACTTTGTAAACTATCATTTAAGTGGTTGAAAAACTTAAAAAAAAGACAATGAATTTCTTTCAAAAAAATTACATTTAAAGGCGTCTACACATTGGGAGCAATTTTCGTCAAAAATTGCGTTTTTGACAGAAATTTGGCGTTTCCCCCTACAACGCTGCAGGGAATTTCCTTCAAAAAAGTAATTTTTGACAAAAATTGCTCCCAATGTGTAGAGGCCATAAGACAGATTGGATCAATTTTATTATCATCCTAAAATAGATCTCCTACTATTGACAGTTATTTTAGCCACCTAGTGAGAAAGTAGGGCATGACCACTCTACCCTGGTTCATTCACAAATTTTAGGGGATTTGGACAGTTTCACACACTTCTAACTTTCTCTTTTAATCTTCAATTTTCTAAGCATTCAAAGCATGCAAAATATTTTAATTTCTAGTTTTGGGAAAATAATTTAATTGAAAAGTAAGATTAAAGTATTAACCATTTCAATAGAAACTTACTTTAAATTTAATTAAGACACTAGGTATTTTTTTACATTAGCTTGGCAATCTTGCTCTCTTTTTGACTGGCCTAGCCTCAATGAAATGTAAAATATATCGTAAAATCGGAACAGACAATAAGAAAAGGGACATTTCTACCGTTTGGTCCTGGGAGTTGGAATCAACACTGACGCGGTTGTGGCGCATGACAGGGATTCAAATTGAAATTCAATTTTAATCTGTCAAATATTTCCAAGATCGAAATGTCATTCGAGCCCTTAAGTATGTAAAAGCACAACTTTTTAATTTCTGAAATTTTCATTTCAAAATTTTAAAGATTCAGCCATTGGTACCATTGGTAAAAATACAAAACATACTTTTCTGTGGACAAGAATTGTCAGCTGATGAATTAAACTCGTACTTCAACAGTAGAATTCTTTATGTTGATCACAATTTATTTTACAAGACAAAATGTGGTGTAAAATACGCCGAAAATTGTATTTTTCTGTATAATATTCAGCCAAAAATCCAAATTTCATTGTAAAAAATATGTGCCGTTCAAGTATGAGTTTATCTTATCAGCTAACAAGAAATATTAAATTTTTTGACGTCAGGTGAATAGAATAAAAATACTCTGAGAAATCATATTTACGAAAAAGTATGCATTTCAAAAAAAAAAAAAATCCGAAAATCAGGGATGACATGATAACTTATTTTCGGTAGTATCGACTGTCGATTCTGAAAACTTTAAGCGATATCTGCACAGCAATATAGATATTTATTACCTGTTACATTCTTTTAAAAATGTCACAATGAATGGCTTAACAATGCGTAAAAAGTCGACATTCACTTAATCTAACAGATATAGCTTTATCGATAATATCGATTCGATAGTGTCGAAAAGTTATCATTCCACCCCAGGTCCCAACGGCTGAATTTCTAAGGCTTTTAAATGAAAATTTCAGAAAATATAGTTTAAATGTTGTGTTTTTATACGTATAAAAACTTAAATTAAAATAAAAATTTATGACGTTGAAAAAATAGAGAAAATATTGTGTTTTTTTTTAGATTTTTTGACCCATGTAACAAATTGCAATGTTATTTCCGACAAAAATATTTATTTCCCTGCACAATTTGTTGAAATTTTGCCATAAAATTAGGAAAATCGATTATAGGTCGTATTTATATGAACAATATACCAAGTTTTATATAACGTGACGTCTTGAATTCTTGAAATATTGGTTAGAGAATAGGAAATCTTAAAATACACACAATTTGTGTCTTAGATATCAAGATACCATCACATTTGATAAATTTGACAACTTGATTTTGATTTTTTGATTTCAGAATGCGATAATTTTCAAATTTTCTTTATCTTAATTTTGAAATTTGTCTCAATATTGAAGATAGGTTTTCACTGATCCAACAAAAGGCAAAACTATGCTCTGTTAGTGGATTTATTTTAGAATACAATACTTAATTTAGCAGAAAACAATCCAATCGATAGTTCTATCCCGAAATTGCAAATTAAAAAAAAAATATGACTCTGGTTCAATTTCTGTTCAGAGTCAATCTATCATCTTTCATGATTTTCATCTACAAATTATTATTAATTCTAATTTAATTCTAATGGCTCTGGCACACCTTTTAAATCAGAAAAAAATCATAAAGCCAAAAATCACATCCCTTTCTTAACGATTTGGATATGTATCCTTCTCTTTCGGACTCTTCTTCTTCTTTTGAATGTCATAAGAAATTCAATATTAGTTCAATCTAATTTTAAAACCGAAAGAAATGGATAGATTTATGCAAATGTTTAAAGAAAGGTACATGAATTTTCATTTCATGAAATTATATTGATGTAAAAGGTGTGCCAGGGGCTTAATTGTGAAAATTCAACTAATTTCTGTAAGCATTTGCGATTTTTTCCAATAAAGAATTCGGGATTTTCTTAAATTCCTTAAGATATTTTTTTTTCTCGATTAAACCGATTTGGACAAATTTCTTTTCTTTTAAATAGTGTATTTCACGGAAAAATTATAGTTTTTTATATGAAATTATGCAGAAAAGTCACATGCAGGCGGGAAATATGTGCAATTTGACAGGGCAATAATCAGGAATGTTGATGTCACCTGAAAATTACGTCAGAGCGGTATTTATTTGAAACTGACCTAGGACCAAACCTTTTGAGATATCCACATCGGTTTCATGATAACCCACTCTTAGAATAGCAAACAATTTGGGAAAGTGTAACACAAATTGAAGTTGCACAAAAAATTAGCAAAAAAAGTATTAGAAAATTAAAAAAAAAATGAAAATAGTTAAAAGTAGCAAATAACAATTTTACTTGACTATCACTAAATTGTGACACATTTTAATTTTCATTGAGTATCAGTAAAAATGCGTCAAACTTTGATTTAGGATCGAAGGAACACTTCTTCGACAGGGAACCCCTATTGATATTGACATTCTTGTCAAAATGTGGAAATTTATTTAATGCATCTAATAAAATTTAAGTAATATGGCGTTTATTCATGAATCTACGTTTTTCACCCTAAAACTGGAATATTTAGTACTATTTACTGGAATATTTAGCCAACACCTTTGATCCGATCTTATTTAAGCGATCTTATTAAACCTGGATAATAGCCTTATTCGCGCTTTCGTTTAAAAATTAAGAATGTCTATTGGGGTTTACTATACTGATCTCAAACTTCATTTTTAGAAAGTTTTAGGCTACAGAGTAAGATGGGGTAATTTGGAATCATGTCTGATTTGGAACTTTGAGGTTTCCTAACAGTTTTAGATGGGAAAAGGAAAAAAAAAAACAACGAAGAGGTACTCTTGTATATAAAGTCTTGTAGGGGAAAGTGCCTATGCTTTGCACAGTCCCAAGCTTCATAATAACTCAAATTTTCCTATGTTTCTGAATAAATATGACTCTGCAATATATTTTAAAAATAAGACACCTTACCCTAGTTTTTAAAATATGGGTGAGATAAGTCACATTTATTGAAAAACATAGGAAAAATTTAGTCATTATAAAGCTAGGGACCGTGTAAAGCATGGGCACTTTCCCCTACTTCTTCATGGTTTTTCTTTTCTCTTTGATAATCTGAAACTGTGAGAAAATGTCAAAATTTTAAAATAGTCCCTATCCTATTCCTAACTTCATAAGAGATTGGATAGAACACAAGGTATGAATTTGCCCCATGCTCCCTTATTCGAAAAACACAACACTTGTTTATATATATTTTTTTAAATAATTCAGAATAAAAAGTGTGTAGTTTGCAAAATTCTTGCAATATAAATTTGAGGATGTTTTAACCTAATTTCCCAACAAAGAAAATGTCACTTACAGCAGAAAAATCGTGATAGTTGCTAATTTTGAAGCTTGACAGGGTGATATTGGGGAAGAAGAATGGTCAAGAATTAGTCACTGTAATGAGAAGGGGATGTGGGCGAAGAAACAAGGCATAAGAATATCCAATTCGTGACCAAGAGTACCCATAAAGTTATTCTCTGGTGCCTAATTAACGTGCGATTGCGTCTTATCTGCACTCGGAATGTGACGTAAGTGACTATCACACAAAAAAGGAATTAGTAGAAAAGTGACTTTGTGGGGTGGTGTGGAATTAAAAATGAAGAATAAAAAAGAAAAGAATGATAGACAAATCCTCAGCACGGGATTTTGGATGGTTAAAGTGACCAATGTGAATGAGAACTCAAAGTCTCGCGATCGCGACCTCAGAGTCTGATTTTATATTTGTGCCTAGGCACGGCGTCACAGAAATCATTCTCAGACGGTCAGCTGTTTCAATTAAATTTATGTGAATTCTCTATTTGCGATTGGTTTAGGCAGAATTTTGCTCTGGTTCCCGTTTTGAAAATCATTTTTTGATGGTTGAACTTCTTGAGTGTTGAAAGGATTTTTTTTCAAAGGTACTATCAAGGAGATCTAAATAGGATTTTTTGATTATGTTTTGTGCATTTTCCTAGTTCAGATGTAAGAAAAAAAGTTAAATTTGATGATTTAGATTAGAAACGTTCCCTATCTGGTGTTTTATTGCGCCCTTCTTGGGTGCGCTGCCACTTCTGAAGCTCGTGACATCAATTAACACGTCGCCGTTTAATGCTCAGAAATTCCTCTTTCCATTCCACCATCTCGAACTTGCTTCTCGTAGTCACAGAGAGAATTTACACTCTTTTAGATTTTAGACAATCTTTTGTATTTTTCACACTATCACTTCTTTTTTAGGCTTTTTTCTGCTGTTTTCTCAAGTGTCTGCTGATTTTTCTCTTCCTGTTCGCTTTTTTTGCACTTTTTTTTTTGGAATTTCACGGAATTCTTTTTCTTTTTCTTATTTTCTTGAAACAGTATATACCCAATTGGACATTTCACATTTTTTTTTGGAGAACTTTCAGGGAAATAGGTATAAAGGATTTTGTCTTTTCAATTGGTTTTAATACGAAAATTGGGAGGGTTTATCTTGTAGTTTTTTTTTTGGCCAATTTAAAAAGAACTTCCACACAACCACTTAAAGTGTAAATTGCACACAATCACACATATCAGAAGTTGGGAATTGGTCACGGAGTTTCAGAGCTGAAGACCGCGGTGCGAACGCCACGAAGGCGCTTTTGCAACTAAATCGACAAGAGATCCGAGTCACTTGCTTTGGCCAGACTTGGTGGAAGTGGGAATACAAGTGTACGACGCAAATCCCCGACAAATTTTACCCATACACCATCATTCAAACACCTACATTTGCATTTTACTGCTGCTGTAATGATGTGTTAATGCAATATATTAAGAGTACTTGCTGTATTTTGCGCAAATATTGGTAGCAGCCAGGCCCATTCACCATCTGTCAATCTTACGAAAAATGTCAAAAAGTGTTCCTGAAATTATGTAAATTGAATGATTTGTATTTGACAATTAGGAAAAAGTTTGGAAAATGATAACTTTTGAATCAAGTTCAATTGGCCTGGAGGGGAATTCTGAAACGATATGACAATGTCATATGACAAATTTAAATATTTTTATATGGTAAACTCGGAAATATTAATCGAAAATCAGATTCATATCAGTTACTAAGAGCTTCATAGAACCCCTTGCACTGATCATTTAGTGTTATCGTGTTCTCGAATTTACCATGAACATTTGTCATATGACATTGTCATATCGTTACAGAATTCCTCTACCACTGGTGACTTTGATTATTCCAAATTCAGCAATAAGTGAAAAATTTTGCACAATTTTAAGGTCTCCTCACATTGTGAGCAATTTTCGTCAAAAATTTCATTTTTGATAGAATTTTGACATTTACACATACAGCTGTACAGACGATTTCTTTCAAAAAATAGTTTTTGATAAAAAATGCTCCTAATGTGTAGAGGCCTTTAAATAGAATTAAGTCACCGAAGACAAGAAGTCGATATATCTTATCGTTTGGCTTTTTAGATATACAGTGCTGTCTCTCTAATATGCACACTCTCTATATGCACAGCTTTTGTGTCGGTTGCATTCAAAATCAATTTGTGTACATTTTGACAAAGCAATAAAGAAAATTATTTTCTTGGTAACTAATTTTTCTTGTTTTTAATTTTCTTAATTTTATTTTTTCTGTCTCATATTATATTTAGAATAACACGAGAAATTCTAGAAAAATAAAAAAAAATGATAATTTATTAAAAGAAATAAAAAAAACCGTTGGGAATTTCAAAAAAAGTTGTGCATATTCAGAGAGAGAACTGTCAAAAAAGTACCCGAACTGTGCATATAGAGAGACATCACTGTAGCACATTAGGGTTCTGCAGGGGAGTTCTGTAACAGTATGACAATGTCATATGACAAATTTAAATTTTTTTTATGTAGTAAATTCGGAAGAACTTATTAAAAATCCTTCTCATATCAGTTACTAAAAGCTTCAAAGAGCTGCTTGCAATGATTATCCGATGATCACTGGGATTCAATGTTGTTCTAATGTCAAATTTATCATAAAAATTGTCATATGACATTGTCATACTGTTACAGAATTTCCCATATGCATATGCATGTGCGGTAGAGAAGGAAGGCAAGTGCACGGTTTTTAATTACTATGACCATGACCATACGATAAAAATAACCTTATGATGACCTTATTTTGTTACTTGGGTTGTTCATATATGCTCTATTAGACATTTTTTTCGACAATATTCTGTTTAAAATACGTAGTCACGGGCCTCTCGACATTTCATTTTTCCATACGTTTTTGTATAGAGGCACTCAAGACAATTGGCAAGTTTTTTCCTAAAGAGAATTGACTTATCAGCCTGATATATTTCGAAATCGTGCACTAAAAGCTATTTAAAAATACATATTTTCATAATGCTCGCCGAAGTAATACAAGAACTACGAGCAAATTTGTTTAAGTCGCGGTGCAATAGCTGCAAAATTTTTACAAGGTAAAGTGAAAAATAGCTTCACTTTTTATCAGGCTTAATGGGCCCCTGACGTAGTTTTAAAGAAGATCTTCCAAGATTGTCCTCATTTTCGGTCGTGTTTTTGAATTGTCTTAGATATAATACCCTGGACACATTTACTACTTAAGCCAAGAGACAGCTTAACGCAATTATAATCAAAATAATGATCAAACTACATTTCAATCAGTTTTTGACTAATACGTCTCTCGGCTTAAGCCAAGAAATGGCTTTAGTCAAATAATTATATTGATTATTTTGATTTGATTATATAATTACGTTCAGCCGTATCTTGGCTTAAGTCGGAAGTGTGTCTAAGGCATAAATTAGTCTTAGTAAATACGTCAGATTTATTAAAATTTACATCATGTGAACTAGTTCTTGCTACTAGGGTAGCAAGAATGACATCACGATGTTTTTTCGTCCGTCCGTCTGTCTGTTAGTGTGATACCATCTCTACAGATCAAATGGTTAGGGATAGATACTTGGGATCTTAGGGGGCCCCTCCATTTTCCTCAGATCCTCCCCTTCCCCTACAATTTTAATAATAATTTTAAGAATTTCCCAGTTTTTCTCGAATGCTGGCACTTATGGTAGTATTTGTGTACCAGTGAATGAGCAGTCCAATACACAGTGCTTCATTGGTTGGAGCAGTTTACTCAATGTTGTGATGGTGTATCATCTATGTATGTTATTTAGTCCCCACTTTGCTGATACATCGGCTCCCCCTTTGGCACATACATATTCCCAATAGTTGAGGCTCTGTGGCAACCGCGAAAAAAAAAGAATACCATTGGGGAATCGCAAAGCACACGAAGAACCAAAAAAAGAGAGACTAACTAAAGTATAAAAAAAAAGAATTTAGTCTCCGTGGACTTTTCGCGATAATTTCCAACAAAAGGTTGACACGTGACGACATTTGATTTCACACAAGTCTCCCTGGTTTCCTTATAACTCCCTCTTTCGTTAGTCCAGTAAAAAGAATTCTCACAACCACATTCTCACCACTTCCTTCCGGATGATTGTCCAAGAGGCCGAATGGATGTTCCAAAAGTGGGAGGGAAACTATCGTCTCCGGTTGCGTGTCAAGTCCCCCCTCAGAAAAGGTAAAAGAAGGTAAAAAAAACCGGTGCGCAGGTGAAATGGTGTGAGATGGAGACGCCTAGTGGTTTAATGTCTTTTTAATGAAATAGTTAAATAAAAGTCCGTTATCAATAAAAGAGAGCCAATGCCACAAAATTGGATGATTTAGACGAGGTTCACACATACCGGTACTTCAATATTTTACTTCAGTGGCTCGAGAAAGCGCATTACTAAAATTATTCGATGATGGTGTCGTTAGGGTACGTTTTAATAGTACTTTCTTAAACAATCATTATTGCTCGACCTCTATAAAAAAGCAATATTACAAAATCTTATGATTTTTCGATAGAAAAACATACAAATTAATATTGAGGGACTTCTTTTTGACCGCTCTGAAAGAAATGGTTTGTAACGTTGTTTGTTAGAAGTTTGTCAAAAAGATTCTCCCTCTAAGAAGAACATATTTTTAAATAATTATGGACAAAAGTTTTTACAATCTCTTGTTCAAAGTATTTTGACACGTTTAGGGGAAGGCTTTCAGGCTTCGCACACACTCTGGCTTCGATCACTTAATATTTTTTTCTGTATTTGTTTATTTAATCTGATAAATTTAATAAATATCAGTTTTTTGAGACAGTGATGTTTCAGTATTTAGACGTTTTTCTGTTGATGAAATTCCATTTTGACGTCAAACATTTCGAGTTCCACCCGGTGCAAAAGATTGAAGCGTGTGCAGGGATCGTAGATTCGAGTGACTGTGCATGTGCACTCAGGGGGTGACTTTGCATTTGCACCCCTGCTTTACGTAATGCCCTAGACACACTTACGACTTAAGCCGACAGACGACTTAGTGGAAAATGATGGAAATGCAGTTTAACCATTATTTTTAATACAATCACGCTCAGCCGTCTCTCGACTAATTCTCATGTCTGTCACGGCCCTAAGCTTTTCTTTAAATCTACCATTTAAGAATAGTTTTCATTAATGATCCAATCTATAATGTCCGGTTAGTACAGACCGTAAAGACCAAACTTAAACACTAGAATTAAAGAAAACTTTACGAAAAGCAGTGGTGCGAAGTCACTTGTATCTACGATGCATTTTGAATAGGAATTTGTAGGTTAAATAATTTACAAAATGGATAAAATAGTCCAGTACAGTATCGTAAGATGCGAGTGCCTTTCTCCTGTGTGGGTAATTTTGACCCCCTACTGTTCGTAAAATGTTCTTTAATTCTAACGTTCAAGAATGGTAGATAAGATCGGTAAAGACTATTATTAAGTTCTAGAATTAAAAAGCTTACGAACAGGAAGCGCTCAAAATGGTAAGAGATAGTGACTTGGGACCTAAGGGAGAACCCCCATAAGTCGACCCAAGTCGTCCAAAACCATGCTTTTTTAATTTTTGGATATGTTTTAGAGATTACCCAGGCGGACATTTTGTCCTTAGATGAAAATATCGTTGAACCATTCTAATAAGGGTTTTTCAAGGTCAAGGGTTAAAAAGACACTGGAGAGCGCATTAATCAGGCGAATGGGATCACGTTTGAGCTCGTTGTAAAGGTCTTAGAATTTCCTATAAAACTAAACCTGTTCCAATCGGCTCTGAACAGGTAATCACCCGGTTCTTAACCGATAACTAATTTTTATACTAAATTCAATTAAATTACTCCTGAGGTGTATTTTGGGAAATATTCTGAGTGATTTATAAATCGGTTTAAATCGTTTGTAAACCGGTAAATGAACCGGTTATAAACCGATAAGCAATTTTTAACCGGAAATCAATTTTATTACTCTTAAAAATATTTTAAGGGATCTTTTGAGTGATTTATAAATAATTTTTAATCGATTGGGAACCGATAAACAGCCTATGGGATGCTTTGCCATCCCTTTTATTAAAAACTTCTTAGAATGTATAGTTTTAATAGTTATAATAATAATAATGTGTTTTTGTCTAACTGTCATCTGTCAGTTAATGCTATTTTAAAATATTTTATTACCTGTGTATTCTTAAAGAATGTTTTCCCGAATTCAAGTAGTTTCTTACAGTTTTAAATATAATCGCTAGGGTTGATTGTATGAAGTTTTGAAGGCTTAGTCTTTAACTTAATTTTTTGAGAATTTTGTCTGAAATGCACGAGTGAATGAGGCTTATTTGACCATTGATTTTTTTTAGTCAGATGAAAAATAATTTGTGGATTTAATTTTTATATAATAAAGTGACATTATTAGATCTAAAAAAATTAAACATAATTTTAAATTGTAATCGTTGTGCGTGGTATTGCAATGAAACATTTTTTAGTACATGACGGTTTTCAAGTGGTTCTACAGACTGTTCGTTGTGTTGGTTTCTGCCTTGACTATTTTCCCCAGTCCACGTCGTGCCCCAAAACCACAAAATAGCCGAGACAGTAACCGATAAAAGAAAAGTCGATAATAGTAAAGCACATGAGGATAGTAAAGTGCTAAAAACCATGTTCATTGTTCCAAATCAAATGATAATAATTTCTCACAGAATACAGACATTTTCCTTAATAAACTCAGTATTAAATTTTATTTATATTTTATTTATGTTACAATTTTATTATTTGATTCTTCACGGAGCTAAAAATCGACGTGAGGATAAATAATTAATAGGGAAATCGGAAATCGTCGGGAAATGGGATCTTTCAAGGGAAACTCATCAACTTTTCCCAAAGCTTTCGGCTTAGGCTCCGAGCCGCTTTTCATCAGTGGTCTATACTAGACTTAACCACTGATGAAGGTTCGGGGCCTGAGCCGAAAGCTTTGGGAAAAGTTGATGAGTTTTCCCTGAGAGATCCCATTTCCCGACGATTTCCGGTTTTCCCATCAATATGATTCTTTACGCTTCAGAAAAATGGAAAATCCATTCACATTTTGATTGGTTTTGATTTTTAAAAAAGACATGTCAAAGCGTCCCAGCTTTGCGGAGTGCTCGAACTCACGAGAAAGGGCTATCCATGTATTAAACTTTTCGGATGCTTTTTGGGTACATACCGCTTTACTACAGATTAAATTGATTAATAAATTTAAAGAATCAATCCGAAGTAAGAAATTGCTTAAGAAGAGTAGGTTTTACAATATTTTAGCATGAGTAACCAGCTTACGAACAAATAAAAAAGTGAATCTGAAAAAGATGAATCATTTACTGGTACTATACTGACTCATTACCTATTAACTTCGATGTAGCCCGGGTTAAAAATTTCAAGATCTTTCAAAATAATAAAAATTTAAGGAAATCGGTTGAAAAATACCTATGTTCGAAATGGTTTTCGAACATAGGTGTCCAAAGACGAAATACTCGCCTTGACTACCTCTAAAACGTATTCGAGAATGAAAGAAATCGTAGGAGCCGTTTTCGAAATATGTTTTTGGTGGGGTAGGAGGGAGGTGGGGAAAAAGAAAAAAAGGCTGTTGTAGATAATATTAACTTATGTGGGGGGAAAGGTCGCCGAAGACTGTAAGTTGATATCTCTTACCGTCTGGCCTCTAGCAGTGTCACAAGTTGAAAAAAATGGATTATATAACTGCTCTCTTTTTGAGTTCGAGCAGTGAAAATCCTATTTGGATCAAATTGTGAACAAAGTTATTTTAGGTACTTTCTGTAAAATTATAAAAAAAAATACATTGGTTTTTTGTTTCACTTGTTTTACAAAATCAATTTGCTTTCGTCCTGAAGTTGTCAACACGTTCAATTTTGTTCATTTTCCTTCCAAAAAAAAAACTAACAGGAAATAGAACCTGTGTTTATTTCGTAAGCATGAAAAGTCTTTAAGGATTTTCATGTTGATTTACCAAAGTACAGGGCGTGGGGTTAGGTAGAAAGCCAGGTGAGCATGTGTTAATTAAAACACTCAAAAAGGAGTCAATCACCTTCATTTCCTATTCTTTGGTGTTTTGTATACTTATTTTCTCCATCCAAAGCCACTTCAAGGAATGGGATGGTTGAGACACATCAATTTTCTATGGTGCTGTTTTTTTTTGGTAAAATGAGTTTAAAAAAAAATGTCCTGACACGAAGTTTTCCTTGCAGTTTCTCGGTTATACTGTAAAGTACATGGGGAAGGGGTTTCTTTCGTGAAATTTTAATTGCACGCCATGGGACTCTGCTTTCCGTTCAGAAAGCACTCTATAAATCCTTGAACTGAATGGGCATCAGAATTTAGAGGGTCTCTCTCAAGAGTAGTATACTTTTTTTTTCCAAGCACTGGAGCCACTTGACTGTTTATGTGAACATAAAATTTGACATAAATACGAGGAGGGTTGTTTGAGATTTTTCCCTTGCATCAGATGCCAAATCTCTTTTTCCATCATCGGAATCCTTGGAGGTTCCTCCTTTTGTTTCTGGCCAAATAGAACTCTTCCCCATGCAGAAGGACATCCAGAGGAAGTGCAGGGAAAAATATGGGCTCATTCCCAAAGTGCAAGAGAGTTTTAAGGGTATATATATATGGAATGGTGAACGAAAAGAAAAGGATTGAAAAGGGCTAACAAAAAATTAAAATGACTTTTCATAAAAATCAGCAGGTTTTTCGTGTTTCTAATTCCAGACTTGAATTATTTAAAAAGAAAATATGGATTTTTTTATTTTATTCTTATTTAGTCACAAATTTCGTGAATTTTTGTCGTGCTTGGGATTCAGGTATACATTTTATTACCCACTTATGCATTTGTTAAGCTTTCGAAAGTGCTTTTTTATGGTGTCTGTGCTTTCAATGATCTTGACAACTTTATAGAACGTTATGGATTTAATGGATTTGCTTTCAGTTTGATTTGCATAATATTACACAGTAAAACAGGTTCATTATTACACAATTTTTTAATTCTATTTGTCCTTATCAAAAGCTCTTTTTGTGTTTGTTAAGTACACTTCAAAAGCTTTGATATTTCTCACTGGAAATGATGGGTAATCGAACCTAGAACTTTTGTTTCATCGAACCAGATTTTTTTTTTAGAAATTCGATAAGGGTTAAGTTGAACATGCAAAAATGCTATTCGGATTTTTTTCTGTACGGTCCCATAAAATTCAATTTATATGATAACGCATTGCAATTTTTATTGTTTTTTGGCACAAAAGTCCATAACATTCCGGGGGAGAATGGTCATACTATGTAGCAAGTGTAAAGTGCTGATACATAGTGGAGAATGCATGGTCCAAAGTAGACAGTTTGGAGAGGAGACATATAGTGCATCTGGCGCCAGCAAAGGAACTAATCTTATTGATGTCCAAGCGGGTCAAGATGGGCTGTAAAAGATTGAGGAGGGACTCTCTGGGATTGCCTGAATGGCAATTGGCCTCAATTTTCACTTACAGTACCAAACTTCAAAATGCCAATCGATTGGGTGTCCGTTCTAACCGTGTGTACGAGGATGAGGAGTGTAATGTTAAAAGATGGAGTTGTGCCAATGAAATAGAGTAAATGCCACTCCAAAAACGGTAACTAAGTCATTCCGGAGGAGCTATAGAAGGGGAACATTGACGTACACTGAGGTAAAATTCCTAAGAATCAAGAGTATAGAGTTAAAATAAGTGTTAAAACAACTTAAACAGGAAGAGCCGACACTTGGATCAAAAATTGTTCAAATACACTACATGCTTTTGGATGAGTATTGAAATAGGTGTTAAAGGAAAACGCTGTCAGTGTTGTGACAACACACGTTGAATGTCTTGAATGTTAATTTTTATCCATTTCCTAATTATCTTAACAATTTTTTCTCGGTAAGGCACCGGAAACGTTTAATACCCGTTTTATTCTCCAAAACCGTTTTTTACTTTTTTAACCGGAAAATTCACGTTTGTTTTTAAAAGTTAAATTTAAACCATTTTAGAAAATTTATGTTTTAAATAACTTGTTCAAATTAATTTTTTGAAAGGTTCTAAAATCTTCAATCCAATTTATTGAAAGAAGAAGAACAAGACCAACCTCGTAAGTTTTGCGGGAATGCCAGGCTCCCTCAGAGCCACCGTCTCTGTTAACTGTATCATAAGCCTGTCTGAAGTCAACAAATAACTGAATCACAGTGATTCTGTGCTCCTAGAATTTTTCTAGTACTTGTGTAAACCTATTTCTATAACAAATTGTACGTTTGCAAAAATCCAGACGGTTAAACGTTACTATTCAAATCCTTCCTGAGCTGCTTCTAAACCGTTGCGGTGTCATTGCCTGCTGGCTCATTGTCACTGTACCTATAAGTTGGATAGTCGACCGAACTGACCGGACTGACTGGTCTAGAACGTCAGAGAAGAAGGACGTGTGGACTTGGGTCTCTCGGAGAAATCTGGATGGGTGCTAGAAAGTGTAGTAGTTAGTTGCTTGATGGCCTCTACACATTGGGAGAAATTTTTGTCAAAAATAGCTTTTTTGAAGGAAATTCCCTGCAGCGTTGTAGGGGGAAACGTCAAATTTCTGTCAAAAACGCAATTTTTGACGAAAATTGCTCCCAATGTGTAGACACCTTAAGAGAGCCTATTCCATATAAATCTTTCCAACCTAAGAATTCGACAGATAGTTTACACTTTACACTTGGCGCATATTAAATAACTGGTCCGCGGTAGATCTCCTAGGTCGGAATCTCGCCTGGCACTTTCGCCTGGTACTCTCCGATCTCCTTCTCGGCGTATGGTTTCAGTCTGTTTAATATCAACTTCGACAGGACATTATGCACTGAATCCAGAAGAGCAATTCCCCTGTAGTTATTGAAGTCCAGTATGCATCCTTTCTTGTATATTGAGACAACTGTGGCCACGTTCGACGGCGATGTACACGTTGTGTACATCGCCTCTTCTCCATATTTAATCAGTTCTTCCGGGATGTTATCCTTGCCAGGAGTTTTATGGTTTTTCAAGTTTTGAATGGCTATTGCAATGTCCAGTCTGGAGCTTTCTCTTCTTGGTGGTCAGTACTATCATCCTCCTCGATCCCCTCTGATCCAGGTTCTGCTGCATTGAGGTGATTCTTGAAGAATTCCTTCCATCTCCTTAGCACATCCTCTGCCTATACTAGGGTATTTCCGGTCTTTGCACAAAGATATTTGTGTTTGGTAGCCCCATCTCTGAGACGATACAGCGCCTTCATGTCTTCTAATTGATCCTTGAGGTAGGCTCTCTTTTTTTTTCCTCATCTTAAGTCTCTGCGTTTCTTGCGGATTGCCTTGTATTCCTCCAACCTTCTCCTGGAGGGATGCTTAAAATTTCCAATTCAATTTATTGGAATCAGTCGAGGCTAATCTTTTACTTTCTTGTTTTTTTAGTCTAATTTTTTACTGTCGAACATTAAGGTAGTCTAAAATTATAATAAAGCTCATTTCGATGAAGGTTGGTTTAAGAGCAGAAAAATGGTGTAAAAAACGTTCCATGCTTTGCGAAATACTAGAACTTTTGACTTGATTTGAACCGATTTACAAATCGTTCAAAAATTCATTCAACTGAAATTTTGAGAAAAAAAAAATACTTATCGGATCATGAACGATTTATTATCGATTTTCAGTAGAGCCCCGCTATAGGCCATCGCTCTATAGTACACAAGTTATCGACCGTTGATTTCAAAACACTGATTTTAAGTCAGGTTATGATTTTTAGTACGCGACATGCAATGTTGTCATAATTATTTTAATATTTTTCACAAGCTTAGTTGTGATAATTGTGATCCATAATGAAGAGAGCGAGAACAAGTACCACAATCGCAAAGAAAGTGGAAGCTGTCGAGCAATTTCATAAATACTAAAAGTCGTTGATAATTTTAAAAAATGACATGGACTATAGTGCGACCCAAGTGTCAAATCTGGAACCAAATATGGCCTATAGCGGGGCTATACTGTATAACCAACTGAGAAATTCCAAGACCTTTGTAACTAACCCAAAGTTGTAAAAATCGGTTGAGGGATAAACCATTAGAAAAGTTAAGCTATTTTAAGTCTGAGGCTAGTATACATAGAAACTAGCGTTGTGTTTTAGAATTCCCGCAATATTTTTCCTCAGTGTACATACGAAATACTGTCGTTACTACAACCCAATCCTTCCTATTTCTCATACCCCTCCCTTTGGGGTTGAAATAAAAGTTTTGCCAGGGAACATTAATGTAAAATGTTTCTGGCAGGGATTTCATATTTATGACTGCAGGCGCCGGGATTATGCGGTAGCAGTTGGAAAAGACCGATGAGCCACCCTGAAGTACAGCTTTCTGTCCTAAAGCAAAGAGACTGAGCAATTGTCAGAGCTTTCAAAATGATGAAACATATCCTAAAGAAGCTTTCCACCTCATAATCATCGTCTCCTGAGGGATTTTCTTGCATCTCGCACCCTCAAGGAGAAAAATTTTCTAAATTGTGGCATTTTTCATCTGACGCTTTTTTTTATTCTTTCAACTCTTCTTACTGTGTATAACGTTTATTTATTTATTTATTTTTTAAATCTCGCGAAGGTCAGAGTTAAATGAATGCGCGAACAGGAAAAAAAAATAACTCCAAGCAATTTCTTAACAAAGTTCTTTATCAGTGTGTGGTAGTCTCGATTGATATTTCTCTTCTCTCTTGCTCGGTTCCACAGAGCTTTTTTTGTCTGGAGTTCTGCAAATATTTAAATAAATACATTTTTTTTCGTCCATCTGAATAATGCAAATTCATTCAAAATTCCCCCGGATATTGCTAATTTCCAAAATGGACTTTCTTCCCTTTGCTCTTTCTTACTAGTCATTTTGAGAATGGTGCCCAAGGAGATGTATTCTTGAGAGATATGGTAAAATAAGGCTTATGGTGTTCCTTTTTTAAAGGCATTGGTACGAAAAATGAATGAGAACAGTAGCTACATGGGATAAAGAAATAAAATACTAAAGTAAAAGTACTAAATTCACTAAATTCGATTCTCTCATTTATCTAAACTTTTCTAAACCGTTCAAAACGTTTTTAAAACGTGCTAATTTATTGAGCTTTCGATAAATCTTCACACCTTGCAAATAAGCAAGCCATGTTTTTGGCAAGTACAATCCAGTGGAGAGTTTTTCCACCGTTTAGGTTTAAAGGTTAGTAATCAAGGCTAAGACGGCGGTGGACTCTAAAAATTTTAGTGCAATTTTTATTATAGTTCTAATAATTTCATAACGAAAACATTCGAATAAGTAAAATTATTTTTAAACAATCAATTTTTAAACAATTTTATCCATCTGGCACCCTTTAATATTGCTTTGAATTCACTATTTGATTATAATTAAACACTAAACAAGTACGTAGCGAACGGGCTCAGAAAGAGGCCTACACGCTACTTAAAAAAATAGAAGTATATAGGGGAGACCGGGGAGGTTTGGGACACTTTTTCGTGTATTACATTTTTTTAGTGTATTACATTTTTATGAGGTCTATAGGATACTTATGGGTATTGACTTTATAAAAAGTACTCGTTAGAACTTGGAAAACAACTGAGTTTTCTTGGAGAAGATAAAACATTTTACTTGACGCTTTGTCCCAAACCTCCCCGATGTGGGGCAGTATGGGACGCAAAAGAGGATGTTTGGGACGCGTTTTTTCTCGCATAATTTGTATTACTGGAACACTTTAATTAATTTTAAATACCAGATTAAAAATATTTCTGATAGAAATAAAAATGTTTCATCTTTTATTTACACTTAGAAATTAATATCAATTTTATTTGTACAGTAGAGTCATTTATTGTCAATCAATCATTTAAAGTATTTTCTTCTTATTTTCCATCTACCTTTCTTTTCTTTTTTTTATTCTGAATATTGCAATCATGATTATCAAATTCCTCAGGCGAGTAGATTTTCTTGCAACTCTTAGTTTTGAACTCATTGATGGATTCCTGTTTCATTTTACGACAACTGCATTGTACCTGTTTTCTCATTATTTCTCTGAATTAGCCTTCGCCTTGCCTTTTCTGGAGAACTTGTTCGAGAAATTTTCGAAAAAAATAGTTTTTAACTATATTGGGCAAAGATCGAATATCCTCTGAGAAGGAATTATTGATTCCCAAGACATTGATGGTTTAATTGTCCCTGTAGTTAGAGAAATCTGCTCCACTGGTAAACTTTGCACAAGAGGGAGATTTCCAGTAGAAACTGGGCATTACTCTTCATTTTGACAATAAACAATTGCATGCCACCTACAATCCTGTCGAAAATCAACATCCCATTCATCCCCGTTCAGGTGTCCCAAACATCCCCGCGTGTAGTTTTGGTATTTAAAACTTTTATGTAAAAAACAAGAGCGTATAATCTCTGAAACTTTTATAAAAATATGTTCCCAGATTACACTGCTACCTAGTAAGATAAAAAAGTTTTGATTATATATCGCTGATATAAAACACAAAGAGGAAAACTGAGACGTCAAAATATACGATTTTTATCAATTTTTAAAAAAATGTTCATAGAATTAAAACAATAAAACTGAGGATATCCATTCTTTTAGTCAAGATACATCTTAATATTGCCTACGATTGAGTAGTGGTTAAATCCCATTTATTTCAAAAATTAATGAAAAAATCGCCTTGTCCCACACTACCCCTGTCCCAAACCTCCCCGGTCTCCCCTAATCAAATAATCATAAATTATTCAAAAAAAATTAAGATTTAGCTCACCTTACCCTTCTGACACAGCGTAAGGGGGACCCAGCTTTGAGCCGTTAATTAACACCTAAGTCTAAGCGCTATTTTAGCCCTCATAGACTAGATCTAAACGGTACACTTGAATTAAGGACTATATTTTGCCACGTACATCAATGGCGGTCGAATGAAACTGTGAAATACACCTCCTGATTTTACTTTCGAATATTAATACAAAGGATAAAAGCTACAAGGATAGTGATATAATTTATTCAAGTCATTTAAGTAGTTTTAACGATTTAACAGTTTACCAGTGAAAGGGGTTAGTTCAGGCTTTAATTTACGCTTAACTGGTCAGACGGGTAAGGATACATTCATCCAAGGCGCTTTTACTGATTCAAAATGTCTTTAGTTGAATCCTATGAGTTTCTCAAAAAGCCCAAATTCATTTAATTTAGATTAAGAATCGAGTAATTATATAAATCAACGAAGGATGTTACAAACATTTTGCAAATTTAATTTTTGAAACAGTCAAAATGGGCTTTTAAGAGAAATTTGGAGAAATTTTTGAACAATTTGTCTCTAGAAGAAAGTTACTATTTCGTTTTGAAAGAGATTTTGGGAAAGAGAGACCAGGCCCCAAAATAATCAAAATAGGGTTAGAATTGAATTTTTGAAAATTTTCAAAAAGTTTTTGAGACTTTAAAAAAAAGACATTTTCAGTCTTGATAGCTAATTTTTTGAATTAAAATTATTTTTTTTCTCTTAAACACATAAAAGTACATTTCTTATTGGAATTTTCATCCAGGAAAAACCCATTTGAAAATATTTTAGACATTTTAGAGATTTTTTTGCGGAAGTGTTTTCGTCTTAGCGGAAATTAAATTAAAAAAGCAGAATTTCTTTCAAAAGGTGTTCCAAAGTGAATTTCTATTTCTCAAAGGTCCTGGTAAGGATTTTCTTCATTTTTTAAATAAGTTCAAATTCACAGAAATTTGAGTTTTTATTATTATTTAATTATTGGAAAATCTTATATCAATTTTGAGAAAAAAAATTAAAAAAAACGTTTGTAGATATTTCTTTTAGTAAGGGCCACTGAAGACCAGAGGTTGATATCTCACACCGTTTAAGCTCCGCTGTGTTGACAAATTGGAAAAAAAGCAGATTATATCACTGCTCTCTCTTTGAGTTCGAATATTGGAAGTTTAAGAAATAATTTACGGACCTGTTCTAATTTTCAATTTGCCTTTGAATGGTTTCCAATTTTCTCCGTTAATCGCTGGTTTAACAAGAAATTCTAATTCAGAACATCTACATCACAAAGCCCGGTGCTTTGTACTTTTCGGTATGAAAGCTCCTATATTAAATGGATTAGTAGTATTCTATTAAAACAATTGTTGGTACCGGTGGCAGTCAAAATCTTGAAAACGAAAAACCCGAACGGTTAAAATGTTGAAGAGGCCGAAATTATCAGAAGGATAATGTGTAGAATAATTTCCCAAAACACAAAATTTCCTTTTGCCTCCAACGAGCGTGGAGGCAATCGTAAGAGTAGCTATGACACTTTTAATTAATAATTCGGGATTTGTGGCCTATTCGGGATTTGACATTTGGGATTTTGGCTTTCTGATCCGTTGATGCAATTGACGATATGAAAGTATTTAAATTCCATTGAAAACTACTGAAAATTATACAAAATTTCTCTTCTAAATTTATTCCTCCTTATTAGTCCAATTCACTATGATATGAATTATACTTAAAAAAAAGATCCGTGTAGAACAAAAAAGAGAAATTTATTTGAATTGTTAAAATAGCATTAGAATCTGTCATAAATATACACAGTATAAAATTGTTCAGTAAAGCTCTCACAGAATTTTCCATCTAAGGTTCTAATTTAAGAGTATAGTTTAGGTTTTCCAATCTGAAGAAGTGCTTGAGGAATTCTTGTGAAAAATTCTCAGTGTGAAATGTTCATTGGTAAAGATTATGAGTGAGAAATAGTGGCTTCTGGCATCTGTTTGATATAGGCAAACTGCTAGCGTCACATGCCAGATCTCTGGAAGTGGCATAAAGAACAGCATACTGAACAAAATTTCCACCACACTGAAGAATTTTTTCATTAATACTTTTTTTTTTAATCTTCAGTATATATCCCCAACGAGTTTCTAGTGTGAGAATTTTTCGCACATATGCTCGATGAGCTCAAAAAAAATTCGCGATGTGCTTGAGTGTCTGAGTGAGGAGACTAAGAACAAGAAAAAAAGACCTTCCCATAGAGATTCTCAATAGTGTGGTGGAAAATTCGCAATATTAGAATCACAAGAGTGGGAGGCTGAAGGTCATCAATTTGGACATTTGGTTCTCGCTCGCGGATTTTTTCTTCCACGCGTAAATTTCTTACATAAATTCCCAAGGGGCATTTTACAGAGGCTTGGTGTACTTTATTCGGCTTTGTCGGTTTTGCCAGTTTTTCAAAATTTTTAAAAATATTATTTATAAATATTTGTTGAAATAGGTACTGAACATATTTTCAGTATTCGATATATTTTCGGCTAAAGTTAAGTTTTTACCGGTGACCCCCCCCTCCTAAAAGAACATCGTTTAACGAGTTACAGTACCCGCTTCGTAATCCGGATGATTGGGAGACAATTTGACAGATGTCCGCTTCGTAATCCGGATGGATTTTTTGAATTTGTTCAACGTCTTGAAAATATAATACAAGGTTTTTTTCCGAGAATTAGAATAAAAGTTTTAAAGAAGTTTAAAAGGACAAAATTAGAGAATTCTATGCTATTATACTTCATTTATTGAACAAAAACTTCACAGGATAATTCATTCTCATTGCTGAACACACATGCATACATAACCTCAAAATGATTTTAAAGGTAACCGTCGATAACTCGTCCGGATTACGGCGATCCGGATTAGAGAGCGGGCACTGTATTACCAAAACTACCTGTCTCCAAAATCGTGTTTTTTGGCATATATCAAAATTAACTCTAGTGATTTCACTCATTTTCGGATATGGTATATAACTAGTTCCATATTAGGTGAGATTCTTAACAAAATCTCACCTACTATAATCCTAACAAAATTTCATGTCGTCCGATCGACCTCAAATTTGGCCAAAATGTGTTTCGCCACTTCCTGATTCCGAATATATATGTGGCTAAGTTACGTTCCCGGCCGGCCGGCCGGCCGGCCGGCCGGCCGCTCTTTGGAGCTTAATAGCTCCTAAACTAAAAAAGATATCGACTTGCGGTTTTCGGCAAAGGTTATATATCGGGTGAAAATTGCAACTTGGTGCATAGACCCCCCACCCCCCACCCCTCCTTCCGCCATTTTGAAGACCCCCCTTTTTTTGTTTTCTCAATAGCTCCGCTCCTATGGCATTCAGCGGACTCAAATTTTAGTATGTTATAGCTGGGCCTTAGAGCTTTCCATCAATACCAAACTTAAGGTCCCCCGACCCCCCTGACCCGAGCTATAAGGGTCCAAAAAAAATTTCTTAAAATGGCCATAACTCCGGTTCTAATTGTCAGAATTTAAAAAGTGAGGGCTTTTTGGAAAGCTCTCATGAAATGCCACTTCCCCTTCTAACATCGCAAGTTCATAAAACCACCGCTAGGGGCGCTTTTTTTAAAAAGAAAATTTTTAAATCTTATAAGTTAAATAACTCAAAAATTCCATTGTGCATCGGGCTGAAAATTTAGTATGTTGTAGCCGTTGATTATACCTATCAAACAAAAAAAACCTTAAGTCGATCCATAACCCCTGACCCGAGCTATAAGGGGTCAAAGTTCGAACATTGACCGGCCTCTATCTCCGGTTCTAATTAACATAGCGACCTAAATTTTACCTTTTTGGTTTCGTATCGATGAGCACTTTCAGATGGAAGTTCAAAAAGTCACCACAGGTGGCGCTGTGATAGCGTCAAAATTCATCGAAATTCAAAGTCACTTTTCTCAAAAACGGCATTGTGCAAGTTAATGAAATTTTAGTATGTTGTAGTCCAGTCTAGGACGTTTCCAAAATGGTGCGTATGCGCGCTGTGGTTAAAACAGAACCGGAGATATGAGGGGTCAAAGTTCACAAAATTCAAAAAATCATATCTCCGGTTCTATGTGACCGATTTTGATGAGTGAGGGCTTAAACGAAAGATCTCACCAAATGCTACAACTTTCTAGAATATTTGAACTTCGTGGGACCAACACCAGGGGCGCCACAGTCGAAAAACCAATTTCAATATCACATAACCTCAATTATCTCGACTGTCGCTGAACCGATTTTGATGATTACTTCAACATAATTGTAGAGGACATTTGTTTCTACATTTCGTCCATACATCATTTTCCGATCAGACTACGCTATCACTCCGATTTTGCCGTTTAAGTGTGAAAAAATTGATTTTTCCCATAATAACGCTTTGAAATCACTCAGATGCCAATTTGACTGCCTCTACTCCACAAAGACACTTAAAATAGGGTTTTAAATGGAAAGTCCCACAAAATACAACAATTCTTTGAAATAGTTGAAGCTCAACAAATCACTACTTGGGGCACTCTGGATGAAAAAACGAGTTAAGAAACAAAAAACCTCGCTTATCTTGGCTTCTGAGTAATCGATGAGATCAATGTTCTATAGGAAAATTATAGAGAACATTCTGGTCTACATTTCACCCATATATTACTTTTGTGCCAGTTCATCCAAATCCTTGATATTTTGGTTTAAATACAAAATTTGCATAATTTCACGAATTTGATTCAAGATGACTGAATGGCGTCTCCCAACTTCAGCTCCAAATCGAATTTGCATGCACTCCGAGTTAGCTCACGTTAAGAATCTCACCTACATAAGCCGGTTAGGATTATCTGTCCCTTTCATCCATAGACGCTCGAAAATCATAGATGAACCACTTTAGAATGCTCAATATTCAATGAAAATTGTTCAAATTTGGATTGTTTGAAAAGGTTTTGCAATTAAGAACTCGGTTATATCGGTTTCAATTAACAGTATTATTCGGTAAAGTACCGGTAATTGAGTTATTTTTGAAAGTGTTTTTTTTTCTTTATTTTTTTGGTTTTTTGGATCTGGAGACCAAACGGTGATAGATATAGTCTTCTGCTTTTTAGTGGCAGTGACCGCGCGCTCTATAAGTGAACATTGCCTCGAACTGGATTGTGAATTTTCCTCTCTCTCTCATTTTTCTTTATTTTCAAAATCAGATTTCTTAGTTACCCGACTGACACAGGGTAAGGGGGCCCAGTGTTGAGCCATTAATTAATTAACACCCAACTTTGGGCACTTTTTTAGCCCTCATCGGCAAGATCTGAGTGGTAGGCCCGATTTAAGGACTGCATTTTTCTATGTACATCAATGGCGGTCGAATGAAACTGTGAAATGCCCCTTCCTGATTTCACTTTCCAATATTATACAAACGAAAGAAGCTACAAGGATAATGATTTGTTTTATTTAAGCACTATTAACGATTTAAGACTTTAAAAAAGGAAAAATCATTGCGTAATAATTGTCTCCTAAAAACATCTAAGAAAAAGAAATAAAAACACGTATTTTAGGGTTGTAATTTGTTCAATAAAACATAGTGTCGCATATTTATTATTATAAATAAAATGACTGAAATCGCGCAAAATCACTAAGAATCTTTGTATTAATTCGAAAACAAATAAAATTATTTGAAAAATATTCCCCCTTGTCACTGACAGCAACACGCCCGGGAATATAATTTTCGTAGTTCCGTAGCTCACCACTATGAGCGCAAAACAGTGTCCTTCACATATATTTGGTAAGAGGTATTTAGTATAGGAACTTCTTAAAAGTAAGGTATGAAAAATAGGGGATAATTCAGGCTATAATCCACGCTTACCTGGTCAGACGAATAGACAACTATGACCGTAAAATTCTCAATTTTGAATTTTTGTAGATCAACGGTCAATTACTCCAAAGACCTCATTTCTTATCATCATCGGGCCATTATTGCTTATAAGATTAGATTTTGTGAAAATATCTTGAAATTTTCAACCGGTTTTAATCGGTATTAATCGGTAAAGTACCTACCCATAGATGATGTTCCTTTCTCGAATTTGGCTTTTATTTGTCCACATGTTTTTTATTCATGACAAAATATTCTAAAATTTGCACTTCTTCTCCAATTTTTGGTTTCGGAATGCTTTTATTATTTATGAATCTACATAATCAGTAGTAAACCGGTATGCACTCGAAAAGCATGTGAAAAGATAATTACGGAGACGTCTTTTTTATAAGTTTAAGCCCAAGAAACAATGTTTTCTTAATATAGTATTGTAGAATTCCTTAAGTGAAGCACTATAGAACTAAATATCTCTTTATTTGCTTATAACGCTCTTAGTCCCATCATTGAGATTACTATAAGTAAAGTGGCGCACTCTTAAGGATCTTAAGAGCTGCTATAGGAATTTCTACAGAAAATTCTCACTTCAAGTCTTTAAAAAGTGCACTAAAAGACTTGTTTAATACTTGGTTCTATAAGGCAGCTATTTTGCTTCTTGGGGTGAGACTTTTTTCCATGTTTTTTTTTTTTAATTAAGAAAAAAAACAAAGATTTCGAAGATTTCTATATAAATTTGGTTTACATATTCCTTCTTTTTCTCCCTTTTTACCTTTTATCTGTCATTTTCTGTCCTAGTCATTCGGAAAACGAAAGCTGAGTATATTCCTTTCCTACTCCTATTGGTATATTCTAAGTAACAATTGTACACAACCGTGTAAAGCTGTAAAAAGTGATCAGAAATTATTTACATTATTAGAATTGAATTATATTCGCAATGCTCTATCGTATAATATTCTTAAAAATAATTAGAATGTATCCAGTATTCGTTAGTGAAATTACTCCTTATTCTTGCTTCTTAAAATGTGAATTTCTTGTGCGAATTATTTTCACTTGAGATCCACATGGCTATTCACATCCAGAACTTTTTCCGGATATTAGGTTAAAGGTTGAAATACAATCTGTATAAGGATGAAAAAATGATAGCGATATGTGTGATCAATTTGAT
This sequence comes from Phlebotomus papatasi, assembly GCF_024763615.1. NCBI lineage: Eukaryota > Metazoa > Arthropoda > Insecta > Diptera > Psychodidae > Phlebotomus > Phlebotomus papatasi. Next base: position 10,268,564 of record NC_077223.1, read on the forward strand.
GTAAAAACTGCTTCAGAATTATATACAATAGGTATATAGAAACTTTGAATATATTTGCAAATCACCCACTGGATGAATATTTGTATGAATAACATTTAAATTCATTTTCCACTCAATATTGACAAATTTACCCTCGTCTTTTTCATAGAATGGTGTTTTTGACTATATATCCCATCGAAAAAAACCACCCACTGGGGTTGGATTTGGTGTAAAAATTTCACAGAAACATGCAATAAACCATATTTTGTTCAACATTTTCAATGGGATTTGAAAATTGTGATGGAGATGGGGGGGGGTTCCGGTGGAGTGTATTCCATCGATTTGAACTGCCGCCCTTTCCAAAATTTACAGTACAAAGGTAGAAGCCTTCGGGAGCTGCTGTAACTTTCACAATTTGTAAAATTCTTTGGTTATAAATTTTTATCTGAGACCTTTTTTTTAAGTTTTTGTTGAAATTTAGTGTATCTTTTTAAGGATATTTTTATTTCCTCGGGTAAACTCAAGCCATTTTCGCGCTTCAAATGATTTTTAAGAATTGACGTCACGCTGTTCGTCCGTTTAACCAACGCTTAGAGGCCAAATGGTTATAGATAGAAATTTTGGACTTTCGGAGGACCTCCCATAAGTTGACATTGGGACCATTAATATGTTAGTCATTTCCGTTGAAACGCTTTTTCAAGGTCAAAAGCGAAAAGTGGAAGAACTTTGAATCCTTTATACATTTGAACTTCTAGCAATCGAATATTAGTTGTGGCAGAACTTTTACATGAAATGTATGAATTTCTCTATCAAATATCCGGATCGAAAGACCAATGGTTGCGGCAGAACTTTTACCTGAAATGTCAGGATTTTTCTATCAAATATCCGGGTCGAAGGACCAATTGTTGTGGCAGAACTTTTACTTGAAATGTCAGAATTTTTCTATCAAGTACCCGGGTCGAAGGACCACTGATTGCGGCAGAACTTTTACCCGAAATGTCAGAATTTCTCTATCAAATATCCGGATCGAAAGACCAATGGTTGCGGCAGAACTTTTACCTGAAATGTCAGGATTTTTCTATCAAATATCCGGGTCGAAGGACCAATTGTTGTGGCCGAACTTTCACCTGAAATGTATGAATTTCTCTATCAAATATCCGGGTTGAATGACTACTGGTTATGGCAGAACTTTTACATGAAATGTTTGAATTTCTCTATCAGATATCCGGGTCGAAGGACCAATTGTTGTGGCAGAACTTTTACCTGAAATGTTTGAATTTCTCTATCAGATATCCGGGTCGAAGGACCAATTGTTGTGGCAGAACTTTTACCTGAAATGTTTGAATTTCTCTATCAAATATCCGGGTCGAATGACCACTGGTTGTGGCAGAACTTTTACATGATATGTTTGAATTTCTCTATCAAGTATCCGAATCGAAGATCAATTTTGCCTTATCTAAAATCACGTTTTTCTTCAGCACATTTATTCACACCCAAAATCAACTCTTTCACAAAATCTTCTTCTTCTTTTCTCAATTGACATTAAAGAAAATGTCCCTCCTAAAATGCCATCTATGATCAAACTCAGTAAACTCAAATTGAAATATTTGCTCAATTCATCAACTGAAATTTCAATTAATTAAATTTAATAAAATCTATTAAAAATAATAAACAAATACGAACGGATTATGGATCAATATTCAATAAATAACTATTTGGGAGTTATTGAAGTCACGAGTTCAAGCGTTCTGCAAAGTGGGAATGTTCTGGCACCCCTTAGAATCACAATTGATTACTCTTTAGCTCTTCTCATGGTGTGTTTAAAGCGAGTCTGTTTTGGGGATAAAGGAGGGAGAGTGGCTAAACACAGATACACGAAAGGGTAAATTTTGAAATAACTATCGACCACGATTTTTCATAAAATGTTGAAGAGTTCCAGAAAGCTTTTATTTTTTTGTCATTCTGCTCAATCTCTGGAAATGAATGGGATTTTAGACGAAATGTAATTTAGCAAATTGCAATCCTCAAACCATTGGATTGATTGATATTATTCAAGAGTGGTTAAGCGTATCTATGTGATTCTGGACTTTTTTTCTAATTGCCTAGCATAGGCTATATCCTCTCTAGAGTGACCATATGCCATGGCACCCATTCTACCATATATTTAATGGATTTTCCCTGTGTAATACACCCTTATGGTGTCAACACATGGACCTAGACGAAAAAAAGCTATGCATCGATTTTTTAAGCCTGGGGATATTTTATTATTCTGTTTGTGTTCTACTTTGCATGGTCACATATTAAAATTATGTGCAGTGGTTTTTGCCACGTCAACTCTTGGTTGGGGATTTTCAAGGAAATATTTTGTGCAGCTTTTAATGAGAAAGCACACTGAGCTTTTTTTGCTACTAAAAGCGGTCTTTTGAAACTTTTTTTTTCGGATTCGTTAATAATAGTTCAGAGAGAGCATAAATCAAATAATATTTGTATGGTTTTGGAATTCTATAAACTAATCAATTCAAATTTAAAATGTTTTCAAGAATTTGACATCTAACTGGCGCGCCATCTGTGCGCTGAAGTATTAAGATTTATGGTATTTGAACGAGGATCTTCAGTATTTATTATTTTTTCCAATCAAAAAAAAATAAAGTTTTTTATTTCTTTTCAAGTCCTCATATAGGAAGACTTTGACAGTTACAAACTTTCGAATTTAAAGTCCTGTAGCCTCATTGGACATAAATTTGTAAACCTAACCTCAACTTGTCACTTTTTTATGGTTATGGTGGTATTTATAGTAAAATCTCTCAGCAAACTCTGCAAACCCCTATTTTATGCGGTGAAATTCTCATAAAAAATAATAGTATTTTATTTTCCTTCCCCACATTTTTGTTTTTCAACCCAAAATACTCAGTAAAATGTATTTTGTACCACGGACAGAAAATACGCGTATCAGTGTTGACTTTGTGGCATATTTTATGAATAAATAATCTCTTTTTTTTATATATATGTACGAGAAACAGCAACATTTTAATTGTCGTTATTGCGATTAAATGCAAATTTTTCAAGTTTTCGTGGTGTTTTCGACTTCTTTCATCTTGCTCTTTTCGTCGCTTGTATTTAGTTTAATTTATTTTACTCAACAATATTTTTTTTTATTCAGCACAAGCCATAAGTTTTTCTTTTCATGATTTTAGGTGGGGTTTTGAAGGTGTATGGGAAATTTTCAGTGGATGAAAAAAAGAAAATTTTTCGACAAGAAGTTATTTCTGCCAAAATGCAACCCTTATACCACCTTTGTAAGTTAAGGGGTGCTTTTCAGCATTACTGAAAAGAAGATAAATTTCGTCTCTTTTTTCACGATTATTTTCTGTAAGTTGTGTAAATATTTTCTCACAATCTTCCCCATTAGCAGAAATAGGGTGGAAATGTTGGGGTGGAGAAAAAAATTCAGCGAAGCTTTTTGTTTGGGAATGAGGAGCTGAGTTTATGGTATTCCAGCATGTTTGCGCGTTAGTTGTGGGAAAATATAGCAAGAGCTGGAGCGGAAAAATATTGCACGGAAAAATGATAGAGCAGCACATTTTCACTAATTAGATAAATAGCTGGTCTCTATGCCACAAATTTTCACCACCCGCCCCTTTACCACTTTGGGCTGTTTTTTTTGTTATGCCTCTACTGCCCACTTTAATGGCCTACACGAGAGTTTGTTGCCCCGAAGGGGGTTAAAAATAGTGCGAATGGATAGTTTCACTTCCAACCCTCCTGTTCACGCTGTTTTTCCACGGCATTTGCAAATATTCACTGATATTGAAAGGTTATACGCCCAAAAACAAAACATATTGTCAAAATAAGATCAGTTTTATATGAAAATTGACAGATACGGTTGTTAAATCGGAGCGCCATCTAACGGTTTTGTCGAAAACAGATGAATTTTGACAAACAAATTAAGTTATATTTCTTTAACTCTTTAAGGACGAGTAAGGACCGGCTTTAACCCTTTAAGGACAAGAGGGTCAAAAATCGGGGGTCAGAAAAAATCACTTTTTCTAACTTTTTAGAGCAAAACATAGGGTAAGTGTGCCAAATTTCGGCATAGTTGCATGCAAGCGCCAAAGTCTCAAGTTTGAAATGTGATATGTTTAAAAGAAATTGATTTTTTTCATTCCATCTACTTTAGGAGTGTTGCTTAGAACCTTGTAGACAGTTTATCGTCTTTATTTACTTTAAAATCATTCTTAATACATTTTAAAATGAATAAAAATGTAGACATAGCTTTGGTACCCTATTTCGGCCACCTTCATTCTCATAGTTTCTTGCCCTTCAGGAATTCTTGCAATGCCTTTTTCACGTCATCTCGTTTGTCGAAGCTACATTTTTTGTTATTCTATTGCATTGTATAATCTTTAGAGTATGTAAAAACTAAAAATTCATGAAAATTCGAGGAAAAAAAAAGGTGGCCGAAATTGCAAGCTGGCCGGAATTTGGCACACTTACCCTACCTTTGGACGGCTGTAAGAAAAATTTTGTTTTTGGGGTCATCGGTAACCCAATTGTCCTTAAAGGGTTAAGGACCGGTGTTTCAAAATCTAAAAGAAATTTTTTGACCATAGAAAGCTATTTTGTCCTCAGAAAAATTAGCTTTTTTTTGGGACACCGGTGTTCCATTCACCCTTAAAGGATTAATTATCAAATTTCTCATAAACACGTTTGGAAAAATTTCTTAATTATTTAGGGTAAGTGTGCCAAATTTCGGCATAGTTGCATGCAAGCGTCAAAGTTTTATGTTTGAAATGTAATATTTTAAATTCAAATGGTTTTTTTTATTCTTTCTTCTGAAAGAGTGTTGCTTGGAAACTTGTAAATAGTTTACCGTGTTTATTTACTCTAAAATCATTCTTAATACATTTTAAAATGAATAAAAATATAGATGTAGCTTTGGTGCCCTATTTCAGCCACCTTCATTCTCATAGTTCCTTGCCCTTCGGGAATTCTTCCAATATCTATTTCACGTCATCTCGTTTGTCGAAGCTACAGTTTTTTGTTATTCTTTTGCATTGTATAATCTGTAGAATACGTAAAATCTAAAAGTTCATGGAAATTCGAGGAACAAAAAAGGTGGACGAAATTGCAAGCTGGCCGGAATTTGGCACACTTACCCTAACACATTGTCTACTCGGAAAAAAAGTTTCCTCAAATTAAAAGTTTGTCAAAAGAATATCCGTTTAAAAAAAACGGAAAAGTATTGTTAAATCTGCGGTCAACTGGATCTTGTTAAAAGTTTGTAAGAAAGATGTTTCCCCATTTAAAGGAAATGTTTTGTCAAATTACTAAACAACACCTTTTTGACAAAATTTTAACAAAATTCATTTGTCAGTTTAACAAAACTTTTTTTCAGGGTATTATTTTCACTAGGAATTCTGTCAAAAGGACAATGGCTTAATAGCCTTTACACACAAGAGAAATTTATGTCCTTATTGATGCAAATTTCCTACGGCTACGTAGGAAAAACTCTCCTATATGAATAAAAATATTTGCCTTTAAAGAATTACATTGGTGATCTATATTAAGGATTCACATGCAGTGATACACTCAGAAATTCATCAATTTAATCATTCAAAGCAAAGAGACCAACATTTAAGCGTATAATTCGTTAGAGAAAATCACAATGAATAAAGTAAATAGATCATTCTGCAAAGAGAAAGTTGCGTTCCAGGAATTAAACTGATCCTTAAGGGGTTACGTGGGTCCGCATTCTAAGAAAAACAACATATTTTCTTGACGTCTTTTCGCAAATAAACAAAAATTTAATTTGAGCTCTTATGCCACATGTTTTTGACACTTAAATGAGAGTGAGTGAGATCTAGATCTAGTCATCTCGCTCATACTCATGGAAAGTTTTGAAAACATGTTTACAAACAAAAGTTATTATGCACCGGTCACTAATAATTGAAAAGTATAACATTTTAACCATGTATTTTCTGAAATTCTCATTTTTAAGTTTTAAAAGTTCGGCCCTTGGGACCTGATTTTTGGAGACAGCTTTCGAAAAATTACATATTTTTAGGTGCACAAGATTATTCGGAGTATTGCCTGACATCAAAAACCTAAATAATCCATGTTAGCTAATGAGTTAAACTCATACTTGAACGGTAGATTTTTTTATCATGATCACAACTTATTTTACAAGACAAAACGTGGTGTAAAATACGCCGAAAATTGATTTTTTTTGTATAAAATTCTGCCAAAAATCTGAATTTCATTAAAAAAAAAATTCTACTGTTCAAGTACGAGTTTAACTCATCAGCTAACAAGAAATATTAATTTTTTTGACGTCAGGTGAATAGAATATACTCTGAGAAATCTTGTTCACAGAAAAGCATGCTTTTTCAAAATAAGTCTCTGAAAATCAGGTCCCAAATGCTGAATGCTGAATGAATAAATGTCGTACTTTTAAATGCTTAAGAACTTAAATAAAAATAAAAAATTTTTATGTATGAAAAAAGTTAGAGAAAAAGGTATTTTCAGTCTTTTTGACTCACGACTTAAAAGCGCTCATTGTTAAAATACCAAAGTAACCATTCACTTATTTAAATACCGATTTTGAAAAATGTAATCGTATTAGTTTAGATTTTAGATTTCATACTTAACCCCAATAATGCTCTCTGCATTGCTCACTGTAAGATATTTTCCTCAATATTTGGCGTATTGAAGCATAATTCATATTATTCACTGTGTAGAAAAAACTGTCATTTTTATCATTATGCGAAGTATTGACATAATTGATAGTTGTTAGGGCCTCTACACACTAGAGAAAAATATGTCCATATTTTAGAGTTTTTCCTACATAAGCATAGGGAATTTGCTTCAATATGGACATAAATTTCTCTAGTGTGTAGAGGCCATTAGTGTGGGAAATGTGATATCAATTTTAAAACTTGTAGAAAGAATTCCAAAAATATTAAGAAGTTTAACCGTTTCCTTATCTTTAAAAGAAAAATTGCAAAAAAGAGTCAATTTTTGGCTTCCTCATTCAGTGAACTCCCTTAAAGATGCCACACTCTCAATAATTCTCTTAAGCATAAATGTTATGAATCTTTCAGTTAAAATATTTCACTTAAAACATTTTTATTTGCATTGGTACCTAGTGTCCGTAAAACAAACAGAAAGCTTTCAAGTAAAATATTATTACTGACAGATTTAAAACATTTAAGCTTGAGAAAATTCTTGAGGCTCTGGTATCCTTAAGGGGGCTTCCTAAATTGGGAGGTAAAAAATTATCTGTTTTTTTACGATTTTTTTAAAGAGAAAGAAGCGGTCAAGTTACATGAAATTTTTGGTATATTTTAATGCGTATTTGAAGTATTTAATTTTTTTTTGTAATTAGGGAAACCCCCTTAACGCCCTTAACCATTTCACTGATTGAGGTACAAAGGTCTAGTTCAAAGATTTTTACAGAATTACCAAGCTTAAAACCCTACACAAAAGAAATTATTTTAACAGGATCTTAGACTAAAAATAGTAATATCCTTACCTGAGACTAATTTTTTGTAATCATTCTAAAATCTTTATGTTAAAGGGATTTTATTTTATTGATTTGGCAAAACTTTTGTATATTTTAAAAATAATTTGATAAAGTTTTAATAAAAACCGTGATAAAGCTCATCTTTCTTCCTAATTTAGGATGGTCAATATGAGAATCCCAGTCTTTCTAACTTCACCAAGTCTATTCTAGTGCATTTTGGTGGCTTTTAGACAGCCTGAGGGTTGAATGAGGAATATATTTTTGCCATTTTTCACGTATAAACTTCAACGTATTTTTCTCCGCTATTTTAATTAGATTTCTCACGTTTCATATGCATCAAAATTTGCATTTCATCCACACTTTTTCTAATTCACCTGTCAGCTCCGTTTTTCGCCCATAAATTTCCAATCAATTTTATTTTGGCGGGATGAGTTTGACCCCCTTTCTGAAATGTCGGAAGTGATGAGGAAAATTCTGTGTGGAGTTATATTTCTTTCTGACAGAGCTTTTTTTTGCGAACCTTCCCGTCAAATGGCGATTTGAACTTTCTTTCGTGGAATATCTATCGATTGGCAGTTATATTGAAATTATCCTGATGAAGAGTTTGTTCCTGACAAATCTACTGTAGAATCTATCGATGGAATTTATTTGCAGATAGACCTGATGGCATGAAAAAGATGTGACAAAGTGTCTCAGGTTTGCTGGATGCTCGAATTCGTGACTTTAATGTATTGTCCTAAAAATTTGTATTGCCTTAATTAATTATGGAGCAGCGTATTCATGAACTAGAGTCTTTCGAAAAGGTTTTTTCACTGATTTATTGTTAGCTTTATTTAATCAATTCACAAAAGATTTAAATTGATTCATAAATCAAGCCAAATTCTGCTCAAATTCATGCAAAAGTTAAGAAAGGTTTTGGTTAAGTAATAAATTTACCGGTTCATTCGTTATCGGTTTATAATTCTTTGAAACTGATAAAAATTTTAGCAGGTTGTGTATACATAAGATAGTTTAAGGGAAAATGTCTCGGATTAAAGAGAAATGGTGTGTTGTATGAGACTATTGGCATTGCTCTTGGCTAAATTTCCATTTGTAAGCCGATAATCGTTGAATTAAATAGATTGTAGCCAGTTTTGCTTAGGTATCCTTGTAAATTTGGATATACAGAAAGTTTGACGGATAGACGAACGTACGAACAAACGGACGAAAAGACTTACGGGTCAATGGACAAACCCATGAACTGACAGACGGCTAGATAGACGAATGGACAGACGAACGAAAGAACAGACAGATGAACGGACAATCGGACGAACAGACAAACGGACGTATGGACAAATGGATTGACCTACGAAGTGACGGAGGGATGAACTGACGAATCGATAAATGGATAAACGAATGGACAGACAAACCGACGAACGAATAAACAGACAAACGGACAGACGAACGAACGGACAAACGGACGAACGAACAGGGACGAATGGATTGACCTACGAAATGATAAACGAACGGACAGGTAAATTGACGAACGAACAAACAGACGAGCAAACAGACGAATGGGCAAACGGACGAACGGACAATCGAACAAACGGACTAACGAACATACAGACGAATGAATTGACCTACGAACTGACGAATCGATGAATGGATAAACGAATGGACAGACAAACCAACGAACGAATAAACAAACGAACGGACAGACGAACGAACGGACAAATGGATAAACGAATAGACGGATGAATGGATTGACCTACGAAATGATAAACGAACCTACAGGCAAATCGACGAAAGAACAAACAGACGAACGGCCAGACGGACGAACGGACAACCGGACAAACGGACTAACGAACATACGGATGAATAGATTGAACTACGAACTGACGAATCGAAGAATGGATGAACGAACGAATATACAGACGAACGGGCAGATAGAAGAACAGATAAAAGTACAAATAGATAAACGAGAAGATAGACAGATAAGCGTATAAAGCAGAGGTGTGCAAGAATCGTTTGGGACCGAACAAACGTCAAATGAAACTTGTACATCAATGGTCAAAACGCTACCTGAACAAACTTATTTTGACGTTTGTCCGGTTTCAAATGGTTCTTGCACTTCCCTGGTATAAAGAGTGTTATATCAGTTTCCGTAGAACATCTTTTTTGCAAATCTACATCAAATTAATACTTCTTTGGTTATAGGGGTCTGTAGCACAAATTGCGAGATATCGAAAAATCGATGGGTTATATACATCGTACTGTCAGTGGAGTTCGAGCAATAAAAGAGGTAAAGTCAAGTTTTTTGTTGGTATTTCAATCTCTTGCGGATGGAATGCCGTCTATAATTGAGCTCTCTGGAGATGTGGTGAGGTTGGATACCACTCTTTGACTTGGGCTATTAGATACAGTAATAATAAGTTGAGACAGAGCGGAGGGGAAAAAATTCATGGTGATCCCAAGTTGTCTGTTGTACAAACGAGGCGTCATCGCGTCTCTCACCTTAAATGACCATCGTTGGTCTGTGTGTATGGAATCTCTTGAGACATTTGGCCACTGAGATAAAACACGCAAGTCACCACTCAATTTGCCATATTTATATGAATTGAATGCGGCCAGAATGTACAACCAAGACAAAATCATAAATTTAAGAAAAAAGAAATTGATTTTTTTCAAATGTTAGAAAATATTTTAATAAATTTTCTTCTCTGACATTATTCTCTCTGAATTTTTAGATAAAAATTTTTTTTTCGGGTCAGGAAAGTAATTAGGCATGTAGGTAGGGAAAATTTCGCCATATATCGTCATACATTAAAGCAATATTCGCGAATTTTTTGCAGTTATACGCACACAAACTCATTTAACCCGGTTGAAAACGATTAAGATGATCTTGCGTGTGAACATTTATTAATACATCGTGTTTTACGATGGCATGAGTGAGCTTTTCTAATGATTTTATATTAAAAAAAAGTTTATGACACTGACACTTTTATTAGGATACAGAATTCCTTCGCGTTAGCACTCGACACTTCTATGGTATTTCACACCCATTTGCAATATAAGAGCCATCCATAGCCAGATTTTTCCATGTTCTTCAGTAATTTGGATTCATTTAGTGTGCTAAGAATGGTTTTAATTAAAAAAAAAATTGTGTGCAAGTTCAGGAATATATTTTTGAAATATTTTGAAAGAGAATAATAAAGTGCCTTCTAGATAATATTAACTTACGGGTCACCGAAGACTGCAATTGATATCTCATGTTACGTCGTCTTTTCAGTCCAATAAAAAGTTGATCTTTCTTTCGGTTCGAGCAGTAATAGTCGTAAGTCGGGTAATGAGAGTCAATTGAGAGCTTTAAATAGGCATTATGTAAAAATAAGGAGAAAAATTGAGCTAATTTAAGCAAAATTGAGCTAATAATGCGCTTTTTTGTTTTATTTTAATGTTTCCGCAAGGGTCTTTTGAAGGTAATTGAAATTATCAAGATTTTAACAATTTTTTAAAAGTTTGATACGGAATTCTATCTCATTATATCTCCAAGATGGCATTCGGAAAAAAATGTCTCTAGATTTTTCCAACATATAATTTAATCGTAATTTAACGTATTTTGAGCGGTAACGGCCACAAAATCCCAAACGTCAAAATCCCGAAAATCAAAATCCTGAAAAGCCAAAATCTCGAAAACTAAAATCTTGAAAAGCCAACATCCCGAAAAGTCAAAATCTCGAATAATTTTCAAAAACACGAAGCATTTACCTTTACCTCTGGATAATTCGGAATTTTGGCTTTTACTTATTTATTTAGGTGGCTGCAACGTTCCTTTAAGGGACTGTGTCCCTCGCACTAACCACTTCTGGTTCTGATGATTCTCCGTCAGATCGCTCTAGAAACGTAGCATAGATCGTTGTCGAAAAGTCCGTCCTATCGGAGGATTTTTGCGAGTTTCTGTAACAATCTTGCTTTTACGGATAGGGGTTGTTATTCCTTTGCCCAACCTTTTCTGGAAGGTTCAGATCCCTTGTTCGTTGGCCTCAGGTTCATGACTTCCCACTGGGGTTGGTTATGGCCTCTACACATTGGGAGCAATTTTTGTCAAAAATTGCTTTTTTGAAGGAACTTCCCTGCAGCATTGTAGGGGGAAACGTCAAATTTTTGTCAAAAACGTAATTTTTGACGAAAATTGCTCCCAATGTGTAGACGCCTTTACTCATCTTCTATCACTCACCTGAGTGTACTGGGGCCTACCAGGCATCTAGCCCGCTTGGAGGTGAACATAGGATTTGATGGAAAGAGGCTATCTGTCGCATTACCTCCGCTCCTCATTTAGACCCAATTTTAACATTTGTATTTTTGATAATTTAACGAATATTTCTGTCGGAAGATGGCTTTCGTTAAGTTTCGATTAATCCTTTTTGACAGTTTTATCTTCAGCTTGATCTTGATGTCAAAAGTGGGGCAATTGTTTAAAATCTACATCCCTTACGCGTACACAGTAGTACAGTGACATGCTTTTGTGTGCGAAGTGGCTTCTTCGTCAGCTGGGTGATTGCGAAAAAACGCAAAGCACACAATACATAATGTATTTGGCCGAAATATAAGCCCGGATACAGCCGAAAAATATAAATTACGTTGTTGAGAAATAAAATGTGCAAATAGTTGACTGCCTTGATGTTTCAATGCTAAGTGATTCTATACATTTTGGACTCCTCTCGAGTGGTAAACAATCAATGTCTTCCTCCCGGGTTGGATCTCGTGAGTCACTTTGGGGCCGCGATCGCGATTTTTTTTTGCAAAAAAAAAAAAAAACGAGGTGGGGTGGTGGGTATCGATGGACCACTCATATAATTTATATTTTATTTTCTTGACTATTGGTCATAGATAAAATTTTTGCAGAGGTTTTTTTTTACTCCTTCTTTTGTTGCCTTTCAATCGTTTTCTGCTCACTTCTTTGTTTTGAGCTATTTTTTCCTACCCAAAATCTCAGGAGGGAACAAAGAATGGCTTAGTATTTGTGAAAATTGAAAGAATTTCCGCAATAATCCCGAAGATACAAATTGATTTTTCTCTCGTGCTGAATTTTTGGCGGGAAAACAATCATGTCTTTTCTTTTAGAGGAGCTCTAATGCGGAAGTTCGAACAAAATCATCCAAAATATTTTTGGACAAATTGACAGTCTATGATGAGATGTTGGTAAATAAATTCGCACCTGTTGCATAACAATCAGCTGGTCTGGTACAAGAATAGGTGAGAGAAACCAAAAAGAGGGCGACGCGCATTTTTTTACGCACATTTTCTGAACTCTCCCAATTCCCATACGCAATGTTCTATGCTCTTGTTTGTCTCTTCCTCCTCATTCTCTGGGGCATATTCTTTTTTACCTTGGTCTTCAATTTAAATTATTCACTCATACAAATTCAACATATTCATCAAATTCGCGCGCGCCCGCCTCGGAGGTGAAATGTTTAAAAAAAAAAGGGTGACAAACTATTCCAACTTTGCGGTAAGCTCGAGTTAGTAAATTTAATGCTATACCTGAGAAGTTAGCTATTAATAAAAGTAATGGTACATATGGCGTTTTAAAGTACAAATAGAATACTGAGGAATTTAGAATCGGATCTAAATGGAAATATTTGACAGCTGTCAAATACACGGTTATCAAAGTGCTGAATATCAGAGTTGAGTGTAGTCGTGAATGTAGGGTTTGGGGTCTTGGTAGCTCAATGGGCAAAGTGTTAGCTTTGTGACGCAGAGGCCCTCGGTTCGATTCCTGATCGGACTGCGTCCGGTGAATAATTTGAAAACAGTTTTTCACCGTCCTTTAAGGCTACAAATTGAACGTAAATAAATTAAGAAGAATTATAAATTAACAAATTAACACATTATTTCTTATTATTTATCATCATTTTTTTTTAATGAATTTTTTGATCATTGAAATTTTTAGAAATGGGCCTTCAAATGACATAAACTCAAAATATACCCGGTTTACATTAAGTTGGTTGCATGTTTTGACCATTTTGAATGACTTTTTCAAATGAGGCAACAAACTTTTGGCCGACGAAACATGGTCAACTTTTGGAAAACAATTATTTTTTATATGAAATAAAATTAATTAAATTTTTTGAAATACATAAATAAGATCTATGGATTACAAGGACCTCATTTACAAAAAGAAGAATTTCAAAAAGTAATTTTTCTATATTTTTTCCCGTTGATTTCTCCAACATATACATAGGCAATAAACTATTGACATCCACTTTACCTTCTATTCTATATCTATTTGTAACTTTATGGATAAACTAAAATTATTTTTCTCAAACATTTGTCGTCTCCCTTTCATTTTTGATTGAAGACGATTCAAATTTTTTCTAGTATTGAAGAACTTATCGACACTGAGAAAAAAAGAGGCTACGATTAACTTTTTTTTCGTCATAACTTTAACACTTTTCGGGTGTAAAAATATATCAACATTTTTTAATGTTAATTTTACACCTTTTGAGGATAAAATCAACATGAAAAAGGTAACTTTAACCCATAATACACCTAAAAAGGGTAATATTTACAACGATTTCGGATCAATACTGCAGGGTAAAATTAACATTTCCGGAATGTTATTTTGACTTTTTCGGATTTCTCTCAGTGGAGTAATGATTTAAAACATTTTTTAGCACTTTACTGTTCTCAAGTTCTTCTACATCAGAGGTGAGCAAGAACCGTTTGAAACTGAACAAACGTCAAATGAAAATTGCATGTCAATAGTCAAAACGCTACACTGGTAAAAATAAAAGGATCAAATTGATTCGAATTTGATCCTTTTGCAAAGGATGGATCAAATTCACATGTTCTATTATAATAAATATGAACTCGAAGTTTCAAATTTAATCCATACTTTGCAAAAGGATCAAATTTGGATAATTGTTTTAGTTTTACCGGTGAACCTGGACAAACCTATTTTGAGGTTTATTCGGTTGCAAACGGTTCTTGCTCACTTCTGTTCTATATAATCGATTTGTCTATGTGTTGGTTCGTGTCACGACTGTTTTGTGGTTTTAGAACACGGGCTTTAGGGGAAAAGAGTCGAGAGAGGAACCAACACAAGGAAAAGTCGATAATGCAGAAGAACTTGAGAAAAGTAAAGTGCTAAAAAAATGTTTAGGAGAAAGATCTCTAATATTTCAAGAAAAAATCTCGAATCTCTAATTTCTAATTGACTGTCCAATTTTTCTTTAAATATCAAAATTCTGGGAGGCCATATCGGCCACATCAATCAATTACATATTTACTTTTTGTAAAGTTCGAGCAATTAAAGAGATACCAAATACACACAAATTCTAGCTTTTTTCGCGGTTTGTGTGCCAAGAAATACGCAGGTGAGACACCAAGAAAAATTATACGCACCGCTAGAGCTTAGAATAAGTTGATGTATTGACGAAAAAAATCGTGCAAATATCGATGAAGTGGGAAATTTAAAGTTTTAAAGAAAAAAACAAACGGGAAACAATCCTAATTCTTTTCTGAAATGACTGAAAGGTGAAGCTGGAAAGGAGGAAAATATGCAAAAATAAGAAAGGTCTAATATATTGCATATAAATCTCACAACTTTTCACTTCCAACTTTCTTATCACTTTCCTAGCAATCTCTTGCAGAGAGATTCATCATATTCTCACAATATGCTGCTTATGTGCATATTTCCTTAAGTTATTTCTCCAGGTGATTTATGTTGGAACCTCATGGCTGAGATAGGGATGAGTGAGAAGTACTAAAGAGTAATATTAAAATACTCCAGGTGAATTTTCTTTAGCTCTGTGATTAAATTTTAAGCTTGAGATGTAGTGTGAAGTAGCTTGGGGCAAAGTACTCTTTATAATGTGAGATTTATTAAATGGAGTTTGGTTCTAAGTTCGAAAACCTCGTGATTTTTACCTTAAACGAGGGGGTGACATTAGCTCTGAAAAATGCGACCAATTTTAGTGTAAATTTTTCCCTGTTTTCGTACACATTTCACGAAATATCTCCAAAACTACGTAGGTTACCATTTTGGGGTTTTCGGTTGCCTATTCTATATTAAATTGGCTTTTATTTTGTATTACTATTATTTGCTAATTCATTCTACAATGACAGAAAAGAGCTAATAAACCCAAAAGTTTTTTCGGCACGCTAGAAGCAAGCATATGGGAAACATAGGAAATGTCATGCCCCTGCCTTAAACAGTTGTTTTTAATTTTAATACATGGAAACTACGTGCAGGGATTTTTAGATAATCTTCTTTTACAACAGATGTTCAACTCAAATACCTTGATATTCTTCTAAATGCATTGAAAATCTTTTGAAAATAAGTTACTTCAATTTTAAAGTTTATCTGCAAGTCAAACATAACCACAATCTGTTTGGCTAACGCTACAGCATCTCTTTCGTTGCCAATTCTCATGAGAACTGCAAAAGTTTGTTTGGCTTAGAAATCACAATCTTATCGAATGCTTGATGGTTTTTCTCTGGAATTTGCACGTTTCCTCCAAGTGAATGTTGTGAGCAATGCTAAGAGGAAAAATCACTGGCGTCACAGTACTTGAAGTGTCTCGGTGCGAAGTAAGAAAAAAAATGTACAGCGATAAGGAGGTTTGAATTTTCCTCCCTGGTGGTACTCAAGTGACGTGCATTTTCTCGTCACTAAATTATTCATGCACTTTCAATTAATTTTCATTGCAATTTGGCGTTGCATGGGATTGTGGAGTTGTGTGTATCAGTAGAAAGGAATTCCCTGGTGAGGTTCTCTCATGGAATGTCGTGCAAATGGATGAAATTGCGTCGTCTGGAGAATATGTCAGAGATGCTGGATGGGTTTAATGGTTTTCTCCCTGTGCTACTTTCGACATCATCCGAGGCCCTAAAGTTGTGGGATTTTCCTCGGTTGTGTGGGATTGCAAATTAGATTTTCAAATGGCGGAAAGTTTCCTTATCTCCGTGTCTCTCCCAATGAATTAATAATACCTGCCTGCACCCGTATGTTCTACATCAATCGACACAGACACAATGTTTCGTTCTAATCTTCACAGACTGTATAAGGCATGTACTGAATCCCATGCTCCTGGTAATTAAACGACTGATAAATTTGAGTCTCTCAAAGTGTTCCGGTAACTACTTGTAACTAGTATTAAATGTACTTAGTCAAAAGACCTTAATTAAGTACTTAATGAAAAAACGTAATACAGTCGAGTTCCTCAAATTTGAACTCCTCAAATTTGAACGACAGTTGAGTTCAAAATGTAAAATTTGAGGTTATGCGAAGAAAGTTTTGCGTGGAGTGCCATTTTTCTCTGGTATTTCTTCAATATTATCGTTTTATATTAACTTCCGCAACTAATTCCATTTATTTCACAATAAATTACATTGATATATTCTCTAAAATTGTTTATCTTAATTTACGGAAAGTGCAATTCACATGAATTCCGTTACGTTTTTGAAAATATCGTTCAAATTTAAGGAGTGAGAAATGTCATCTATATCCCCCAAATGTTCAAATTTGAGGAACTCTACTGTATGTTCTTAATACAAATCACTTAATTAAGGGCAGGCATTGAATAAATGAGCAGTAAAAAGTTAAAATTGAACAGTAATAAAAAAATTGAAACAGTGATATTATTGTCCAAATTTTGGCAAAGGGAAAATAAAGGGTTTTTTACTCTATATGGAACTATTTTAAATGTTAAATATATAAATTAGATCCATTCTTGTAAGGATTTAAGTTTTTTACTGACCACAATTAGATATTTTACTGCTCACTTTTAATATTTTAGTGCCCATTTAGATTTTTTTACTGCTCGTTTGTTTTTTGCCATTAAGAGCATTCACAAAGGCATTAATTAAGTAATTTTTGTTAAGGGTCAGTCCATAGCATTTTATTATCGCTTATTCGCCACAAAGCGCTCACGTTTATCTAATTATATAATTTTCAAGTAGGGAAGAATTTCAGGCTTCGCACATACTCTGGCTTCGAACACTTCCTACTTTTCCTTTAATGACCATGTTGGCAGTATATTTTAATAGGCAGTCTAATAGCCTCTACACACTAGTGGAAATTTCTTTAAAAAATGTCTTTTTAAAGAAAATTTAAAGAAAGTCACACATTTCTTGAGAAAAGGGGTGGCAAAGCATCCCAGGCTTTGCGAAATGCTCGAACTCGTGAATTATGGCGTCTACACACTAGTAGAAATTTAAAAAAAGCCTTTTTTAAAAAATTCTGACGTTTCGGCCTACAAGGATAGGGGAAATTTTCTTTAAAAAGGCATTTTTTTAAAAAAATTTTCTACTAATGTGTAGACGCCATTGATGCAATACCTCAAAAGTACTTTCGCGTCATTTATCGTTTCCCGCTTCTGAACCGATTTAAACCGATTCATAAATCAGTCAAAAGATTCCACAAGAGGGTTTAAAAAAGAAATGATTTTCGGACAAAAGTTATTTATCGGTTTGTAACCGGTTCATTACCGGTTCACAGATGATTTGAATCGGTTTAATTTTGTCAAAAATTCCAAGACCTTTCCAACAAGGCCAAACATTACCCCATACGCTTGGTAAATGCGCTCTCTAGGGCCTTTCTATCTTTTGACCTTGAAAACCCGGTTTTAGGATTGATTCAGTAGTATTTTCGCAAATGGTCAAATGTCCGTCTGGGTAATTTCTAAAACATATCTAAAAATGAAAAAAATCGGTCTCTCCGTTGAGGTCGAGTAGTAAAAAGGTCAGATTCATTAAAGTATGTGCGAGGCACATACTACCATACCATGTTAGCTGGGTAATTGATCTTCTTTAGGGAAATATAAGTTGGAGAATAATTTAGCAACTTAGCCCTTTCAGGATTTGCCGAAATAGTATACGGGGCTCAGATCAAGCATGGCCAAGGGTAGAAATTAATAAAATGATTAATCCTAGAATATTAAGAAAATAGAAATTTGAAATTTGAATTTGATATTTCGGAGAAAGGAGACTTATAAATTTGACATCACCATATTATTGTATTGACTCAATAACCTTTATCGAAAATCTCAAGTCGATTTTTCTTCCCGTTCATTCTAACCTGGCAGGAATTTCATCACATACCAAATAGATCTCGATGAAACTTTTTGGCATATTCCATCAACTTTTCCTTCTTTTTCCTTAAAATTTTCATCAAGATCGCTAATTTGAGTCAGTGGTTCCGGACTGACCGTGTTCACTTTGACTGGCTGAAGCAATTCAGCATATTCTCCAACGTTGTAACCAACATGGTTTATAGATACAATACAATTGAGCAGTACTTTGGATTCTCAAGTGCAAATTGTGAGGAATTCTGATGTCACACTCTTTCTACACAATACTGTGTGATTCATGCAGTTGATGGAAATTGCACAACAATCTCGCCTCATTCGCCAATCATACTTCATGAATAGCAAGCATACATTACATACGTCATCGTGTTCTCAGCATGTCTGGAAGTCAAAAAAAAGAAACACCCACAAAATATGCTGCAATTGCATTGTCCCATGATGTCATCCTGCGTTTTGGCGGCTACTTCTGAAAAGCCGAACCCATGTAAACCACGATTTACGATTCACTATTTTACGGTAACCACGGAAGAAATGTGGTTTTCTGCACCATTTTATTGCTCCAACTTTACAGAGAGATGATCAATAATCCCTTGATTTTTTTTAATTCTTCGAAATTTCCACTTCCTAACCCCTGATGAACTGCTTTTTGACATATATTTACCTGTCAAGCAACAATAATAACTTTTTGTAAATTTCTTCTATTCCAAATCGTTGAAATAATTTATATGTAGAATTTTATTAAATAATTACTGCACTTTGAAGAAGTACTTTTCTAGAAATTCTGTTTGAACAATACAATAAGGGCTGAAAAATCTGACGTCCGTCTATAAGTTCGTAGAGTGACACATAGATTGCACCACTATCTAAGCCAGGGGCATGACATTTCCTATCTTTCCCATATGTTTCTAGCACGCCGAAAAAAACTTTTGAGTTTATTAGCTGTTTTATGTCATTGTGGAATGAATTAGCAAAAAATACAAATACAAAAAAAGCCAATTTAATAACGAAGAGGCAACCGAAAACCCAAAATTGGCAACTCACGTACTTTTGAAGATATCTCGTGAAATGTGTACGAAAACAGGAAAAAATTTACACTAAAACTGGTCGCATTTTTCAGAGCTAATGTCACCCCCCTGATCAAAGCTTATCTGTGCTTATCAGTGGTCATTTTTTATTTTAAATAGTCTGAGTGCAGAAAGGCCAATGAAAGAAAAAAAGTTAATTGAAATCGGTTAATAAGCATTAGAGATAGAATGAGTAGTATTCGGACTTTCATTGTATTGTAAAAAATATAATGGATAAAAAAACAATGTGGTTCTATTTCGTTGTCCGCCACTGTATATACCGATACCCGTTTCTTAGATTCAAGAAACTTTTTGGATATGTTTGTGTTTTAGCAATTTATTCCTGACAATAATAATGATAGAAAGCTGGGATAAATTCGGTTTGAATGAACTTCATGTTCTACTTCCTAATCTCTGCAGTTACTTCTTCAGAAACACATTATAAGGTTGATGGATCGATTCTTCCATAACTTTTCTTTTTCCTCCAATATGTTGTTTGATTTTTTTTTTTAATTTTAATTTTTGTAAAGATGACCTTCAATCATCCCTTCTATTGATTTCTCAAGGGCAAGTGGTAAAAATCGTCTAAAAATTGTCTTTATTAACCTTAGGTCAGTTGGAATCGTACAAATTTCCGACAAAACAATTTTTTAATCTAAAAATTAAAACGGACGTATTAAGTTGAGAAACTTACTCGATTTTCCTGACTTTTCCTGAAACTCTTCAGGGGGTTTCCTGCAATTTCCTCCTCGGATTTTTCAACATCCGCCTTCGATTGTGACAAAAATGTCTTCCGCTGTTGGAATTTGTGTTTGGCATACTGAAGAGCTTTCATTGAAATACCACCAACAGTCTCTCTTTCTCCTCTCATGTTCGATTTCCATGTGAATCTCAAAGGCAAACATTTGTATTATTAATGAATGACTTCATTGATGACGATGCGATGTGAAAATCACTCTGAGAGCACTTTAGATTTGTTGATGTGAACCCCAGAGGAAAATGTCACCAATCTCTGACTTTTCCTCTGGGTTTTTAAGTCAAATTTTAGACAAATTTTATAATAAAATACGAAAAAATGGATTAAGAGTTATGATAACATTGAAATGTAGGTTGATTTGTCGTAAGAAATGGGGGACAAAGAGTCCAACCTTTGCAGAATGCTCGAATTCGAGACTTGTGTCAATGTATAAAGAGGGTTTGGTACACTGACAAAAATGAGTACGATTATCTTTTTTCGTCATAATGATACCATTTTTAAGTGTAAAAATACATCTACATTTTTTCATGTTAATTTTATACTTTTTTAGGGGTAAGGTTATCATGAAAAGGGTAATTTTAACCCCTAATACACCTAAAAAAGATAATATTTACACCGATTTCGGATCAACACCGCTGTTTCGTGATGTTATTTTAATTTTTTCGGATTTCGAAGCGAAGATCCATGTGCCAACTTTATACGAAGGTTCACACATAGAGGGTTCCCCTGAAAACGTGAAGTCGCTATCTCCAACCGTTTGGCCTCAGGTCCAAATACTCAAATACAAACAAATTATGAACTTCAAAATTCCAAAATTTCAGCAAAATAATGATCCATTAAAGGCCGTATAAATGACATAACCAATTAAAAATCACAGAATAAATATAAATTGTATAATTGTATAAAAGTAGGGCATTTGTTTATTTAAATGATTTTACACTTTTCCGTACTTTTCCAAGAGCTTATGCCAAAGTAAAAATCTTTCCAAATTCTTAAGTTTTTACTCAGAATTTTCGCCTTTTTTTTCTTTTGGCCCAATGCTCATGGGAATTCCTTTTTTTTGCTGGCGACAAAAGTTTTCTTGCAAGGTTTTTTTTTCTCATCGAGACCACAGAGAATAAGTTTGGGGAGAAAAATTATGCCTCAAAGTGTATCTTCTGTGGCTGTTCATATAATGAGAATTTAGGACACACTTGCACTTCTGGGAGAAGCTGAAGAAAAAATTTCGAATCATCACTGGCTTTCATACAAAATGTATAATCTTGTTCTACTGCCAAAAAGTTCTAGAGATAACTCACAGAGAGCTTTTCACTTGAGTGAATTTGCTGAATAAAAGTCCTACTTTTTAATCACGTAACTTTTACTCCTCTATGTACTTTTTTTTGGGGATATTTCGTACTTTGCTTCGTGAAATTCTTTCATTTTCATGCGGAGAGAGTAGAAATCACAATTAACCAATCAAAATAATGAATAAGAGGAACTTTAAGTCAAACTTTATTGAGTGTTTTTAAAGGCCAGTGAAATTTTTGATTTGCTTGCACGAATTGAAAATGAGAACGATATATATAATAATATTATATTTTTTATAGTATCGTGCCAAAAAAAAAAACGTTTGCAACGTTTTTATGAACTTAGAAGCCAAAAAGATAGAGATATCTATTTTTAATATTAAAGGATCCCTTCATGAAATTTGTCGGAGTAACGTTTTCTTGATTATTGCCTAATACGGGTTCTGGTCAAAATCCCGAACGCTAAAATCCTGAAGATCAGAATTCCGAAACTCAAAATCCAAAAAGCCAAAATCCATTATAAACTAAAATTTCAAAAAGCCAAAATTTGTAAATTAATAATTTTGTTTATAAGCGAAAGAAATTTTTTTTGTGTTTTGGGATATTTTTTGTTTCGCTTGTAGAGGCTAAAGGAAATTTTCTGTGTGTGACAAAGGGAAATTGTTAGTTATTGAAGAATTGGGATTTCGACTTTCGAAATTTTGGCACTTTCGGGATATTGTCGTTCAGAATTTTGATTTTCAGGAATTTGGC
Organism: Phlebotomus papatasi; assembly: GCF_024763615.1. NCBI lineage: Eukaryota > Metazoa > Arthropoda > Insecta > Diptera > Psychodidae > Phlebotomus > Phlebotomus papatasi. Next base: position 10,291,000 of record NC_077223.1, read on the forward strand.
TTTCAAAATTTTGACTTTTCTAGCTTTTAACGTTCTGGCTTTTTGGCGTTCAGGATTTTGGCTTTCGGCATTTTGGCTGCCACCTATTTAATACAATACGAAACTGAAAACATTTCTGTTTCAAAGAGAAGCAGAGATTGTAAAGAATCTCAGTTAAAATAATAAATCAATCAACAAAAATCCATTGTATTTTTTAAATAATCCCTAGATACATTAACGACTCAAGCCGAGAGACGGCTTAACGTTATATTCAAAAGAATGATCATACTGCATTTCCATCAGTTTCCGATTAATCAGTCTCGCCCTTAAGTCGAGAAATCGCTTAGTTACTGGAAAGCTAATCAGCCGTGATGTTTTGAAATCTTAGCCTTATTCCCTACACACATTTACAACTTAAGCCGAAAGCCGGCTTAACGTAGTTATATTCATAATAATGATCAGATTACTTTTCCATCAATTTACGACTAATATTTCTCTCGGTTTAAGCCGAAAAACGGCTTAGTTACTGGGAAACTTATGAGAATTTAGTCAAATAATCATTTTGATTATGAATACGTTAAACCGTCTCTCGGCTTAAGTCGTAAGTGTGACTAGGACATCAACAGACTTGAAATCCTAAATCTAATTATGCATCTTTATATATCTGGGCTCTTGAACATTACTGCACAACAGTATTAAATACCGGAAGTTAAATACAGCGGTATAGCAACAATTTCGGAAATTATCGATTTTTCGGTTATCGCAGATTACCGAAACCGTAGATCGGGTAGAAAACATAGATCGGAAAAGTTTACGAAAAGCAAGGGCGCAAAGGCACCCACATCTACGGTACGATAAAAGTTCATAAAGCCAGGATATTACCAACAAATAATAATAACATACAGGATAATACCAATAGGAATAATAACAGTAATAGGATAATATCAACCTTAAAAGGCTAACCTTCGTTTAAACGTTCTAATATCAACGTAGCCTACGCTTTACCTAACATGCAGATGAATATAGCAACTTACTAAGGATGCTAGAATGAAGGATAATAAATCGTAGCCAGCCTAGATTAAAACGAATCCTGAATTACATCCGGACCAGTAATTTGTTGTAATATCGGATAGATTGCAGATTTTTTAGTATAGTGGTCCGATAAAGAGAACGTAGACAGGTGAGCACATTTTAAGTTTTTCTTACTGAGTCTGGTTTATAGACCAATATTCTTTTTTACTGTCTTGGTCCAAAAGGTTACGGGAATCCTCAGCTCTTTCAGCTTGACTTTTAACTAGAAATTCTTAATATTCTACATGAAATACCCAGACATTGCTCATCTGCACATTATACAATCAATTGTTGTATGAAAGAGCCCCACGTACCCCTTTATGAAAAAATACATATATTTCAGATAATGCAATTTGTCTTTTAGCTTCTGTGGTTTTTGTGTAAAAACCGCCAAAATTAATCGAATGAAATGAAAATATTTGAACTATTATAAAATTTATGTCGATACTCATTGAAATACATTCCAATCCACTGAAATTCAACATTTTTTTTTTGTTATGGAAATGAGAGAAGAGAGGTTTGCAGCTGAAATATTAAATTTAGTGTGAAATTGTGGACCAATTCATCAGTGAAAAATTGAAAAGAACAATCATGTTGGATGAGTGATGTTTTCCCGCCAAAAAAAAGCAAATTGGAATTTTCGTGGAAAACACTCCAAAAATGCGCTGATTAATTGCAGTCGCATGTTAACTTTTGTCGCTCGATGCTCTTGTATAAATTAGAATTGATTAAATTCCCACCTCTTACCTTCTAGATACACATTTTAGATTATTAGTAGGTGTCTCACGGGCACATTTTTCTAAGCATGACTCTTCAAAGATGGGAGTCAAAGTGGCGGTCAATTTGACTAATATCCTTAGATTTTCTAATTTAGAAAAAAATTGTAAATTTTCGGAAATTCTTGCCTTTTATTTGGAAATCTAAATTATTTTCTAAAGGTTTGTTGTGAAGAAAATTTAGCCATGGAGAGTTTTTAAAGCTCACAAATCGGCTTTAGAGTTACTAAAAATGATTGGCTGCCTTAACTCGGCGCCTCCACTCGACAAGTGGGCAGATTCTCGCTCTTCCTCCGGACTTTGAATGTTGGCCAACATTGACAATAGTGGCCAAAGAAAAATACTCCAAGACTGCACCATTTATGGACTTCAAGCGAGTACGTTTCGAGCAATTAAATCTCTCAATTGAGTGAGGCAATCTTTAACTCTTGAGAAAAGCTCTAGACGGGACTCACAGAGATGGATATCGGTAATTTTTGTTGATTAAAAATTAAGATACCTCTTGATGAAAATTAAGAGTATTCAAGAGACTAGTTGACCAAAAATAGACAAGGTCTTTGCTTCTTTGATGATGAAAAAAACCAAGTTGTCCATGTTCTAAAGTCTAAAAAGACAGATCAAGTTCCGAAGTAAACAAATTTGTTAAGTTTTCTGTTCATAAGAGAGTAGAATTCAGTTTAACGTAAGCTCGTTATAGAGAAATGCTAGGAAAATCTACGAAAAAGTGTTTATGATATTCTGGTACCTTATTAGCTCAGCTTATCGTAATCCCGGCTTCAGACCTAAGGTTTAGCCCAGTTCTCGATGAGCTCAAAATTTAAAATGTCATCTAATTTAATTAGTTTTTCAAAATTTGCCTATATTGTCCAATCTTAAGTTATAATTTTCCAAAAAATCTTGATAGATGAGAAATTAGAGAAGTTTAGCCATAATGGCTAAGCTAGATCTGAAGCCCGTATAAGTCTTCACACCAGGGAATTCCAAAACGTTTATGTGTTCAAGATAGGTCTAGTTAACAGCTCAAAACGGTCCAGTGATGGTGCACCTTCTCTGCAACTACCTACCGTTTTTATTCATATTTAAGGGAAATCTTTCAATTGGGGAGAATATGTAGAACAATCAAGCAAGGGCCTCTCGACATTCATTTATCCATACGTTTTTGCATATAGTGAACTTATCAGTGTGTGCATATAGTGAACTTGATATATTTCGAAATTGTACATTAAAAGCTATCTAAATTACATATTTCATAATGTTTGCTTAAATAATACAATAACTACGAGCAAATTTGATTAAGTCACGGAGCAATATCTGTAAAATTTTTACAAGGAAAAGTGGAAAATGTTTTCACTTTTTATTAGACTTGATGGGCCCCTGATATCAAAAATGTGAGACTAAGAAATCAAGCTAGGGTTCCTTAGAAATCCCATAGCTTTCTGGACCAAGACAGTAAAAAAGAATATTGGTCTATGCACAAGAGTCAATAAGAAGAACTTAAAATGTGCTCACCTGCCTACGTTCTCTTTATCGGACCACTAATAAAATCTGCAATCTATCCGATGTTACTACAAATTACTGGTCCGGATATAATTCAAGATACGTTTTAATCTAGGCTTGCTACGATTTATTATTCTTCACTCTAGAATCCTTATTAAGTAGCCGTATTCATCTGCATGTTAGGCAAAATCGTATTATTCATCATGTTATGAACGCCAAAATCCCTAGAGCCAAAAATTCGAACGTTAAAATCTCAAAAAGCCAAAATCCCGAATATGTCAAACTCCCGAAAAGCCAGAATACCAAAAAGCCAAAATCCCGAACGCCAAAATCTCGGAGAAACAGAATCCCAGAAAGGTTAAATTCCGAACGCCGAAATCCCGAATGGGCCAAAATCCCTAAAGCCAAAATCCCGAAAAGACAAAATAGCGAATGGGTCGAAATCCCGAATAGGTCAAAATCCGGAAAATCCAAAATCCCGAACGCCAAAATAGCGAAGAAGTAAAATCCCAGAAAGCTAAAATTCCGAACGCCGAAATCCCGAATGGGCCAAAATCTCTAAAGCCAAGAAGCCTAATGGTCAAGATCCTGACAGCCATAATCCCGAAAAGCCAAGCTTCCAAAAAGCCAAAATCCCGAAAAGCCAAAATCCCTAAAGCCAAAATTCCGAACGCCGAAATTCCGAATAGACCAAAATCCCTAAATCCAAAATCCCGAAAAGACAAAATAGCGAATGGATCGAAATCCCGAATGGGTCAAAATCCCGAAAAGCCAAAATCTCGAAGAAGCAAAATCAGAGAAAGTTAAAATTCCGAATGTCGAAGTCCCGAATGGGCTAAAATCCCTGAAGCCAAAATACCTAATGGTCAAGATCCCGACAGCCAAAATCCAGTCAAAATCCCAAGCTAAAATTCAGAAGATTTCAACAAGATAATTTTCCCTTCAGATCTTTTTCTCCTGGATTTCATCTGTTTTTTTCCTTTACATTTCTCCAGGACTTATCAGATCCCGCTTCCTTCATGATGACTATCTCACAGAGATGAATTTTATGAAATTTTCAAGAAATTTTGATTTTTCTGGTTGTACTCATCTAATCTTAAAACCAACGTAGATTATAAAATCAACTTTAAATTTCAAGAAAACTCTCATGAAATATTGGAAATTCTCATGATTTCAGATGAAATTCAGGTCTGGTAAGGCTCAAAACGTCAAAGCTTTTTTTTATATTTTTTTGAGAACTTTTCGAATGTTCATATAAATGGTAAGTAGGATAAGGACAACTGCTTGGTCGGATGTTTTTTCTGGCAACTTCCTTGCTACCTAATAGACGGAAATCTGCTATAAAATGCCTTAAAGCGAGTTTAATGCTAGGTGAAAGTGCGGTACCTTCGGACGACTTAGGCTTCAGGCAACTCAATTTTTTTTCTACGTCCCTAATGGATTTGATACGCGGTTTTATTCAGAAAATTTGAGGCACAAGACTAGGTAATAAATTGTAATATTATAATGGATCAAATAAATTAAAAACATTTTGAAGAAAAAAAATGAGTTGTTCGAAGCTTGAATCGTCCGAAGGTAGCGAGCTTTCCCCTACATTCAGTTTGAGGCTTCACTGCAAATCTCTATCTTACATCTATACGAAAACTCTGGACAATCGTTAACCCCATAAAAGGTATTGAAAGGCAGAAGGAAAAAGTATGGCTCTATTTTCTTTCCAAAAGTGTCCCTTTGGCTCTTCATTCTTAATCTCATTTTTCATGTTGGGATGTGGAAACTTTCCGAATAGCTTTCCAGTTAAAATTTCTCAAGTTTCATAAGTCTACAAGAATGTTAACCAATGTTCGCTTTTGATTCAATGGGGTAGATTTATGCCTAAGGGAGGAAATTGATTTCCAGAATAGGCCTTTCTGTGCAAAATGGGAATGGCAATGGTTGGCCAAGAGAGTGAACGAGTTGAGTAACAAATTATCCTGAGGGGTGACCCTTGAGTGACCACAGAAAGTTGTCCAGGAGTGTGCATAAAAGTCAATGGAGCAGATGATATAAATTCAGAATATTTACCACAAGGATGGTACGTTCGCATTGGGGATCTGGTGAGACCAGAGTGTCTCTCTTTAGTGCTTTCACTAAATAAATGGCCATACAGGATGGTTTGCATGATGGTGCTCCTGCAGGCAAAGATGCAGTGGTCAGGACGTTGGAAAAAGTCATAGTGGAAGAGACCATCTCATATCTCTCTAGGTCTGGGTCTGGTGGACAATATGGTGTGACCACGAAAAAGTAGAGAATCCACCGTGTGAAATGGTGTGTGCATTTTTAAACGGTCAGTTTGCATATTAAACTCTCTTCCCAGCGAGTGTCCTCCACCAAAAATTCCAATATAAACGTGTAACTGTGCTGCCCACCAGACAACATACTAAATTCATCCATTATTTATCATCCTGGTCACAATAGTATTCACATCGCAGACTATTCTCACCCATAGACTCAAGCCAAAACCATCCCTGAGCCAGACTCTTCCTCCTCTTCGCTTTTTTTCCTGGCCTCCTTTTGCTACGAATTGGGTACAAGGACTTTTTGCCCCAATAAATTTTCCCACTAATGAAATTTCATACTCTCAATCATGTCAAAATTGCGGACAAGACAACACGGAGTCTCGTACATTTTCTTCTCATCTCACTTCTGAATTTGTAAGTGGTATATGGGCGATTTTTCAATTTCCCATTCGAATTCTGTTTCTTGAATTAGAATTTCTTAGAACTGTGACGAGTGTCTAGTTCAAATCAGATTTTGAATATTTTTTTTGTCTATCAATAGAGTACGTAGGGTGGAGTCTACACTTATGGGTATTATACACTTATGGACAGCATGCAAAAATCTTAAGTTCTTACGTAAAACAGATTTCCAAAAGTTATAAAATTATTAGTTTATGATCTAATTAACATTTTTTTTATTTTTTCTAAATCTGTTAAATGAAATAACTTAAGATTTTTGTATTGTCCATTAGTGTGTATAATATCCATAAGTGTAGATTCCACCCTACTGATAATTTATTTACATTTAGAAAAAAAGAAAAATCTCAAATGGTTTTTTTGCTATAAACCAATAGAACAATAATTTAATAGAAAAAGATGTATTTTTTAATCTTCTTATATTTACTTGTATTTTTTCGTATTTTTAATTTAACGTAAAACAATATAACTGAGAGACTAACTGTGTTATCACACTTGCACATTAAAATTTTAATATGATTCACATTAATTGTCGCTGGTGAGAGTCCAAATGTGTAATTTGTGTGTTTGAATCATTTTATATTCAAAATTTGATCTATTTGTTGATAAAAAGGTAGACTTGGCCCGCAAAATTTGATATAATTTGATTTATAGCATTAATGCGAAAAATTAATGCGATTTTCTCTTTAATTTTTTAATGTGAAAAATATTTAGGCTTTAGGTAAATGTAAACTTAATTTTGCAGGCTTAGTCCACTTCTTTATCAATAAATAGAAAAACTCCAAATATTAAGTGACTCAAAGACACAAATAACATATTTGGACTCTCACCAGCGACAATTAATGTGAATCATATTAAAATTTTAATGTGCAAGTGTGATAACACAGTAAGGCGTATTTTTTTCAAGTTTATCGAATCCTACATAGGGTAAAGTGATATAATTTGGAATTAATGTTACAAGTTGGACAATTCGCCGGTACAAGTTAGACATGGCTTTTTTCTTGATAAATACAGTACAAAATTTGTTTTTAAGCACAAGGAACCAAATTATAAAACTAAAGTATTAAAAATATACAAATAAAAATGAAGTACTAAATTTATCAAGACAAAAAGCCCTGTTCAAATTATACCATTGTCCAACTTGTACCACTGTCCAACTTATACCACTTTACCCTATACAATGTCGGCCATAAGTTTCTTGACAAATCTATGTTCGAGAAATCAGGTGGAAAAAAAATGATAAAAAAATAACTTTAAAATTTTTCCTTTTGCAAATGAGTTGCTTGTAATCCGCATAGATGTTATTTATGTATCTTAATAAACATAATTTATTTTATTGCATATGAAAAATAATTGTTTTCCCAAAGTTGACCATTTTTCATTGGCCAAAAGTTTGTTGCCTCATTTGAAAAAGTAATTTAAAATGTAATAAATTATAAATAAATTATTCAAATTATAAATTGATAAAAAAAGTAATAATAAATAATAAGAAATAATGTGTTTCTCTGGTAGTTTAAAATTTAATTTAAACATAGCAAGTTACAAGAAGTTAAATGAAGGAATTGAATCAGAGTCAGAGATGCTGCCAGAATGAATCAGCATTGTTAATTGTATAATGTTATGGAAAATCACGTTAGGGTATATGGTATAATGTGTCTCTAATAGAGTGACCCCATTATATCTTCCCCAAAAAATCAGAGTTAGTTAGTTACAGAAAGAACACAGACCTCAAATGTTACCAAAATCAATTGCAAATTGAAAGAAAGTGTATTAATGGTTGTTTGGCTTGGAAGATTCTATTGATAAGCAAGACCAATCCGGATAAGACGTTGTATTTTTACTTTTTTAAGCATGTTCCAAGTAAGTCTATAACCTTTTACCTAAATTGGTCTTGGTTACTAAAGGAATCTTGCAAATTAAGCAATCATTCTTACCAATTTCTTTCATTTGCGTTTGATTTTGAAGTCTGTATTCTTTCGGTAACTAACTGACTCTGGGGTCTGAGTCGAAGCCCTGGGTGTTCCAGTAGCGTTTTTCAGATGTACTAGTGCCTCATATCTATAACACTGTGCAACAATTTCAAACTTTTTTTTTGTCCCTGGGTTCTTATGCTATTTTTTCTATTGCTAGGGTCAAATGATTTACGAAAATACTTATCATTTTGATTTCATTTGGATTTTGCGCCTGGTATTTACGAAAAACGATTTTTTCCGTTTTTTGATACTTGGGTGCCTATATCTCCGAATCTGCTGAACTGATTTATTTCTTACTTTGGAACAATTTGTTGTCCTTTACATGCCCGATAAATCCTTTGAACAAATGAAGTTCGTACAACTGACACCAGGGGCGCTGTAGTCACAAACATGTCAGAAAACATGGAAAAATCGAACTTTTTAGCAACTTTGATCAAAAATATCTCGAAAACTAGGACTGTCCCTAACAATCTGTTTTGTGGGTTTGATAGAGAATTTAATCAGCTACATTTTCGTTCATGTACAACTTTTCTCTCAGATTATTTTTTAACCTCGATATTGAGGTTCAAACAAAAAACGAGCACTCAGCCAACTAAAGAAAAACTTAACTATTTCGCAAATTTTGACTTTTTCTTTTCAAGTTTAGATAACCCAGAGTATTATTTTCACTTTTCTTACAGTTGTAGGACTTTATTAATACTTATTGCATTATAAAATGTGTTTAGATAATAATACAAGGTAATAACTCAAACAATATCTTCAGTAAGATTTTAGTGTTATTTCAATCTCAAAAGACTATTACAAAAAAGACATATTAACTGCATATTGCAAAATTTTAAATATTTCAAAGAATATTTCTTGTTAAATTTACGTTTTAGAATCAATAAGTATCTATTTTACCTTTTACATACCAGTTACATATGTAAAACTTTGCAAAAAATCCTTTTTCTAAATTCATGTCTTTTTAAAATTCTTTAAAAAATTTTCCTACATTTATCTACAATCCTATAATTTTAACCTCATAATTACGTGATTTTCGTCGAAATAAATCTAAAACTAGTTTTTGAACTTGTAATTGTCACTTTATGTATATCACATATGTTAAAGTTTTATACAAGTTTCCAAGTAATAAAATAATATTTAAAAATTTAAAATGTCATATAAAAATCACCATAATATCGATATTTAAGTATTAAATAATATAATAAAAGCTTGTACTGCCTAATTGCGAGGAAAAAAAACAATAACACTCGAAATTGTGAAGGTTTTATTTAGTTGGCTGAATGCTCATTTTTCGTTTGAACCTCAATATCGAGGTTAAAAAATAATCTGAGCAAAAAGTTGTATATGAACAAAAATGTAGCTAATAAAATTCTCTATCAAACCCATAAATCAGATTGTTAAGGACAGTTTTAGTTTTTGAGATATTCTTGATCAAAGTTGCTACAAATTTCGATTTTTCCATGTTTTCTGACATTTATGGGACTACAGCGCCGCTGGTGTCGGTTGTACGAACTTCATCTGTTCAGAGGATTTATCGGGCATCTAAAGGAGAACAAATTATTCCTGAGTGAGAAATAAATCGGTTCAGCAGATTCGGAGATATAGGCACCCAAGTATCAAAAAACGGAAAAAACCGTTTTTCGTAAATACCAGGCGCAAAATCCAAATGAAATCAAAATGATAAGTATTTTCGTAAATCATTTGACCCTAGCAATAGAAAAAATAGCATGAGAACCCAGGGACAAAATCATCGTTGCACAGTGTAATATTTGACAATTTTAGGTATAGACTGTTGTGATTTTCCATAAAATTTGGCAAATTTACGACGTATATTCATTCCGACAGTATCTCTGAACGATTTCCTTTCTTTTAACCTATTATAACTTGCCATTTTTAACCTAAATTTTAAATTACCAAGCAAACACATTATTTCTTATTATTTATCATTACTTTCTTGTGAATTTATTGACAACTGAAAACTTCAGAAGTATGCAAGCCTACCATTTGTCTCTCACATGACATAAACTCAAAATATAACCGGTTTACATTAAGTTGATAGATAGATAGATAGATAGATAATTTATTTCATCTACAATGTCTTAATAGCGCGTTACAATAGGATTTTTGTGAGATGTTTGTGACTTTGCGTCCACCGCCGTCTTAGCGTTGGTGCCCAACCTCCAGAGCAAAACGGTGGAAAAGCTCTTTCGTAGGTTGTATATGCCATGGTAAATTATTCATCAAATTTATGATAAAAAGCACCTTGTAACAAAATCTTTTCACATAAAATCATAAAAAAATGATGATGATTGCATGTTTTTTGACCATTTTGAATTACTTTTACAAATAAGGCAACAAACTTTTGGCGCATAAAAAATAATCAACATTTGGAAAACAAATATTTTGTAGAAATAAAATTAAACAGTATTTTTTAAATATACAAATAAGATTTACGGATTACAGGGAACATATTTTCAAAAAGAAAAATTAAAAAAAAATCTAACAATTTTATGAAAAATTATTTTTATTTCTAAAGTACGTGAACTATGTTGAAAATTCTTTTGCTAGACAAGCATCCCTATATAGTATCTATGATTTCATATAAGTCTCATTTTCTAAAATCTTATACCTATTTAAAAAATCGCAGTGTTTGGTGGTACCCCTGTTTGGTGGTGCCCCAGTTTCCCCTACATATATTAGGTAACAAACTTTTGACACTCACTGTATGTGTGAAAGCAGTTTAAATTATGGCTATAAAGATATAGTAATTTTTAGTAAAGTTCAGTTCTATTTCAAAATAGGGAAAAAGGCCTATTTCAAAAGTGCTTCAATTCAAAGCTGCCGCACTTTCTCTTAAGTTTTCAAAAAAGACATAAATAAGTAATAGTCTAAAAAATGAAGTAATTTTGTAGAGTAATTTGCTGTAAGTGCCCCATACTCCCTTATAGCCAATTTCTCTAAATAAAATACTTAACAATGAAGTTTCTCATGATGTTAGTATGATTTTCAATTGGAAATAACTCAATTTCGATTGACAGTTTGATGGTGGGAAAGATTGTGATTGTCTTACTGAATTCCAATTACCACAAAGAGCTTCCTTGTAATCGTTGTGCTTTTCTTGGCGCGTTGCTATATTATTTTCAAATGGCAGTGCTCTTTCCCCGTCCTTTCGCATCCCTTTCGTGTCTTTCTGAGTGGTTTGGGGCAAAATGGGCTCGAATGTATGTCACGAAATGTTGCAACACAACCCCCAAGCTCAGGATCTAAGTCTTGTGGGGTGAATTTGTGGCATTTTAGGGTGTGTTCCAGCATCCAAAGTCCCAAACATTGTGGTTTGGGTGTCAAAGTATTCCCTGTGGCCGGAAGATTTCAACTTCAATAGAGGGGCACCTTCTCCTCGTGACCCCCTCAGGCGTACTACCTTATTGCAACCCTGGGGGAGGATGGGACTTTACAAAATGTGACTGTATTAGGTGAAATTCCTAATTCACCTACTACAATCCTCACAAAATTTCATGTCATCAGATCAGACTTAGACTTTGTCAAAGTATTGCCTGGAATTTCCTGATTAGGTACGAATATCTGGGCTTTAAAGTTTTCGTTAAGTCATAAACTTACCTTATTCCAACGCTGTTTTCTTTAAAATGTAAAAAAGTTAGTGAGGCAATATAAAAAAATATATATTTACTTCACTAATCATTTGCTGCTTTTGCTCGGAGTTTTCCCACAAAACTGGCGACACCAACTAAAGGAAGGGTTTGAAATGAGACTATAACTATGACTATTAGGAAACTAAAGCAATTTTAAATAAATAAAATTTTTATTGTTGCAGTAAATGTGATTTTTTATGTCTGCTTTGAAGTACTCTTGAGGGTTAGAGGGTTAATTACCTAGATCTATACCGCACCCTTGAGGTTTCATAAATTATAATTAAAACACGAGAGCACTTTCAGATAATTGTTCATAAATATACGATTTGTGTCACTGTGTTAATTTAAGAATTTATACTTTATTGTTTTTTTATAATTAGTTTTGTTCAATTTTGTGAATTTCTTAAAAAAGTGTTGATAAAAAAATAGTGAAGATTCGCATTTGGAGAAATTCAAAATGACATTCTATTTGAATTAGTTCTTAGAACCAATATTATCGTTCTTTTTAATTCAACGGAAACTGTGCCAAATTTAGGACAGTTTGTAATATCGGACATTTTTTGTTTCTCATAACTCTATAAATTTTTAGTCATTTTTATAGAAAAAACCATTAAAAGAGTTTCGGAAAGACAAAGGATTTTGGAAGAAATAGTGTCCTATATAGCGTACAAAGCCACATCTATATTTTTAATCAATTTTAAATATCAGAGAAAAGAAATATATTGGGTTGCTCTTTAAGGTTCCAAATAACCCTCCTGAAAGAGAAGTAAAAAGAGCAATTTTAAGTTTTTTTTTCAAATATTATATTTCAAACAGAAGCCTTATCGAATTATATGCAACGTGTCCGAAATTTGGCACAGCTCCCTACTGTACGAACTTACAATCCTGAATTTAATATAAATATGTATTTCGCCCTATCAAGACGAGTTATACACAAATCCTTCAGTCTTAAGGAAAACTTCCTGTCTCCATTCTGGATCGATCTATATCGGGATTCTGTGAAGTATTCATTATCTAGACATGTGTTCTAACCGCTAAGCTATAGAGGCCACAAACCCCTAAATTCTGACATTGTAAAAATTCTTACTTCCAATTCAAATTTGGAGGCATTCCAAGGTCGCTCACAATATGAATCTCAGTTATCATAAACTGATTTATGTTTATCACCGGTTTTGAATGCAACTACCATGTCGCTTCACGGTGTGTTTCATACACACAGTTGAGGGTACAATGGCCTCATCCGCAATGCAAAATCTGCAGTCTAACCCTCTGCTCGTCGCCACCCAATTTTGAATTCATCCTCCGTCACATGGGGGCCCCAAGTGGTTAGCCAAAAATACAGGCAAAGCCGGAAAAAAGTGGAAGGTACAATCACAAAAGTTTTGCATCTCAAAGAAAATTCTGTATTCCCTTCCTTTTTTTCGGGTAACTCTTGTGGGATTTAATGATTTCTCACGTCTTTTTGTGGCCACAGAGAATTGGTTAGGATTTAAGTGAATTTTCGATTGAAAGTTTTAGTGAGAAAATATCCAATTGAATTAAAATAAGGGATGAAACATATCGGCCGTCAAGTCTTACAAAGGAGGAAAATGAGATAAGTTTTTAACTGGTTACTGGTTAATATATTTTACAACGATAATTTTGCCTCACTGCTTAATAGAAGGAAAAGTGTCTCGGATTAATAAAAAATGGAGTGTTGTATGAGATAAATGGTTTTGGCTATGGCTAAATTCCCGATTAACCAGGAAATCGACAAACGAAATAGACAGCAACCTAACCAGTAACCAGTTGTGACTCGTTATTTTCGAGAATTTGACCTCTAATTTACAAATGTTTCTAACGGCGTTATCACACTTGCACATTAAAATTTTAATGTGATTCACATTAATTGTCGCTTGTGAGCGTCCAAATATGTTATTTGTGTCTTTGAGTCACTTAATATTTGGGGTTTTTCTATTTATTGATAAAGAAGTGGACTTGGACTGCAAAAGTAAGTTTAACTTTACCTAAAGCATAAATATTTTTCACATAAAAAAATTAAAGAGAAAATCGCATTAATTTTTCGCATTAATGCTATAAATCAATTTATATCAAATTTTACGGGTCAAGTGTACCTTTTTATCAACAAATAGATCAAATTTTGAATATAAAATGATTCAAACACACAAATTACACATTTGGACTCTCACCAGAGACAATTAATGTGAATCATATTAAAATTTTAATGTGCAAATGTGATTACACAGTAAAACTAGTTAAAAAAAACATCATAGGGTAAATTTTAAAATTTCGGACAATGCAGAATACCGGACAAACCTACTTGAACATTTTTAGACTTTGATAATCCAGTAATACTTTGGTAATTTTGGAAATAATTTAGTAATTACGCAATTCTAGAATATTTTGCAGATTAATTAAGTTTTTTTTTAATCAAGTTTAAAATAGTTGTCCGAACTTCAAATTGGTTTGTCCGGAATTTCAAATATTACCGTCATCGCGGTTGCCGATGACGTTGCACTCTACTGTCCGTAAGACTTTCATTAATTCTAGTACTTATTGATAGGCTTCAACGATCCGATTTATCACGTTAAAGTATATAGGGATATATGTTATGTACCAAATAGCGTTCCAAGATCCTCAGAAGGATACTTGCAGTTCAACTGAAAGTAAATAAAATTCAAAAATAAGTATTGAGCAAAAAAGTAGTAAATTGCCTAAATCCACTTTAAATTTATCTGACTAGAATAATCCATTTTTGAAGAATTATCCAATTAAATAAGAATTTAAGAAAGATTTTTCGAGATTTACACGATGGTGTTGTCACCATCTTTATTTGACGTCCCAGTAAGCCATTTTGAATAACTGTTGAAACCAAGAACTCAATCGATTGAGCTGAAATTTTAGTATGCTGTAGCTGACGTCAAGGCCTTTTCAGAACATATATAAAATCTGACCTATGTCAAGGAGTTATTTAGATACAGATGATCCAAATTGAAAATTTTGACACTTTCATGAATAGAAAACCATGGGGTGCTTCCTTTATTGAAACCACCACAAAAAGACGGTGCTTTCGTGAAGTGATGAAATCTAATAAACAAAATAAACGAAGCCTCAACTATTTTTAGTGTTTATTGTGACATTTCTTTTAAGCTCCAGATATTAAAGATTAAATAATAAATACCGCGGATATGCGATTATTTCATAATTTGATACTTTGAGTCTCTGTATCTATGTACAGTGGTGGCCAAATAATAGGACCACTTTGTAAAGCTTATTTTTGTTTTAATTTTTGTATCTTTTCCCAATTTGTTGCCATAACTGTAGAAATCTTCAAATTATTAACATTGTAGAGTAAAAGTTGTTTTTTCTGCTAGAGGTCTCTATATTGCGCTGAATACATAAATACTGAAATTCAATTCCGACAATAAAATAGGAAAATTATCATTTATAGTTTCTAAATATAAGTTTAGTTCCAATTATTCGAGTTATAGGTCACATTCATTTATTTAAATGATAGAGGTCCCATTACGTTATTAAAACAGAATTTCACTATTGACATATTCTGTGAAAAATAGAGACCTCTTGCGGTTAAAACAATATGTATTCGACGTAAGGTAATTATTTAAACATTTCTACATCAAAATTATTTAAACAAATTGGAATAAAAAAAATACAAAAGTAAAAATAATGGTTTTTGCAGGGGTGGTCCTATTATATTGGCCACCACTGTAGTTTCTTGACCTAGACCGGAACATAGATACGTTCTGTAAAGGTCTTGATATCAGCTTCTACATACTAAAATTTCAGCCCAATCGGATGAGTTTTTGGTCTTGACAGTTATTCAAATTGACGGACAGAAACGTCAAACCAAAATTAAAATATGACAATGTTGCAGTCAACAAAATAGAAAGCTTCAAAGAAGAGTTTTGAAAGACGATATTTCACGCTTTTCCTTGACGGTCGATGTACGTTTGAACCATAAAGACCACACAGAAATCTGTACGAAAATTAATGAAAAAACTTCAAACATTTTCTATTAAGTTCTGTGATTTTCTTATGGAATATCCATGCAAGACATTTCTCAAAAGAATAATATTGAAAAAGCTTTTCATCATGATATGAATTTTTCATGAGACTCCTCAAAAGTTGGAAAATTCAACCAAAGACCCGAATAGTACGGGAAAATTGCAGTTTTTGGTGAATAAAAGGCCCACATACACCCTCCACAAATTAATAATTCAGCAAAGTGGATGTATTTTAAATCGAAAAATAAAACTATTTGGGATGGAATGTGGCAATTTTGGGAGAATATTTCTGTGGTGAAATATAAAATTGTTCAGCATTTTGGACTTTCATTAGTCAATTATTTAATTACAATTATACCAGCAATGTGTGGCATAGTTGGGAAAGTCCTCTATAATCATATCCTAGCCCTAGCAAACATTTGTGAATTTGTGCAGAGAGAAATTGCATTTTAGCCCCCCTCGATAATTGTGTGAGTTGGATACTGTCGCATTGTGCATATAGTTAGGCAGAAACCTATCTGAAACTTCCATAATATATTTTATTATTAAGGTTATGGAGAAATAAAAGGGGGGTTTCATTACACCGTGTTGTGTACATTTGGGGTGTGAGTACAAGTTTTTGCTCCCATGTGACTTTCATGTTTAATTTTATGCAAGAATTCACGGGAGGTTTTAACTAGTTTGCAGAGGATGGTGTAAGTGCATGAAAATGAGGTATTTGACTATTTGAGAAGCCCAAAAAGCTCTAAAGTTTTTTTTTTCTTTTTAAATCATTGTTTGGGTATAGCTCGCGATCCATTGTGCAAGGATTATGGTATGAATGTAAAATAATTATTTGCATTTTATGCCTGGCATTTCAGATGAAATGCATTTTCTTCATTTTCAAGAAATTTATAGTCTTTTATAGTGTCTTGTCATTTTACGACTAACCTTTTCCCAATTCCTCTGCAGTAAAATTTTTTTTTTATCAAGTCCGACTTTCTTTCTGAAATTCAATCAATTCAATGGCATTTTGCATTATAATGGAAAAATAGTTTAACCAAGTTTCTCCAAATGGAAATTATTTTATATAGTTTTGAATAAACTTAGAGTTATTCTTGAATTGTATTCTAAAAAGGGGTGACAAAGTATCCCAGGCTTTGCTAAGTGCTCGAACTCGTGACTTAGATACTATTCCTTAAAAGTACTTTCGCATAATTTACCGTTTAGCGGTTCTTAACTGATTTAAACCGATTTGTAAATCACTCGAAAAATCCCACAAAGTAATTTTAAGAGTAATAAAATTGATTTTTGGACAAAAATCACTTATCGGATCATAAGCGGTTCATTACCGGTTCACACCGATTTGAACCGATTTATAAATCACTCAAAACATTGCCCAAAATAACTTAGAACAAATATAATTGAATTTCGAATAAAATTTAGCTATCGGTTTTGAACCGGTTCATTACCAATTCAAAACCGATTGGAATCAGTTCAGTTTTGTCGGAAATTCCAAGAGCTTTCCAACGAGTTCAAACCTGGTCGTGGTGATGATTATGATGATTTTGGAGGGGATAGGGGAGGCGTGTGGAAAATGAGGGACATGTTAACGATCCTTGAGTCGACTTATGGGGGGGTCGCCTTAAGTCTTAAGTCGCTATCTCTAACCGTCTGACCTTTAGAACTGGCGACAGCCGGACGAACAGACGGACAAACAGCGTGACGACATTTATCAGAAATCGGAACCCGAAGATTTGGTCAGAAGAGTGGTTTCCGGGGGGGGGGGGTGAAAGAATCGATTTATTATATATTGCTCTCTCTATGGAGTTCGAGCAGTAAAATGAAAATATTTTTGTAGCACTTTCCTATTCTGAGGTGTTCCTAAATAATCGACTTTTCTTTGTTTTGGTTCCTGTCACGACTTTTTGGTGGTTTTAGAACACGACGAGGACTAGGGAAATGCTGTTGCAGCAGGAGCCAACACAATGTAAAGTCAGTAATGCAAAAGCACTTGAGAGCAGTAATATGTAAAAAAAAAACTTAAGAGCAGGAAAAATTTTTCTCTTGGAGATATTTTTAGTACATGACTTCTCGCATGTACTTCTGCATTATCATTTCTTTTGTGTTGGTTCCTGTTACGACTATATAGTGGTTTTAGAACACGATGCGGACTGAAGAAGTGTAATGCAAAAGCATCTAAGGCAGTAAAATGTTAAAAAAGACACAAGAACTGGGAAAATCTTTCTCCAGAACGTTTTTGTTAGTACAAAACTTCTCTCGTGTACTTCTGCATTATCAATTTTTCTTTGTGTTTGTTCCTGTCACGACTGTTTGGTGTTTTTGACGAGTTCTGGGGGAAACAGTCGTGACAGGGACCGACGCAAAGAAAAGTCGATACTGCAGAAGCACTTGACAACAATCATGTACTAAAAAAGCTGTTCAGGGGAAAGTTCATTTCTTTTCATTTTTCTCGAGGAAAGTCTTGAGGAAAGGTTACTATAATTTTTTTTGTTTAAAGAAAGAACTATTAAAACCTTGATGTACTAAAAAAAATCACAGTATTACGGGGAGAACGTTCTAGAAAGGGAAGAAAATATTTTGCACATGCATGTACTAAAATAATAATTTTGAATAAAATTATGTAAAATCATTATAGTACATGGTGTATCTAGTCTTTGCTTTAATACTTGTGAGATAAATATTCTTCGTCAGTAATTTAGCAGGTTTAGTTAGTACAAAATAAAATTGTTCATTGAATGATTCGAAATATGTATATTATATCTAATGACCAATTTTTTTCTGTACTAAAAGATAGGCATTTTAGTAAATATGAAACAGGCCGTTAGTGTAACCATTCTTGTTTTAATTTTTTAGTACAAGTCTGTACTAATATAACCAATGCAATTTTTATTGTTTAAACAATTTTAATATTTACATTCTTTTCTTTTATAGTTTCCTGGAAGTTCTCCAGAATGCAGGAAGTCTGCCTCGGGTATGTTAAAAAATAACTATATTATATTAGTGTGTTATAACAAAACACATTAAAAACAAAACTAAAATCCGGTGTACAAACAATTGATAATGAAAAAGCGGGAATATATTAGGTGAGATTCTTAACAATCTCACCTACTATAATCCTAACAAAATTTCATGTCCTCCGATCGCGCTCAAACTTGGCCAAAATGTGTTTCGCCACTTCCTGATCACGAATATATGGGGGGCTAAGTTACGTTCCCGGCCGGCCGGCCGGCCGGCCGTCCGGCCGGCCGTCCGGCCGCTCTTTGGAGCTTAATAGCTCCTAAACTAAAAAAGATATCGACTTGCGGTTTTCGGCAAAGGTTAAATATCGTATGAAAATTGCAACATGGTGCATTGACCCCCCACCCCCCACCCCTCCTTCCGCCATTTTGAAGACCCCCCTTTTTTTGTTTTCTCAATAGCTCCGCTCCTATGGCATCGAGCGGGCTCAAATTTTAGTATGTTATAGCTGGGCCTTAGAGCTTTCCATCAATACCAAACTTAAGGTCCCTCGACCCCCTGACCCGAGCTATAAGGGTCCAAAAAAATTTTCTTAAAATGGCCATAACTCCGGTTCTAATTGTCAGAATTTAAAAAATGAGGGCTTTTTGGAAAGCTCTCGTGAAATGCCACTTCCTCTTCTAACATCGCAAGTTCATAAAACCACCGCTAGGGGCGCTATTATTAAAAAGAAAATTTTTAAATCTTAAAAGTTAAATAACTCAAAAATTCCTTATGCAATCGGGCTGAAATTTTAGTATGTTGTAGCCGTTGATTATACCTATCAAACAAAAAAAACCTTAAGTCGATCCATAACCCCTGACCCGAGCTATAAGGGGTCAAAGTTCGAACATTGACCGGCCTCTATCTCCGGTTCTAATTAACATAGCGACCTAAATTTTACCTTTTTGGTTTCGTCTCGATGAGCACTTTCAGATGGAAGTTCAAAAAGTCACCACAGGTGGCGCTGTGATAGCGTCAAAATTCATCGAAATTCAAAGTCACTTTTCTCAAAAACGGCATTGTGCAAGTTAATGAAATTTTAGTATGTTGTAGTCCAGTCTAGGACGTTTCCAAAATGGTGCGTATGTGCGCTGTGGTTTCAATAGAACCAGAGATATGAGGGGTCAAAGTTCACGAAATTCAAAAAATCATATCTCCGGTTCTATGTGACCGATTTTGATGAATGAGGGCTTAAACGAAAGATCTCACCAAATGCTACAACTTTCTAGAATATTTGAACTTCGTGGGACCAACACCAGGGGCGCCACAGTCGAAAAACCAATTTCAATATCACATAACCTCAATTATCTCGACTGTCGCTGAACCGATTTTGATGATTACTTCAACATAATTGTAGAGGACATTTGTCTCTACATTTCGTCCATACATCATTTTCCGCTCAGACTACGCTATCACTCCGATTTTGCCGTTTAAGTGTGAAAAAATTGATTTTTCCCATAATAACGCTTTGAAATCACTCAGATGCCAATTTGACTGCCTCTACTCCACCAAGACACTTAAAATAGGGGTTTAAATGGAAAGTCCCGCAAAATACAACAATTCTTTGATTTAGTTGAAGTTCAACAAATGAATACTTGGGGCACTCTGGATGAAAAAACGAGTTAAGAAACAAAAAACCTCGCTTATCTTGGCTTCTGAGTAATCGATGAGTTCAAGTTCTACGGCAAAATTATAGAGAACATTCTGGTCTACATTTCACCCATATAACACTTTTCTGTCAGTTCATCCAAATCCTTGACATTTTGGTTCAAATACAAAACTTGTATAATTTCACGAATTTGATTCAAGATAACTGAATGGCGTCTCCCAACTTCAGCTCCAAATCGAATTTGCATGCACTCCGAGTTAGCTCACGTTAAGAATCTCACCTACATAAGCCGGTTAGGATTATCTGTCCTTTTTTTTAATATTTTTTGTTTGGAGAAATTTGAAAGCACATTAGAGACAAATCGATTAGAGATATTGTCTTCGGACATTAAGTGACCCCACATAAAAGCAAACTGTTAAACTTACTAAAGGTAAACCCCTTAATGTAAAATATTCAGAATAACAGTAATAAAAGTGTTTAATTTAGGTTTTGCAAGCAAGTCATTTTAAATTTAACAGGACTACCCCTTTTATAGCCATTTAACTCGATCATGTTACATGAGAATATGAGGATGTTCTACCATATGAAATTATACCAAAATTCTCATGTCGTAAAGTTAAAGTTGTGTTATACGAAGATTTTCATTAGGTGGTAGTTACCTCAAGTGATATAATCAGACATGAGGTGGACATTTGATTGCTTAAGATGGGACTTTACTTTGGACATGGTGTAAATTTAATGGGTGATCATTTGTCCACTTTTAGTACAATTGCCCTCACCCTAATATGTGTGTATCTCAAATTGAGAAATTGGTGCAATTCTTTTTCCTCCGGGACACTTTTATGGGCTTCAGGGCAAAGAGTTACACGCCCCATGCTAACAAAGCTGGAGGATGGGTGACTAAAGTGAGTGTCGCAAAACTCCGAGGGTGGTTTAAAGTTTCACACTGAGAATTTCAGTGATAAACCACTGCGCTTTTTATTGTTTTTCACCATGTGCCTCCCGGCTGAGGTCTCTTCAACAATTTCTCATTTAAGTTCTCGTGTCTCTTCTCTTGCAATTTGCATTGCGAAATATTGCAGATATGCCTTTTTTCTATTCTCCTCCTCTTGGTATATTCAAATCGTTGGTAGGCAATGTTTGTACTCAGAGAAAAAAAGACACTCTGAGGAGGTTCAATGATCCAGATGATAATGAAAAGGATTTAGTACATATTTTAGAACATGTTTGTATGATAGTTTTTCAATGTGTAATGAATATTGAGATTTTCAGTAACCCGGTGTTTTCCTATTCGAGCAAAATAAAAGTGGCAAGTATAAAGATTTGTAGGGTATCATTTCGAAAACATGTACTAAAAAACTGTCAGTCGTAGTGTATAAGACATCACTTTTCTTTTCTATATTCTCCAAGCTTTTTGCGGTCGGAGAAAAACTGTGTAAATATTAACCGATAAGCAGAAAAAACTAGTACATTTTGTAGAATATTTTAGAACATGATTTTACAGTGCGTGTTTTAATAAAAAAAATGGTCTGCTTGATTTGTTATTATTCATATTCAAGTAGTAAGATCAGAACAATTAAAAGGAATTTAGTACTATTGCTATAAAAATAGATGCATGACCTGTACTAAAAACTGTCTGCTGGAATAATCCACAGTTAACTCTCCTTTCTATACATTCAATTACGTTTAAAGGAATGTTTGCAATTTGGAAGAATAATGAGATATAATTTAATGATTCAATTGCCATGAATTAGTACAACTTTGGAAACATAAAAAGACGATTATGTACTAAAATTGAATAATTTTATCTAGACATTGTAGTGAGTGTAAAGTGATTTTATTTAAAATAATGTGCTGTATGTTCCGTTGTGTACTAAAATATTTCTCATGTGCTAAATTATTGCGTAGTGCTAAAAATCACTACGCTCTACATTTTTCTTTGTTCGCAGTGCAAGTCAAAAGTGAAAGAGAAGCAAATCGTTTTGATGTTGGAAGGAAAAAAAATATTCCTCAAATTTAAATTAGTAGAATTTGTATGAAATATTAGTTTACATGGGGTGGATTCAAGACGAAGCTTTTTTTAGTATAAAAAAAAAACGGAAGAGTGACTATATATTTATATAGAAAAAAAATGAGGCAAAGCAATTTAAGGGAGATACTTGAAAGTTTTTCGAGCCCATTGCAAAATAGGGGGGTCCGGAATATTTGTGCAATCGAGATGGGGGGTGATGTGTTTGGTGTAATTTTGATATGAATTATTGATTGCGGATTACATATTTCATGACATGCAGTACACAGTGTTGAATAAGACACCGCCAGTCGGTATATCTCTCCCATCGTGTATTTATGGGGCTGAAGCTTGAGATAATGGGTGGAAAAGTACTTTATTTCTTTGGCCAACATTCCACAATATTTTGCTGGGTATTATTTTTTGGTTTAGAGGAATGGGGAGTTGTGGAAATGCCTTAGTTTTGGCTTGCAATTTTACTGTGAATACGTCATGTTTTATTACTTCTGCAATTTCATCGGTTTTTCAACTCTTTTTTTCCCCATAAACTCCATCGAGAGGACTTGAAAGTTTACTCTGAAAGCTTCCATAAGTTCACGTTTTGTAATTAATCAATGATAGTTAGGACTTCTCTGCGGGTAAATTTGTTATAAACTTTTCAAAGCTGCAGTGAATTTGCTGATAACAAATTGACTGTTTTGTTCAAATCTCTGAACTTTATGTCCCCTTCACAAAGTTCCATTTGGGGTATAAATTTTCATAAAAAAAAACAAATTTGCATTTTGTAATAATGCGCAATAATAATCACGAGGTATGTTTTGTATAAGACGAATTGGAAACTTTCATGTTTAATTTTAACAGGCCTACACCGGCCGGCAGTTCGAAATAAACATGTAAAATCGCAATTTAGAATACTTTAAAATTTAAAACTTTTGGGACAGTTTATATAATTGCCAGTAATACACCCAGCGAAATTAAATTTAGTTCACTTGATTGTTATAAAATGAAAAAATAGCGCTAGGATATTTCTTTTTACTACACAAAGAAAAATTGTAAAAGTGTTCGCAAATGTTTGTCAATTTCCAAGTTTGTGTAACTCACAAACAAGTTCGTAAATGTTTGTATTTTTTTTCACAAACAATGGCCTCAATTCTGAGACCAAGATCAATATCAAGATCAAGAAAATTTCAAGATTTTGGTATTCTGAAATTAAAAAATCAAGATCAAGATGTCAAATCTGTCAAATGTCTTGGAATCTTGAAATTCAAGACACAAACCGTGTGGATATCAACATTTGCAATTCTGGAACCAATATTTCAAGATTTCAAGACGTCAAATTTCTTGTTTCCTTGAAATAATTCCAAGAATCTCTCGAAGGTGCTTGGAATTTTCAAGATACTAACAATTTTAAGAGTTTCATGCGGAAATTGTTTTTGATGAAGAATATTTCTATGAGATGATACAAAAAGAGAAAATGACTATGAAAAATGCTATATTTGATCTTGTAATTTAATCGTAATGGTACATATTTCTAGATGTACGTTTCGAAGTACAACACCCTGAAAATACCTGCAAAAGAATCACATCTTGTATAAGCATTTTAGGGTTTATTACATGTCACAAGTTTTGTTTGCACTTCTTTTATTCCCAATTATGGCCTGTAATATATTATTTAATACAACATATAATTAATTTTTTTTAATTTATACGGCGAAATTTCAACAAATTCGGCAAGAAAATGAAGATATTTTTCAGAAGTGACGTTTCGTTAAGTGTGGAAAATCTTGAAATCTTGGTTCTTAGCTAAGACATTTTAAGTTCCATTAATGTTTTGCGTCAGAATATAAAATCTTGATCTTGGAAATATTAGAAAACTTGAAATTTTGATCTTGATCTTGGTCTCAGAATTGAGTTCGTAAAATGATCATTTGACGAAGATTTTTTGTTGTTTTACGTTCGTAAATGTTCGTAAACACAAAAAAGTTCGTAAAATGTTGTAATTTTTTCGTAAATTTTTATCAGACACACAAATATCTAAGAGCAAATGTTCGTAAAAGAACAAAAAATGATCGTCAAGGAATCATGTTACGAACAACGTTTGTGAAAAATTATAAATTTATGTGAGTTATACGATTTAAGGTCATTTCGTAAGTGCCCAGTGGAAATTCACAAACATTTACGAACAATTTTAATATTGGACGAAATATTTTGTTCTGTGAAGGGACTTACGAAATGGTCGTAAAACGTGTAACCTACAAACAAGTTCGAAAAAGATTATACATTTTTCACAAATACTGTTCGTAACATGATCACTTGTCGTGCATTTTTTGTTCTTTCACAAATATCTGTTCGTACATTTTAATTTCGCTGACAAAACTTTACAAACAAAACACAAAATTTTATGAAATTTTTTTCGTGTCTTTACGACAAATACGAACTTGTGTTGAAGAACAAAAAATTCTTGTCAAGTGATCGTGTTATGAACAATGTTTGTAAAACAAATAGAAACTTTTACGAACTTGTTTGTGGGGTGCACGATTTACTAGCATTTTGTAAGTTTCCAGTGCAAATTTACAAACATTTACGAACAATTTTATGAAATATTAAGTGAGATTCTTTACAATGTCAGCTTCTGTGATGCCAGGTGAAATGCGACTTTGTCAGATCGGGTTCAAGATTTACATGTAGGGGGGACAGGGGTAGAATTAGCCAGCAAATGAAGCTTTTTTTTCGCGCATGATTTGTGAAAAAATGATAAAGTTTGTCTAATGTTTTTATGTTTCATAAGTAGCATTAAGATATTGGCTGTATAAAACCGTATAGGTCAGAGCTCTCAAATCCTTGGCTTTTTCTAGAGAGGATAATGAAAAAAGTATGACACATTGGCTACACCTGCCCCGGCCTGGGTAGATTTAGCCACTTTCGGGGTGCTATTTGCCACCAGTTTTCCAGACGAAATTTTAAACTGGAGATACCAAATATTGTTTCGCTTGATACGCTGAAGCCCACTAATACTATATATGTCACTTAAACCTAATGAAAAAGACTTTAGCCGACTTTTTTATAACATTTTTGTAATTGCGGCAAAATTGATGAAAATATCCTGAAAAAATCTATTTCACAAATTTTTCATCCGAATGGCAATATTGCTTGGAATATCAATAGTACTCTTTCATCTAACAATTATCCATGTATTAGTGAAAAATCATTGATAGTTTTATCCGGCCACGGAAGAGTGGCTACAACTGCCCCGAGGGCTGTTTTAGTGTTTTTCATCTTATATAAAAAATTGGATAATTATTATCCAAGTGAAAAATATTTTTTAATTAGGTTTATGAAACCAGAAACGAGGTAAAACTATGAAATCTTGACTACAAACTCAGAAAACCAAATGCTGGTCCAAAAACTGAAACATCAAAACTGCAGTTTTATATCCATTTTATAAAAATGCTTCTAAATTGTAGGATAACAGGATCAGACTTATAAATATTTCTGGGAATATGGGGATGTGTTCCTACTTTCATTAAAAAATACTTTGCTCTATGTACATTTTAAGGGAACCGAGAAAAATCCACTGTCTACTTCTGCCCCTGGCTAATTGTACCCCGGTCTCCCCTACAAGTTTTGATTCTCGTAGATCGCGAATATCATACACTCCAAAAACCAATTTTCGTGGCCGTCCGACCATGTGGCCGAAAAGACGAAAAGAGATATTGACAAGCGATTTTAGGAAAAAGTTAAATATCGGGTGGACGATATGAAACTATCTAGTGATTAATTTCTGTTAATTTTTATCGGAATTTTACAAATCACTATTAATTTTGGTTAGTAAAAATTCAAATTTGAGGAGTTTTTAAATTAAAATTTTAAAAGAAGTTAAATTATCATGCATGATTTTGCAAAGGGAGATTAAAAAGGATTTAATTTAAATTGCAACCATCTGAGATGTCAATGGCTTTCGACATTGAAAGGAAAATTTTATGAAATAAAAATTCGAATTCTTTTTTACATACTCCAAATTCGACGAGTTCGATTTAATTTGTTGTGACGTTTAAAAGAAGAAGAAGAGTTCAAAGAACAAAGGGATGAATTAAATTTCGGCTTCATGAAATTTTCATGATTTGAAAAGTGTGCCAGAGCCATAAATATATAAATAAGATCATTTTTGTAAAATTTAGGTTCTTAGATAATCCAAAATTTAAAATGCTACTGATCTAGTTTAATTTTTTGCTGACAAAATTTTGTATTTACTGTTCATTTCTTTCTTGTCATTTTTCCAAGGTTTACATAAATTTTAAACAAATATCTTTGGAAGAATCCTTGTGTACAAAAATCGTTTGAGTGACGCAAAGTAATTTTTTACACCTTTGGAATATCTTTTAGATCAGGAATATTTCATGCAATCAAAATCCACATTCCTTTCTTTCTCAAACGTATTTCAAATGTTCGATATTTTTCTTTTGCACTCAAGATTTTCGAAATATGATTGAATTAAAGTGAATTTGTTGTAATGTCCAAAAGAAGAGAAGAGTGCGAATAAGTGAGACAGACATATGCAAAACGTTTTAGAAAGAAAACATATGAATTAGGAATGCAGGAAATTTTCCTGATCTAAAAGATGTGTCAGAGGTATTGAAACAAAAATTTAGAAATCAAAATCTGTATTTTTTTTTAATATTGTAGGTTTTAATTGAAATATTAAGAAGTTTGTTAAATTTTTAAAGTATTGATTTTTTGATTAAATTACGATATAGACTATAAGAGATTATATTGACAAGAATTCAATTGTATCTGAGGGGTTTGTTTTTTTTTTTACTTTGTCACAGAATATTATAACATTCTCTTGAAATTGATAAAAAGAGATTCGTGAAAGAAGTGAAAAGCTTTTAACTTCTGCAATTGACGTGCCTCTCGTGATTGAACTTTTTGAGTGGAAAATCGTGATTTTGGAACAGCAAAAAACATGTGTTTGATTCATGTATACAGTTTATTGTGGGGGTGTATTTTTTATCAGTGCTCCAGTCGTTTGTTTGTCTCGTTCTGTTAGTGAAAAATTTCCCTAGCATTTCTGGGTACAATTCAAATTTATTTTCGAATAGGATAAAGCTGCTGATGAAAGCTCAATGGGGGGATGGGTGACAAAAAGCAACGAACAGAGATTTAAAGGCCAAGGGACTGGAAATAATAGTGAATTGAGGGAAAATAGATTATTCTTGGAGGAACCGACATCACTTTTAGCACTTTTAGTCATTTCTAGAGTAAGAAATCTTTATCGATATATTGCAGAGTTGTAATGGAAATGGCACAGTTTCGGCTTTTGCAATTTTTTGACTAGACCAGAAAATTATTTAATTTTAGAAACCCTAACCCAAGTTTTTGGATAAAAATGCAAATAGCTCATTTAGTAGAGCATATTAATGTATATAATTTTTTGAAAAAAATGTCATTGGTTTTCGGAAATATTGTTTATTATTTTTTATATTTCAAAAACTAATTTAAGCTTGGAAAGTGCTCCATCATTCCCTGCTCTTAGAGAAATATTTGAAAATAATCCATTGAATTTTCTTGATATTTTGTCAAAAGGGCGGAGCAAATTTCGGCCAGCTTGCAATTTCGGCCACTTCTTTTGTTCCTCAAATTTTCATAAATTTGGAATTTTTGCATACTCTAGAAATTATATAATGCAAAAATAAAAAAAAATTGTTTCTTCGACGAACAAGATGTTGTGAAAAAGGATTTGTAACAATTCCGGAAGGCTAAGGAAGCTAAGGAACTATGACAATGAAGATGGCCGAAATATTACCCAAATTAATTTTAAAATGTATTAAAAATAGTTTTAGAGAAAACTAAGACGATAACCTATCTGCAAAGTTTCAAGTAACACTCCTTAAAAAAAAGTAACAAAATAAATCAATTTGTATTAAAAATATTACATTTCAAACTTAAGACTTTAGCGCTTGCATGGAAACAATGCCGAAATTTGGTGCACTTACCCTATTATTATTTTTGTTTTGGTATTCCGGTCTGTTCTTGCCATTTTGTACATAGTCTATGAGAAATATATCCCCTAAAACTCTTTGATCATTTGCACTGGATGGGACTCGAACTCACAACTGTAATACAGTGTAACTGTGTTATCACACTTGCACATTAAAATTTTAATATGATTCACATTAATTGTCTCTGGAGAGAGTCCAAATGTGTAATTTGTGTGTTTGAATCATTTTATATTCAAAATTTGATCTATTTGTTGATAAAAAGGTAGACTTGGCTCGCAAAATTTGATATAAATTGATTTATAGCATTAATGCGAAAAATTAATGCGATTTTCTCTTTAATTTTTTAATGTGAAAAATATTTATACTTTAGGTAAATATAAACTTATTTTTGCAGGCCAAGTCCATTTCTTTATCAATAAATAGAAAAACCCCAAATATTAAGTGACTCAAAGACACAAATAACATATTTGGACGCTCACACGCTACAATTAATGTGAATCACATTAAAATTTTAATGTGCAAGTGTGATAACGCCGTCGCTCTGACCAATTGCACCATGGCCCTCCTGTTGTAACAAAATTTTTCTCACATTTCATTATTGAGTAACTACTCTTTAACAAACTTTTAATAAGATCCATTTGGCCATC
The DNA here is from genome assembly GCF_024763615.1 of Phlebotomus papatasi. NCBI lineage: Eukaryota > Metazoa > Arthropoda > Insecta > Diptera > Psychodidae > Phlebotomus > Phlebotomus papatasi. The sequence continues at coordinate 10,319,972 of NC_077223.1, forward strand.
GATTTGACAAAAGGTTTTCATACACTAAAAAAAGGTTTGAAACTTTAATAAAACAATTTTATCAAAAGGATGTTTTTTTACAGAGGTAATGAAAAAGTTTTGTCAAATCGGCAGCCACAACTCGTCTTGCCAATAGTTTGTCAAATGGGTGTTTGTCAAATGAAATGTGAGAAAGAGTGTTGTCAAATTCGAAAACAACATAATTTTGACAAAATGTTAATTAGATCCAGTTCGTCGCTTCTTTTTCGGAGTATTTTTGAAAGAACATTCCTTGTCAAATTAACAAAACTTTTTTTTCTTCAAAAGTTCTTTTTATTGGTAACGTGACAATTTAAAATTATATTCATGTGTCGAATTGTAGTAAAAAAGTTGATCTTTCGGGATTTTAATTGGAATTAATTATGTTTAATTTTCCATTGCGTCTTCAGAAAATCTTTTGAAGTCAAGTTATGCCTCTTCCGTTGCAATTGTGCGATATTTGGTGTTTGGCGATGTCTTTGAGTATATTTGTGTAGATGTATAATTTAAATCGATGGCATATTTATTCATAAACCGGTTGTAGTTGCTAAGGAATTCTTCTTTGGGCGGGGTGGGATAGTGTAATTGAATATGAGGTGAAAGAAATCTTTATCTTAAACACCTCAAGTATCATTCTGTTCTGGGTCTTCCATGGTACCTTTCGTAGAACTCTTATGGGTTGATTCTCTATGTCACATTACCATTTGCTCAATGGATAGAAGAATTTCACACACTTCTACTGCGTGATGACGCTATTTTGTATGCAAATTTACCAAGAAGTGAAATAAAGATGCGAGAAAGAAGGTATAAGAAACATCTCGCACAATATATGACTCACACTCCAAATTCTTGGCATCTTTCACATCATCGCAATGTTTTATGTTTTTGTATGTTTTTTTTTTTCTATCTTCCTTGGAATTTTGTCACTAATTCACCTGGAAGATGGCTTTAGAGCATATTTCAACATTTCGTCCAAAAATAAAATGCCATTTAAAATGCGTAAAACGTCGGCGTGTTACTCTTTTATTCCCTCAAAAGCCACAGAATTAGGTATATTTTTTATTGTCAAAACAACTTTTAAGATGATTCACAGAAGGCGCCATTACCTATAAAAAAGTACTTTAGAAATTCTCCAAGAAATTTTAAATAATTTTTTTTAATGAAAAACATCAGTAAATAAAAGGTTGCAACTCAAGAGTAAAGGATAATATTCATTAGTGATTATGAATAATATTTTCGTCTCGAAAATCTTCTAAATTATATAATTTTTTAAAGCCTTTATTTACAGGAGGTAGGGTAAGTGTGCCAAATTTCGGCATAGTTGCATGCAAGCGCCAAAATCTCAAATTTGAAATATAATATTTTTTCAAACAAATTGATATTTTTATTCCTTTTTCTTAAGGGATGTTGCTTGGAAACTTGTTGACAATTTATCGTCTTTATTTTCTCTAAAATCATTCTTAGTACATTTTCAAATTAATAAAAATGTAAACATAGCTTTGGTCCCCTATTTCGGCCACCTTTATTCTCATAGTTCCTTGCCCTTCGGGATTTCTTCCAATGTCTGTTTCACATCATTTCGTTTGTCGAAATTACATTTTCTGTTTTCTTTTGCATTGTATAATCTCTAGAGTATATAAAAACTAAAACTTCATGGAAATTCGAGGAATACAAGAGGTGGCTGGAATTGCAAGCTGGCCGGAATTGCAAGCTGGCCGGAATTTGGCACACTTACCCTAATCGATGAAAACAGTATTTTTTTCGTTGAAATCTCGAAGTATTTAAAACTACATTATTAGAATCAAATTATTATAAACTTATTCAGCCGAATATAGAGGATCTCATGGTGTAATTGATAAAGCGCTTTTTGGTTATGAAACCCCTGACTCGACTGTCATAATCGTGAGTTCAAGTTCCGCCCGGTACAAAGGATTGAAGCATCTAAAGGTCCATTTTTCGCAACAGGTTTTAACTAAATAAAAAATTGTAAATGAACTAATCTAGCAAAAGGGAATAGAATAGTTTAATTAACCTGTTCCAAATGGGTTTTTTTTATTAAAACTTATCCATATGAATGGGTTTTCGATTTTTTGCTGGAGCGCAAAGAATGTAATATTAATATGTTTATTTAGGAAAAATTATATATTCTCATTTGAAGTTGTAAAAATTTCTATTAAGGAAAAAATTAAGTTCCTTCTCGAGAAGATTTAGTACTTTCCTAAAGTGTAGAGCGACACACTTCCCGGTCAATTTCGCGATTTCAGCATAACTTGCATTTGGATTCTTAACCCTCTCATGTCCGCAAAAAAGAAGTAGTGAGATAATTTTTTCTAGACTAATTTTATTGTCCAATAAAACTCCAAAATACCATCTGTTCTTCATTATCTTTTCCGGTTTAGGCGCAAAATGCGAAAATATAAAAAAAAATTGAAACTCTTTTTGCTCAATTCACATTTTTATTTTTTTCAATTTTCTAAAATTTACAAAGTACAACGAAATACATTTGAGTAAAAACTAAATTTATTTTTGTCAGATTACTTTAAATAAGTATTTTTCTTGAATTTCTAAAAGAGATTTTTTGGCCAAAATTTTTTTACTACTTTTTCTCTGACCCATCACGCAAAACTGAAGATAACTACTAAACGAAGAGTCAAAATTAGTTCAAACCGTCAAAAGATGTTAGTAGGACTATTACCGAGGACACTATAGCACTTTTAAATAAATGAATCATTTATTGTCCCTGTAAATGCGATTTTTGTGTTGCTATCGTTCAGTGACTCTCATGGTGTCTACACACTACAAGCAATTTTCGTAAAAAATGCCTTTTTTAAAAAAAATTCTGACATTTCTGCCTACAAGGATAGGGGAAATTTTCTTTAAAAAGACATTTTTTAAAGAAATATCTCATAGTGTGTAGAGGCCATTAAGCGTTAGAGGGTTAAGATACTTGTCAACTTTTATAAATATTTTTAGTCCCGGTCAAAATCTCGAAAGCCAAAATTCCGCACGTCAAAATCCGTAATAGGCAAAAATAGTAGGTGAGATTGTTAAGAATCTCACCTAATACCGATAGCCAAAATCCCGAATTCTTAAAAGTGTGATAGCTACTCCCACGTTTGCACCCAGTGCTTGCTGGAGGCAAAGGGAAATTTTCTGTATCTGGGAAATTATTCTAGACATTGTCCTTCATATAATTTCATCCCTTTCAGGATTTTGAACATTCGGGATTTTGGCTTTTGAGATTTTGACTGCCTCCGATATTTTCATCTACACGCTTTATTACGTTATAGCCTAGTTGCCTTTAAAAATATGTGAAAAATCGTTTATCAATGTAGCCTATAAGCTCAGAGTTGCGCCACCTTCCTCTATTCTTTGTACAATGTAGTTAATTAAGGACTTTCATAAAGGCCTTAATTAAGTACTTAATGTTAACGGCTGATCCATGTCATATTCTTATCACTATTCACCACAAATCGCTAAAGTTAGTTTCTTCACACAGAAAAATATTCGAGTAAAACTTACTTGAATCGATGTTGAATTAACTCTATTTGTTGTGATTTTCGATTAACTATATTTTAGAGTTGATTTTACTTCTATTTAGGTGTAATATTCAGAAGAGTTGTTTTAATTTTTTTTCATAAAATTTACATGACAAAAGAGTGTAAATAACTCTTTTTAAGACTGAAAATAACTCTTTTCAAGAGTTAAAAAAATCCTTTTTAGAGTTAAAATAACTCTTTCAAATCCCAAAATGAATATGTTTTGCAATTTTATGTTTTTTTTTTATTTTATCATTTTCTTTATTAATATTTTCTTGACTTCAAGTTCCCTATGTTCCGAGCGAAATATCACGTATGATGTAAGCACATGTCTTTATTTAGTCTTTCCATGAAATTTGTCACACGAAAATCTTCTTGACTGAAGTATATTCTTAAAACGAAAACGCTTAAGCATATACTTCAGTCGAGATGAAATTTTACATCGAAAAAGAGTAATAATTACACCGATATCCGACGAATTAATTCAACTCGCACAAAGAGTTGTTTCAATTATATTTACTAAAATTTACAAGGAAAAAGAGTAACAATTACATCGATATTCGTAGAGTTAATTCAACTCTGCCATAGAGTTGTTTTAACTTTTTAGGTTTTTTCTTAGTGTTTTTATGTATATTTTTAAGTAGTTGAATGTTCTAAAGCTCCTTAAAAGTAAGTCTGAGGTCTAGTCTTATTAAATACTTAATAAATATTTAATGTGTTAGTCGGGTGGTTAGATTTTTTTTGAAGGTATTCGATCTTAGTGTCCAAAAGAATAATCCTAAAATTGCAAAGTTACAAAGAGAACGTCTTAATTAAAGCGTTGGAGGATGACTATAAATTAAGCCAATGTTTTTTTGCATTCAATTGATATCCTCAATGCCATTGATAACCTAGTTTCTAATACTTATAGCCAATCAATGTGTTTTAGCCTTAAATCCTAATCTTATAGAGAAACAATTTCAAAATGACTGTTTAAAATTGATATGTGTGAAATATGCTTCCTTTAGACCCTTCAGTTTATTAAGATTAAAGGGTAATATATGAAACGTGTATATTGAAGAAAATTGCGTTCGTATGGAAAATGTTCTGGCATAACTTTTGCCCACCCTTATCACACACAATTCACCATCTATCTGCACTCGTTTGCATGTTGTTTGACAATGAAGGGGTGAAATGGGTCACAAAATCGTCTAACAATGCCCGTATCGCAGAAATTTGCTCAACATTGTCATTCCTTTGTGCCAACTTCGGAACTTTTTCTCTGTCATCGTTTCTGGGAAGCTTTTGAGCAAATCAAGGAATTATACTATTTTATTGGTCTTACTCCACATATACTTATCCCGCTATCTATTTTTTAAAATCGCAAAAGTTCTTTATTCTTAAGGGAGTTTTATTTTGTCATAATCTTACAAATTTGACCTTTTCCGAAAATAAATGTAAAATGTTTGTATCTTTGACTGTTGTGAAAGAGATCAAACGGTTTCTGATAGCGACTTGAGGTCTTGCGGTGCAATGTAAATTTTCTTTTAAGGATGGAAACAGGGGGGTGACATTAACTCTGAAAAATGCGACCAGTATTAGTGTAAATTTTTTCCTGTTTTCGTACACATTTCACGAGATATCTCCAAATCTACGTAGGTTGCCTCTTCGTTGTTAAATTGGCTTTTATTTTGTATTAGTATTTTTGGCTGATTAATTCTACAATGACAGAAAGCAGCTAATAAACTCAAAAGTTTTTTCGGCTCGCTAGAAACATATGGAAAACATAGGTTATGTCATGCCCCTGGATGGAAAATTAGAAAGTGTCAAACCAATGACGTTTTTCCCACTTTTGGTTAATTTGATATTCTTTAGCCGGAAACCCAGTTGGTTCGTTCGTAGACTTATCGAACTATTGTGATTTTTCTTATGAAGTTGAGTTGAACTAATTAATCACAATTCCCTGAACACCTCTTTGACAAATTTTCGACAAGATATTTTTCAGACTAGCTGCAGTAAAAAAAAACACTCTTGACATAATTTGCAAATCATATGCTTTACGGAACAACACGTACCATTCCTTCCGTTTTGAAGTTTCCATCTAAAAGTTTAGGGGAGAACGCAAACGGTTATCTTTTAAATCGCAACATATCTAATCTTTAGGCAGTCTTTCTATGGTCTTCAAGATCTCTCTATGTCCATGGGAATAAGATGAGAAGTCATTTGTGAATTTCGTGAGATGAGAATTCCACAAGAGCGATCTCAATAAAACGATGATGTGATCTATAAAATGTCATCATCACCAAAATACGCTACAGCCTTTTTTCTTTAGTGATTTTTTTTTGTTATTCGAGCACAAGACACTCACCATGAAAAGCTTTCATATCTTGGAAGTCAGCAAGAGAAGAGATTTTTTGATATTCAAGACATGGAGTCAGCAGCACCTCAGGAATGCGGTCGAAGCCATTGGGTCTCTCACTCCCAACATCAGACCAACGCAGCTACATGTAGAATGACAATCTCACGGTGCGGTCAAATCCTCCTCATCATCATCAACATTGCTGCAAATAGCAATTTTTCTCTTTGACATCTCTCCACTCTTTCTCCCGTCTGGCCTTTTGCACATATCGCCTCTATCTTTGCCTCTATCTTCGCCTCTTTATGCTTCATGTCCATGGAAAAGAGCTATACATATCATACAATCCATTGATTTTGTGATACATACTACATAATCTTCGACCCCCACCTTTAGTGAATTAGATTTTAACACAAGTTCAAACGCCATTTAACCGTTTAGCCTGTTCTGTCTATCATACGACATACTAAACTTTGTCAATTCTGCGGTTAATGAAATCTTGTAGGGTAAGATGGGGTAATTTGGAATGATGTTTTATTTGAAACTTTTAGATTTCCTAACAGTTTTAGATGGCAAAAGAAAATAACATGGAAGAAGTACCCTTGAACGTAAAGTCTTGACTTCGTCGTGGTTTTCTTTTTTTCTTTGACCATCTGAAACGGTGTGAAAATCTCAAAATTCCAAAATATACATGATTCCGAATTACCCAATCTTACCCTAAGCTACTTATTCAACAAATCTTTCTCGTTTTTTTTTTGTTTCCCCCCTTACCTGTCCCCCCTTACCAAGGTCTTAGGCCTTTAGGCCTATTTTGACCAGTATCCTGTGTTGAAAGTCCTCTAAAAACCAAAAACATCCACAAAAATATATACCAAAATCATCAATCTATAAAATTAAAATATCTCACAAATACTGAGGAAAAACAATAAATATTTAAGACGGGAACCCCTCACATTAATGGCCGTACTGAAAACTTTGTCGTATTTTACAAGAATATCCTTTTGGCAAATTGTATTGCAAATTGCCTTTTGGCAAATATCTTTTTGGCAAACAGTACTATAAATTTTTCCTTGAGGGAAGTTCTAAAGACAAATACGGATTTTCGTCTGTTCAGGATTTTGGTTTTTCGGAATTTTGGCTTTTCTGATTTTCGACACAATCGGGATTTTGGCTCATTTTGGATTTTGTCTTTCAGGATTTTGTCCAATTATGGATTTTAGCTTTCAGGATTTCGACCGGGACACGTTTTTACAATTTGACAAAACAAACAATATCCATGTGACGAACCTTTAACATAATACAATAATCTGTCAATTTGACAAAAAATCCTTGTTCTATAGATAGAGATTAGATATAAAAGCAGGCTTCGGTACTAGGCTAGAAAGTCCTTTGTATCCCCCGTGTGCCATTTCTTAGGTTTAACCCTTTAAGGACGATTGGAATACCGGTGTCCCATAAAGAAAATAATTTTTCCTGACTACCTGAAATTATTTTTTTATATGTTTGTACATAATTGCAAAGTAGAAGGTTGAATGAATCTAGGATATTTTTTTGCAAATCTCCAGATATTTGCTATATAGTAAATATTTAGGATTAAAAATGACGAATTTTTAAATTCTCATATTGAAAAATGATTTTAATTATTTTTTATACTTCCAATTTTTTTTAAAGCAAAACCATTTTGAAAAAAGAAACTACAATACTTATACATAATATTTTTTATTAGACTGAAAAATATTATTCATTGGTATTTTCAGAAAAAATATTTAAATTTTGTATTATTTTTGTCCCTATCGCTCGCAGAGGTAAAAAATGCACCGAATCAAACCCTGTTGGATTTTACAAAGTCAGATGTAAGACTTTTTATTGATTTTGTTTATCGGTTAAATTTTTATTGTTGATTTTCGGTCCGAAAAGAGTGTCTCGTCGTTAAAGGGTTAAAACCTGTCGGTTTCTTGAATAAACCTAATGGCTCCGGCACACCTTTTAGATCAGGAAAATTTTACGAAGTCGAAATTCGACTCCCTTTCTTTCTCACACGCTTTGCATATGTCTATCTCATTCTCTCGTACTCTTCTTCTTTTTTTAAACATCACACCAAATTCAATTTAGCTCAATCGAATTTGAAGAGCAAAAAAAAGAGATGTACATTGCAAAATGCGTCAGAAAGAATGGGATGCGAATTTCGACTTCACGAAATTTTCCTGATCTAAAAGGTGTGCCGGAACCATAAGAATCGTCTTTGACAACGAGACACCTCTTTTGTTTTAGGAGATGTTTATCCATACAGGTTTGTAATGGCAGGCACTCCCAAAAGAAGTGTTGTACTGTTTCTAGAGCAATACCTCAGCCTGTACAGGGTGCTGTTGCTGCTAAATTCATTCTAAAAAAGTGCAAGTTTGGAGAATGACCTATAAAGTGGTCTTCAGACTAGAGGTTTAGCCCAGTTCCCGAAGGTCTCAGGATCCTAAATGGCGACGAATTATATTGCATTTTCAGAATCAATCAGGTCGTTTGTCGTTAATAATCCAATCCTAAGTTAAATTTTCCGAAATATCTTGATTGATAAAAATTATAACAGTTAAGCCATACGTCTAAGCCTTAGGTCTGAAGCCTGTGTAAGGATACGATTTTCCTCAAAAGATTCCTGTCCAGTTCTATCAGGAATTTTCTTCTGGCCGGCAAAGATCTCCAACTAGACACTTCGCTTGCCTACACCTACGAGTTCTTGAGAGTTTTCAAGGTCAAACTGTATCCCTTCATACTGCTTTTTCTGTACTAAAGTTTCTTGCAGTTCAGAATTATCAATATATCGGAAATAAACCGTTAAAAGAATACTTATTTATTGATCAGTTTTTTGCATAATTATTGACCTAGGGTAGAGTCAGTACTTGTCGCCACCATTAAGCTTTAGGGGCCTCGTAAGGTGTGATATTTTTGTCAGACTAAATTAATTGTTGTATAAAGATACTTTGAAGCAATATCTATCTATATATCTAGGATACGTCTCGAGAATTTTAGAGAATCTCATTGAAAAATATGCATTTTCCCCAATTATGCTTGTTTCAGTACTTTTCGCCACCTGTTTTAAAACGAATTTCAATTAATTAAGAGACGTAATAACGTATTGGGATATTAGAACAGAACATATTATGAGTGTTGAAATGCTACTTATTCTTAAATGGCTTAAAATAGTTGTTTTATATTAGGTGGCGAAAAGGGCTGACTCTACCCTACTTTATGTAAGTCTTGGTATCATTTATCAATTCGAGCAAATTTGTCTTGGCGGAGTGATTTAATTCCTACGAGATTGAGCATTCCGCGAATTTTCCTTTGCCATTGTTTTTCTCCATCCGTCGCACTTCAATTTTTCAAATCATTCAAGAAGAACTTTCCAAGCTTCCCAAATGTTCCTCTCACACTCTTGCCATTTTTTTCCATCATCTTATTCTTCTGCGGTATTTCTCTGCCAATCGCGAATTTCTTGTCCATTGGTCGTTGATTGAGATCAAGGTGAGGGATTTGGGGATTTTTGTGAACGGTCTTCTTTTTGGAATTCCCCAATCTCTAAAAGTTTCGAATGTGATTGCACTCTAACTTCAATTTCACACATCTTCAAACTTTTAGCCACAGCTCCAGGAGAAACTTTCTTCACATTGGCATTTTCCCTAGCGAAATCCTTTAATCTTGCTCTGAATCTACAGTATTTCAGAATGTTTCTTTTGTCAAATTGGATGACAAAGTTAGAGTATTATGTAGCCCAATTAGCTCTAAAATGGTTATTGAGCTGTTTTAATTAAAATTGTGATTTTTCTCAGAACAATAATAATTTCTTATGTTGCAATTTATGATTTCTTGAAATGGAATTTAACGTGAAAACTTTGTAATACGTTTCAGTTCACTCTGGATTAGTCACCCAGAGCGCACAACCAATAAAAATTCCACCAATTTCCCAGAATATTTCAACTGAGACATTCTTGGAATTACCCTGATTAATCTCTTAGTCGTGGATTTTCGAAAAGAAATACCTTTTACCACCATGAAAAATCGGTTGAAATCCTCAAAATGGAAACAAAAACTTTTGACAATGAACTGTTAAAAAATAATTATAAATTAATACAGTAAATAATTTTTAACTGCTCAAACTCCACGACAGAGCAGTTTTCACAATTCACTTTTTTTCAACTTCTCACCATCCTGGGGTGACATGATAACTTACTTTCGATGCTATCGACTGTCGATTCTGAAAAAATTAAACGATGTCTACAATTCCTGTAAATAATATTGATATTTAGCAACAGTCACATTCTTTTAAGAGTGTCGTAATGAATGGCCCAACAATGCATAAAAAGTCGACATTCACTTAATCTAACAGATATAGCTTCATCGATACTATCGATTCGAAAGTGTCGTAAAGTTAGCATTCCACCCGTGGCTTCCAAACAACAAGAGATATCGACTTCCGGTCTTCGATGACCCCCCCACAAGTCAATGTGTTCTAGCGAACCAACTTATCTAAATCAACCCCACCCCTTCTAGCCCCTCTAAAAACATGATTTTTCGACTTATCTCAAAATTGGCCCTGGCGATTTCGTTCATTTTTGGAAATGTTTTGGAGTTAGCCCAGCTGAACCGTTCTTTGACACCTATCACCGGAAAATCGCCATCTTCAATTATTTAAGGTCAAAGGTCTAATTTTCACCCGATTTGTTCAATTAATTAGTTAAAATGTTCATGATTTTTTAAAACCCTCTTCTTCAGCAATTATCAACTTCAATATGGTTTTGTGGTGATTTATAGACAAATTTAATTCGACAATAATTTTATATGCACCAGAAAAAAATGCGAAAAGGAATATTAAGGCAGAGCTCCTTCTCGGGAGTTCGAGCAGCTCGCAAAGCTTCGGATGCTTTGCCAGCCCTTTGTATCCTGAGATAAATCTTTAAGCTTTAAAAAATTTGTGCAAAATCTTTAAGACCAATTTAATTTGGGTATTTTGATTCTATATCTCCCTACAATGATAAAGCGCTACCGATTGATGATAAAATGTAATTTTGTCAAGACTTCAAAAGCGTATTTATGGACAACAATGGTTTTATTGCGGTAATTCCATAATTCTTGTTATTATTTTTTATTTATATTGCAATTAAATATTAAAAATTTTGTGAGATTTTTTTCCAAAATTTCACAAAATTTGAAATAAATTGGAAGTTTATCAGAAATTCAATTTTATCCGAGACACACGGGAAGGGATTGTAGCAATTATCCAAGAAATTTTATCTCAGAAACGAACCAAAAGAGGATATTTCCCAAGACGCACCGATGTGTAGCATAATTAGGTGCAGTGTAGGGGAGACTGAGTCAAAAAGTCACAAAACGGATATTTTATTTTTTTACAAGCTACTCGAGTGCTTCAAAAATTTCTATTTAGCGCAGTTTTATAGGAAATTTACTGCTCTACAACTTCGTAATTTTCCTCTATTTTGTAAGGAAATACGTTTATCGAGCCAATTTCTAAAAGGTAATTTTGTGACTATTCTGAAAAATGCCTGGGGCAAATAGTGCCAGACATGGGGTATTATCATATTTTGATTCGCTTCACTGGGCTTCCCTAAATTTGAACAAATACCTAGAGGACATATTTTCATAGAAAATTTATTCATATACACCTTTGTAAAACACCGTTTTCTCTACGAGAAAAGCGCTTTTTCACATAAGTAGGTAATAATTGTTATTTTCTGCAAGGAAAATATTTCAAAAATAGGGCTAAAAATTTCGATTTTTTTTATTTTCTAAATTCCTTGTTCGAATTCTAAGAAATTTACTACATTGAAGAAGGTCTATGGAGGCTATCTATAGAAAAAAATTGAACGCCATCTTTTTTACCTTGGAAGATATTGATTTTTGAATTTTTCGATTTGTGACTTTTTGCCCCGGTCTCCCCTACAGTTCGAAATATTTCTATTTAAATAGGCTTTACAGGGCAAGTGTTCTACGAGAAGGTACTTTAATTTTAAAATATCAAATTGTCATAAATCTTTAAGACAAACGACGTAAAACTTTAGAATATCTCCAAAATGAAAATGTTAAATTTGTTTAGGTGACTTTTAATTTCAAAAACTGAAGATGTCGCTTTGTGAAATTGCCCCATCTTCTCCTAACTCTTTGATTAGTCCTTCACATAATTTCACGATAATTTTCCATTTAATTTTGCGGCCTAAAACATCAAATCTAGGAATATTTTATTCAACAAAGATAACACCTTTCAATAGTGGAGCTTCCTCATGCCTAACATAACATCAAAGTTACGGGCAAAGTTGTGAGTATTCTGAACATTCAGTGTTTGTTATGCAATATTTCTTCCTTATCGTACGACGGCACCGCATTAAAATAATTCTGTGGATACGCGAGTTTAGGTCCCTGATTAGATTGTAATTTTCAAAATGACCCCTGTACTTGGCAAAAAGCTTCCCTGCCGGCAAAAACGATGCGTGGACATTTTCCACCCCGATATATTGCATAAATCAATCGATTTGCATTGCGGACAATTGTGCAATGCCAATAAAATATTTATGCTCCAAAACCTAGGGATGCACATTTAGCTCCATACAATGGGACAATGCAGATTTTACACCATGTGAAAAGATTCATCCCGAATTGGCTGCATCCAGAGCAAAAAAAAAAGATAGAGGCGATGTTCTGCATAATTTTATCGTTCCCTGAAGGATTCCCCAAGCCAGGGAGGTGTCATTGAAAAAAAGCTTTCCGTCCTCAATAATGCAACATCCATTGACCGAAGGGTGATTCATTGATCCTCCGGGACTCTTGTTCACACCTATGTTACCTTCTCTGTCCATCCATTTTCATTTGTGGGCCGTTTTGGTGCCACAATGATTAGCTCAATGGATTCGCGATAAGAGCTTTAAAAGCGCTAAAGTCTTTATACAATAACCCTGCATTTTACTGCATGATGAAAAGCCCATTGAGCATATTGTTGCCAAAATACCTCCAGCGAGTTTCTTCGATGTCATAATTCAAAACAAATTTGATTTATATGCGACAATTTTTGACCCAAAAATTGCAGTACAGAAGATCGGGGCTATACTGCATAGGGTGATACATTATAGAGCTTTTCCATCGTTTTGCTCTAGAGGTTCGTCACAAACGCTAAGACAGCGGTGGACGCTTGTTACTTCTCTTCACTTCCTGAAGGTGAAATTTGTATTCAAGTATTCACCTATTTTCAAATTTAGACCTTCAGAGCAAAAGTTGCCTATCATATATGAATTTTCCTATTCAAATTGTTCACTCTTGCTTTGAGCGAAAACAATATCTTTTGTAATATTGGAACTTTTTCTGGTTTAAGTTTACGCCAGGCGTCTCTATGACAGTTTAACATTTTGTCGCAGATGTATTTACACTAAGTTAATAAAGAGAATTAAAAAAAAAAACAATATGGAAACCTTACTTTACCATTTAATGGTCATGTTTCTTTGAAAAGGAGTATAAATTGTAGAAATTAGAAATTACAAAACATAGACACAAGGCTAATGTCTTAGACATACTAACGACTTAAGCCCAGAGACGACTTTCCATCCGTTACTTACTAATCCGTATTTCGAATTAAGTCGAGAAACGGATTAGGTATTGGGAAACTGATGGGGATTTAGTAATATCATTATTTTGACTATAATTACATCAAGGCGTCTCTCGGTTTAAGTCGTAAATGTGTCTAGGGCATAAGTCTTTAGTCTGAGAAGGCTACTATATTACACAGACAGAGAACACCCGATTAGAAAAATATTTATATCGTGTAAAAAATAGGTTACGAAAACGTTATGCAGACTGTTGCGGATGGCCAGAGATTACGACGGCAGAGAGGAAAACAAAGGCTTAGAGAGTTGTGCCCAACGCACAACAACCTTTATTTTGTAAACATGTTTTTGACATTTTAATGAGAGCGAATGAGATCTAGATCTAGTCATCTCTTTCACTCTCATAGACAATTTTGAAAACATGCTTACAAACAAAAGTTATTATGCACTAGTAATTGAATTTCACAAACTACTTCACTTCAATTCAAATCATATTATTTTATTCATCATATTAATGATTTCCGCCTTCCTTTGCGGTCACGCCGTCTTAGCGTTGCTTAAACATATAAGACTGTTTAGCTGAAGTGACTCTGGTGGATCATCTGTACATTGAAGTCAGAATACCCCTAACGGCTACGGGGTCCATTTGAGTCAAAGCATAGCGGACCTCTCCTATAGTCTTCTCATGGAGTGGCACCCGCAGCAGCTCACCCATACGTGAGCCTGTGTTGCTTCTCATAAAGAAGTTGATATGCAAAGACTGTATCAAAAAAATGTCAAAAACTCTGTTGCAATACAGCTGTGGGACTGTTATAATTCCCCATTTAAGAAAAACTGGACTCGTATCCTCTTTTGACCGCGTAAATGACATAGCGCTCGAACCTGTTCAGACTTGTCACATGTTCCAAGACCTTTCCAATGCACCCAAACATGACTCCATTCGGTTGAGAAATACACTTTCTAGGGCTTTAAAGCCTTTGACAACTAAAAAATATCCAAAAACAGGATAGGATTGGGGGAAAATGATGGTCCTTGGCTCGACTTATGGGGGGGTCCTCAAAAACTTCCAAGTCGCTATCTTTAACCTGAAATTTCTATTGAAAGTACTGAATATTTTGCAGAAAATATTCGGAAAAATGTTATTAATATGAAATGGACAATTTTAAAGTACTTATAAAACAATAAAAGACTATTTCTGTTTTTTTTTTAAAATTGTTTTGACGCGCTTATAGGAAATATGTTTTTGAAATTTCGAACTTAATCGACTACAACGGACTAGAAAATTATTTGAAGTCGTTATTAATTAAAATAGTTAATTACTGACCATAGAAAACTTCCTTATGGGCCTGCGTGAAACTGCCCCTCTGCGTCTCATACTTTCAGAACTTAATACAAAATTGTCAGAACCATCTTATAATCTATCAAATGCTAAAACTAAATTATTATACATATAAAACCTCTAATAGTTTGTCATAATTAATTATATTACTTTGATAGATATATACAATGGTTCAGAAATAGGTGAAAATAAGACACCCAAAGTTTCAATTTAATGTAATTTCATAAAAAAAACAATATATCGCTTTGGTAACATAAAAGTTTTATTCCATTCCTCTCAAAGAGATTAAAAAATATATGCAAAAATCGAAACTGCCCCTTCGTCAAACTACTCCACCCTACCCTATACTTAAACTTAAAATTAACTCCTACTAAGGAAACTTACAACTTTCGGACCGAAATGAACCAGTCAAGCCAAACGTTTTGTTAGAAAAAGAGAATTCGGATTTTATTCTAAATTCTAATTCAAACAGATAAAGTTCTGCCATGTGGCATTTTATCATCGTATATGATTATTTTATAATTAAAGACTTCACACAAAAAAAAAACTGCCGAAAAGGAATGATTTTCGCCCAAAAGTCTCACATTCTCTCCTCGATCTTGACCTCTATTTTTGGCCGAGTGCTATCAGAGGAAATTTAATCAGTGTCACTTTGAGGCGCTTAAGAGGCATTACTTGATATTTCGAGGCACAGATAGTGGGTAAGACCTTCGCACTGACCCACTTGAAAGTCTCTTGAGTCAATGGCATGGGCTTATTAAAGGGTATTCAATGAAAATTTGTAAGTGCGAAAAGATCATTTTTCGAAAATTCATTCAAAAAGTATTTTCTAACCAATCCTCGAGAGCTAAGATCATTCCAATTGATCTACATTCTCAACCAGATGGTTGAATTTTTTTTTGCTGCTATTACTCCATGGAATAAATTTCATTATATTGTATCGTTTCTGATGATCATAAATGAACTTCCGGCTCTGTGTCATTGGAGTGAGCTTTTTTTCTTTCACTCCTCCAAGCATTGATGGCCCAAAGTGTGTTGGTGAGTGTACGAAAAATCCATTTAAGTTGGAGAATTCTGAATCATTTCTCAATTTTTATTGTATTTATATTGCATTTGATGTACTTTTTTTTTGCTTCTTAAATTAAAAGAAAAAAGAATGAAGAAAAAAACCTCAATGCGAGGGAGAGAACCACGAAGCGTGTTCTAAATTCTGAAATCCCAAAAGTCACGACATCGAAATATATGAGTTGGTGTTGCGGAACTCTGTGCGTTTCTACTGCTTATCCTCTGTCCCCCTCTGTGGCTTTTTTCTTCGTATCTTCTGTCTCACTGACCCGGCGAAAGTTCCCCCTTGGGCCCTCTGGACAGTTGGATGCGGGACAGGACGGTTCAAATGTGTTGGTTTATTGCGATCAAGTGGCCGCGGATTGCACGAAATTCCGTGGTATTAAAAATTGTGAAGAAGAAGAAATAAGGAACGTGAGGGGCTTTCATGGGCAACTTATGGATTCATCAGGCGTGAGAAATGCTTTCTCTTCTCTTTCACTCCTTCACCTTTCTTTTTCATCAAACCGGCAATTTTTCACCTGGGCCTCTCGCTCGCGCCCAAAAAATCGCCGTGGAATTTTCGTGTGATAACTTCCGTGATGTCTATTTTAGGTGGACTCCATCGCATCCACATGATGTTCATTGGGGGCTTGCACATTGAAAATTGGAACCCCTAATGCGTACAATTGTGCTATATTTCGATTTTTTTTTTATAAATTTTGAAAATAGATCCCACTTCTGAAAAGAGGCATGAAAAACCCAAAAAATATGGCCTCTACACACTACACTGATGAGAGAAATCCGAAATAGTTAAAATAACATTCCGGAAATGGTAATTTTACCCTGCAGTATTGATCCGAAATAGGTGTAAATATTACCCTTTTTAGGTGTATTGGGGGTTAAAGTTACCCTTTTTCATGTTAATTTTACGCTTAAAAAGGTGTAACATTAACATTAGAAATGTTGATATATTTTTACACCTAAAAAGTGTTAAAGTTATAAGGAAAAAAAGTTAATCGCACCTTCTTTTTTTTCTCAGTATAGACAAATTGATGTCCATATTCATGTCTTCTATTAATGTGAATTTTCTTTTATTTTTTCCTAAGGTATTTTCATATTATGAGAAATTTCTATGCAAAATGAGCTTCAAAAAGAGTCCTTTAAAAATAGCATAAAAATTGGTGAGAATTTTTGAGAAAAAGATGGGTTTTTGAAGATTTGTCTAATTTCATTTAATTTCTTTCAAAAATCATATCCAATTCAAGGTAATTTCCATCAAAATTTTTTGTAAGAAATTACTCGCTACACATTGGAACAAAATTCATCAAAGTCATTTTTTACAGAATTTTTGAAGAAAACCATCACGATTTGAAATTGTTTTTCATGAAAATTTGTGGTTTTCTGTTGGAGAAAGTGAGAAAAGTTTGGATTTCACCGGGAACGACATCTCCAGAAAAATACTCTCCGTTCACATTCTTGGAAAATTTGCCACAAAAATTCATTGAATTGAATAGTCAGAAGAGCAAGAGACTTGGGTTGGGAATGATAGAAATCTGTCAAAAATTTTTGATGGAAAATAAACCAAATGTGGAGACATTTTTCTTCAAAAATTCTTTCAAATTTAAGAACTTTAACTGCTCAAAATCCAAGAGAGAGAGCGCAGTTTTCACAATCGACTTTATTTTCTTTCAAAAATCTTTAAAATAATTTTTAATGAAATCAGCTCCAATATTCACATAAAAATAAAAGAAATTCACATTGAAAAGTAGAAAAACTGAGTGTTTGTCTGATAAAAGAATACTTTCCAAGTTCCAAGTTGCCAATTGGTACTGATCCTCCATGTATTTCGGATTTTTTTTATTCATTTATTTATTTATTTTTGTAGAAATTTTCTATGAAAATTCCACGCCACTTTTAATAAATTTGAGGTATTATTTTGAAGAAAAATGTAAAAAAAAATCCACTGCAGAAATCGTGGAATACCGTAATATTAAACCATGGAAGTCTTTAAGGCCGTTACATGGGAAATTCCGCGGAGAATTTCGTGGAAATAAAGAGGATTCTTTCGAATTTTTAAAAGGCTGACTAACGATTATACCGCTAATAATCCATAGGAAAAGACGTGGAAATATTCGTCGGAAAAGTCCATGGAAACTCGCGGAAATTTTTTATTAGAAATTTAGCGTCAAATTCCTCCTCGGAAGCTCAGCCGGATTTTGAACAAAGAACTCCAGGGAACTTCACGCGGATTTTTAGCGGTAAAATCTGAGGATATGTCAGAAAAGACTGCTGGAAATCCAGTGGAAATGCCACGGATGTTATCTATAGGGTTTGGTGTTATGTTTTTCTGAAATTATTAATCGTATCGAGACACTTTATTTGCTATAACAATGTACTTAATCATTACAAAGTGCCCCGTGTTGGAAGAATTGCTGATCGTAGAACGCCCTGGAACGCCTTCCTCGTAATGAATGCTGCTTACGTGTTTCTGAAGTTTTTTATTGGGTTTGCGTTTTATCGCACTGTAAATGTCTGTTTTTCTAGACATTCAGTTGCTTGCACCGGGCGGGACTCGCACTCACAGCTGTGAGAGTCGAGTCAGAGATCTCACCGCCCAAGACCCAACGGTCTTGCCTCTTGCGCCACTGAGACCCTCCTGCTTTTCTGAAATATCGAATTATTCTTTCTCTTTCTATACCACGTATATCCACCACTTTCTTCATACAAGTTTTTATTTTTGCCACTACATGTTGCTACTTTTACCCAAAAATGCTTTAATTAAGAACTTATTAAGGACTTATTTAATACACTTAGAGAAAATTCTTTTTTTAAGAGCATGTACAATGCCTTTAGGAATGATCAACAGCTTTAAATTTTAAATTAAAATTTTGTAGAATTACTTAAATATTATTCCCTGCACAACACAAATTTACAAGATTTTTTAAAATTAAATTGCGCAGTGGATCTTCAGTTTTGTAGAATTTACATTATGAAAATGTTATTCGCATGTCACTGTGAGATGTCTTTTGGTAGCTCTGAACTCCAATACTCCTTTACCGAATAACATCAGTCTTTCGAAAGTTTTACATAGAAAATTAAGTCAATTCCTCTGAAAGTTAAATTTTCTTCAGTAAAACGCAGGGGACACTGAGGCACTACCGAACACTGTTATTTTCTAATCAGATATTAGATTTTTGAGGACAATAACTATAGGATTTTTTAGGCACTATACGGATGCTTATTCATTGAAAAAATGGTCAAGATAGTTCAAGTAGTTTAGAAATAAAAATTAGTGTTTGGTGCTACCCTATGTTCAGTGGTGCCCCAATTTTCCCTAAGTTTTGTTTTGGTGCTATGCTACCATTATTACAGTTTTTTGTGTTCGAATTTTATGATTTTCTTTAGCAGTGCTAGAGTAGTTTGAAAATTATTTGTAGGGGAGACCGGGGCAGATAATCCACAGATTTTATTAAATTAAATTAAATTAAATTGGTACCTTAGAAGGAATATTGAGGAAACCGCTATTTATTCTAAGTAAATATCTTTCATCCTGATCATTGAAATATTTATCAGCTTGATATAAACATTTTTTCTACAAATTATACGCAATAAAAAATATTATTTGCTGGCTAATTCTACCCCGGTCTCCCTTAATTAATCTTCAAGTTTTTAAGAGAGTTGTCCGAACTCTAAATTGGTTTGTCCAAAATTCTTAATTTCACTCTATAGTGAAGAGTCATAAAATTTTGATGTACAATTGCACAATTAATGGAATAACTGTGTAAATTCTTAATGCTAGTGGAATGCTCATTTTCTTTCCTAAATTACGTTCAAACATTTCAAAAGGACAATGGACATGTGAATTTTTAAGATTCACTTCATTGAAATATGAAATGTAATTATTATAATATCAATATAAATGTTTTTTTCTTTGTGAAAATCTATATTAAAATTGGTAATAGTCTAATTAAATTAAATTTATCAAGTTCATGACAGAAATTAGGGAAAATTTTTCAAAATTATGCATTGGAAAAAATTAAATTGTAAAGCCTGTCTTTTAAACGATGAAATGGGTTTAATGTGTGACAAAAAACAGGACATTTCAGATCAATTTGATTTAAAATTTTGTAATGACCAATTTTAGGGTTAAATGTCAAAGTGACATTTTAGTGACCAAAAAATCTTGACAATTATTTTTCACAGTTGAAATGACAGCCCTTTCGAAAGTCTAATGGACAAATGCGTGTGGATAAAAAAAGCTTAATTGGATATCTCTATGGCGGCACCCTCATTATGCGATTGATTTTCTCCCAAGCAGTAATTTTCACGTGATAATTTTTTATAAGGGTTGCTTACTGCACCAATGAGTGGGGATGCGAATTCCCCTTGTTTGGTGGGGATGGCTGTTCTCCAATGCAGCAGCAACGCCCTCCCGAGTGCTCTTTCGTCGATGCATCGTGGCTCACAGTGTGCCTAGCGCTCGATGCTTGGCGGTAACGTAGGCCATGACCCACTTCGCACATTTCAAGGTCGATCGTTGACACGACGTCCGCAAAGTGAATGCGACACGGCGCATGTGCTACCATGGTTGGGCACATGCGCTCAGCTTTCGCCATCGAGACCTTTTCTTTTTGGGGGGCTTTGGGAACAATGTAAGCCTACCCCTTCGAGAGCTTTACCTACCCCAAGTTGATGCGGTGTCTTTGGCCTCCTTTTTTTTTGGGGCCACACCGGGCGGGGATTTTTCCTGGTTGAGAATAGGGTTGCCAGAGGCAACTTCCTGCGGCAGTGTTTTGAGAAAAAAAACTTAAAGGGTTGCACACAATGCAGTTTCCGAAATATGGAATGCATACATGAGATGACTGGTAATTGGTCCCATCTTACTGTTAAGTTTGGATTCTCTCGCGGTGGTCAATCATGAATTCCTCCGGGAAAAAGACGATGAAGAGAAATGCGCGTGTTATGCTCAGAGAGAGCATTAGAGGCATTTTGTCTGCGAATTTCCAACACGATGTAGCGGTATTTCATTGAATTCCACCGAGTGTATTGACATGAATCCATATTACGGAGACGGCGATGCGATGAAGAAATTGATGGTGAGGGAAGAGAGTCAGTGTTGCCATGTGGATGAAATATTAATGAAGAAATGCCGAAGAACGACCACACTCTTGGGTATTTTAGCACATTCTTACCCTGGGCACCGTGTGTGCTCAACTCCCAATTCAATGCCTTTCTTCATCTTTTCCTCAGTCAATTCTTATTGAGAATTCACAGATATTGCTATTGAATTTGACAGAAATGGGCTGTTCAAATTAAAAAAAAAATCCTATAAATTAAAAAAGTATCATCGGAAAATTTCAGTAAATTGACTTATGCCCTGGACACACTTACGACTTAAGCCGAGAGACGACTTAGTAGAAAATGATGAAAATGTAGTTTAATCATTATTTCTAATATATTTACGTTAAGCCGTCTCTCGGCTAATCCTCAGGTCTGTCAAGGCCCTTAGGGTGAAAGGAACGTCTATTGACACTTTAAGAACTCGTGTCAGCACCTATTGACATCCTACTCTGTACCATTTGGGATATGAAATTTGAACATCTCTGTTTATAGTAAAAGGTATATTACAGAAAAAAACGTTATATTACTTATATTGTACTAGATTAATTAATTATTTTCAACATTTTGACAAAAGTGTCAATAGGGGTTCCCTGTCGAACAGACGTTCCTCCGACTCTAATTAGTTGAACTTTTAAGTGAAATTTGGGAAATAAAAATTGAGAACAGTTTAGAGCGCCTCTTGTGGGCAAAAACATGAAACATTGCCTTCATGCGAACACAAAGTTGTCAGTGACTCATTTGAAAATTCGTTTGTTTTTAGTTTTCATTGAAAATGCTGCGGAAAAATAAAGGTAATCAATTCTCTTGAGAAGAAAATTGTGAAAAATATTGAAAATATTATTTAGGATGACATTTAGAACGTGCTAAAATTTGTTGTGTGTTGAAGGTGTCACAGTTCGACTTTTTGTGTGTCCGACTCTTAGTACTGTATGAGTTTAAAGAATTTTTGAAAAGGCAAAATTCTAGATAACCTGTTATTTTGTAAAGTTCGGACAGAGTAAACAATAACGAAAACGTAGTTTTTTTTTGCTTTTGTAGTGGTATTCGCTAAGATTTGCAAAAGTGAATTTGTAAATTTCTATCAATAAAATATTAATAAATATTGATGCGCGAAATTTCATGCAGAATTAAATAAATTTCCGTAGTAAATTTATTAAATATCATTAGAATTGTGATCAGTGATATTATTTGTGGAGAAATTGTATGATTGTTAGAAGAATGTAGGCATGATTACCACACAGTGAACCTTCAAACGATGCGAATTTTCTCTTTGTTTGTAAAGAGCTGTAATGGGAATTCTGTAACCGTCTGACATTGTCATATGACAAATTTAGAATTTTTATGTATTAAATTTGAGAAAACTATTCGAAAATGCAATTCATATTAATTACCTAAAGCTTTAAAGAGCTCCTTGAAATAGCGATTTCATGTTCACTGGCCTTTAATGTTGTCCTGCTCCCAAATTAATATTAATCACTAAAATTTGTCATATGACATTGTCATATCGTTACAGAATTCCCCTACTGGATTATTATTCTCATCTCGTCTCATGAGGTTAATAGTTATCTAATTTAGGGATAAGAAATGACAATCTAGCTCTTTACAACCAAAGTGAAAAATCGTATCGTTTGAAGGTGCACTGTGTTAAACCCATGCCTACATTTTTATTTTATTTTTTAATTTTAGCTGAGATTCTTTACAATTTCAGCTTTTGTGGTCACAGGTGAAAACCGACCTCGTCATGTCGGGCCCAAATTTTGGATTTACACGTCGAGCCAATTTAATCTAAAATTTAACTCACAATCGTATTTTGCACCCCGAGTTGCAGGCAATTCGAGATCACTTGTAAAGAATCTCAGCTACCATAAGCTTATCTGGGTTTATCACTGTTTTTATTTATTTATTTATTTATTTTTGTGAAAATTGTCCTGAAAAGGTTACTATCCGAACCATGTTTGGCAAGGAAGATTCCTTAAAAATGGCTAAAAATTCTAAAAAAGAAATGCAACATCAGCGACTATTTCTAGTGTTGCCAGATTCGAAATAAACGACTTTTTCCTTGGTGGTGTTCCTTTGGTTCGGACAACTGTCTTAAAGCTTAATAAAAATTAGTTAAATAATCTTCTAAATTCTCTAGAATTGCATAATAACTCGATCAATTTAAATTCTGTTTTGTTAAAAATTTTAAATTTCATCTCATATAAGACAGATATTTAAATATAAAATTAAAATTAGCTTCATCAAGATTTACTTATCCAGCAAAGTTTATTAATTGACATATTTCAAGCAGGTTTACTAATTTTCAGAAAAAAAAATCCTTAACAGAATTAAATTAAATCTCTGTGGTTATAAATAGAATCATTACTTCTTATAAGCTTTACCCTATTATCTTTAATTTTCTCACATTTTATTCTGCTGTTCCAAGACTTTTCCTCCATATATCTCCAGTATATTGAAAGCTTCCACAGCTTGAATTTCTCAGATGAAAAATAAATACAGCTCACTTGTGGACGTGATGGTAGAGAAATTTGCTGATATAACGATACTGAAAATATCATTGAATTTACAATGTGTTGATTGAAGTTGCGAATTTGGCCAAAAAATCTATTTTTTACCACTCAGGCCAGTGACTTTTACAAAATATATAGCAAAATGTGTAACCTTGGGAAAAGCTTCCGGGGTTAGTCTTTCGTATATTATTTCTTTAGCCCCATCAATAGATAAATTAGTACATGTAACTTGTTCCAGATATGCAATATTATCTTTTTAATTAACACTGAAAAGTAAATCAAATTATAATAATTAAATCCAGTTGGTCTTAACTGTACATAAAAGGTGTGGTCTAAAATTATTTTTGGGTGGAGCTTATTCAGGAACTTAAGTACAGTGCGATTCCAAATGTGTAGGGAGACGTGGGACATTTTGAATTGGGGCACCACAAAATATGGCTTTCCACAGGTTATGGAGCTAAATTATATCATAGTAAGGTTCAGTTTCGTTTAAAAGTAAGAGAAAATAGCAGTAT
This sequence comes from Phlebotomus papatasi, assembly GCF_024763615.1. Lineage (NCBI taxonomy): Eukaryota > Metazoa > Arthropoda > Insecta > Diptera > Psychodidae > Phlebotomus > Phlebotomus papatasi. Next base: position 10,343,991 of record NC_077223.1, read on the forward strand.
TTTAGAAATGCCCCAATACAAAGGTGCCCCACTTCCCCGTAAATGCATTTAGGGTTTATGTTGCAGCAATTTTCAAAATTCGTAAGTATTATAGCGTAAAAAAATTCAAATCGGTCGGTATTAAAATCTATTTTGGTTAGCAAAACATCAATTTTAGTCTGCGATTAAAACTAATTTATCCAGTAAAACGTAATGGATTTCGGTTAGTAAAACACTCGATTTTTCTCAGTAAAAACCGACTATTTTAGTTAATAAAACAAAACAATTTTTGTTCAGTTAAAAGCAATTTTTTGTTTGCCCAAAAACTAATTTTGTTCAATAAAAAAGTCTGTTTTTTAGTCAGTAAATATAGTCAATTTTTCAGTTAAAATAAATATTTTACTCAGTAAAAAACAGATTCGGTCAGTTTAAAAATGAATTTTGGTCAGTAAAAAAACTATTTTCAGTCAGATAAAAATCAATTTTTGTCTAGTTAAAACAAATATTTCTCTGAGTAAAAATATAGATTTTTGTCAGTTCAAAAATGACTTGGCCAGTAAAAAAGTTATGTTTTAGTTAGTAAAAAAGTTAATTTCTCTTCAGTTATAACAAATATTTTGTCGATTAAAAAACTGATTTTAGTCAGTTCAAAAATAAATTTTGGTCAGTAAAACAGCTATATTTAGTTAATGAAAAATCAATTTTTGTTCAGTAGAAACAAATATTTCGTTCAGTCACAAAATCTGATTTTGGTCAGTTAAAAATTGAATTTTGGTCAATAAAAAAAAACACTTGTTTAGTCAGTAAAAATATTCAATTTTTCTCGAGTTATAACAAAAATTTTGCTCAGTGAAAAAAGCTTGTTTTCGGTAAGTTTAAAAATGAATTTTGATCAGTAAAACACTTGATTTTGGTCAGTAAAGAAATCAATTTTTGTTCAGTAAATACAAGGATTTCGCTTAAATAAAAAATTGAATTTTGATCAGTTAAAAATTGAATTTTGGTCAATAAAGAAAACAATTTTAGTCAGTAAAAAAGTGGTTTGATTAAGTTATAAAATGAATATTGATTAGTACAATAAAATAATCGATTTTAGTCAGATCAAATTTAAATGGTCAGTAACATAATCACTTCTGCTCGGCAATCGAAAACACATTTAGTCAATTAAAAAAGGTGGTTAGTTAAAACAAATTAGTTTGGTTTGCAAAAAGTAAAACAGACTTTGGTCAGCTAAAAATCAATTTTGGTTCGTAATTCGATTCATTTTGGTTAGTATTAAAATTTACCAAAACAAAATTAAATTTTGGTACTGACTAGATTTAATTTTGTTTCGGTTAAAATCGATTTTAATACTGACCAAAATCAATCGACTTACGAACCAAAATCTATTTTTAACCGACATGAGTTTGTTTTCTTTATTCGAAAAAAAAAATGATTTTGAGAATTTGTTGATTTTGAGTATGCAATCAATTTTTGCCAAAAAAAGGAAAATACTCAAGCTTTATCATTGTCTATTTCCATAAAACATAATTTAAATTTTCTTCTTCGACTTCCTTGCGCAAATTTTAACAATTCACTTGCCGTCCTCTGCAAAAAAAAGCACGAGTTGTCTTGCGCTAAATTCGATGATCTAGAAGAAGTTAATGTTTTGGCATAGAAATGAGATGAAAGATTTTCAAGTATTTTACTTTTTGGAGAAGAAGCAGCATTGGAAAAATAAAGAAAGAAATAGTGATTTTTTGCTCTGAAAAGTGCTCAATTTATACTATGTGTAAAATTTCGCATCAACCCAAATAGGCAAAGTGCCAAAATTCGATCGACCCTGCGCACATCCAATTGTTCTCAGATTATTTTTGTACATTTCATGTGTGTACAAAATGTGATATATTGGCAATTTATTTGCAAAAAATTGGGCTGTGAAGGGAGCTTTGGGGTGGGTAACAAAAAAGATCGCGAATTGTGCGAGAATGGTGGAAAAATTCTCACAACTTTTCAATTTGTCTCTATGGGTAATTTATTGGGGCCAGAAGTTGGCTCATGGTGGCTTGTCTTTTTGTTCATCGGAGGGTGTCTTCCGTAGAAAGTAGGACAGGGATTTTCTTTGAATATCTGTTTTTTTTTTTTGCAATATGTAGTTGGAATGTTTTACAAATTTCCTGTTTCGACTGCCTCCCGTTGATTTGAATTCAAGCAGAAGCACAAGGCGCCAAAACTGAGCGATTTTCAATTAGAGTTTTGGGGAAACATTTTCCATAATTGATTGCATTTTCCTTTGACATTTTTCGTCGGCTAGAATTCTCTGGAGAATCCTATTAAATTTGCTTCATTCTCTATCCTGTCTGGAACCACTTCCTGAATTTCTCTGGCAAAATCTATTGTTTCTCTTTGAAGGAAAATCTCAATATGAAGGTTTGCTCATAGGGGAGGGTGGAGCAATTCAACTGAAGGGCAATTTTAATTTTTTATGTTTTCACTTATGAAACCAGATGAGGCCTTCTTATGACAAAGTGCTTTTGCATTATCGACTTTTCTTTGTCTTGGTTCATATCTCGACTGTTTTCTCCATGTTGTGAAACCACCAAAGAGTCATGACAAGAACCAATATAAAAGGAAAGTTGATTAGAAGCATAAATCGACTTCAAAATGAAACCGCGCTTTTGCTCCGAACGATTCCTTATGCCGAAAATAGACACAGGCTGATCCTAGAGAATACTCAGCTCGTAAATTTTGGCGGTAAAGGATCAGCCCAAACTATCATACACTGAGGATTTAGGATCAAGGATTAGCGTTTTCACCGTAAATTTCTATTAAATCTCCACACTTTGATTGCTGAAAGGCTTCTTAAGTGCAACATCAATGGATTTTTCGTACAGTAAGGAGTACTCTGATCTTCTCTTTACTCCAATCTATGCATTTTGAGATTTTGCGATATTGCGTATCATTACTCTCCATGTTTTTTCACCCAATTGACATTTCGAAAAGCACCCAAAAACCCCCGAAGTGAAGCTTTTTATTTTCAGCACTGGCGCTGATGTTGCCTAATCCCCGTAATTTCAATAGGCCTCATGAATTAAGACGCTCAGAGCAGAAGTGGTCTCCTTTGTATGCATTACCCTATTTAAACAGTCCACTTCTGCTCTGAGCGTCTCAATTTAGAAGATCACCTGATCCACCAAATTATGGGCTGATCCGTGAGTGTATCGACACCAATTCTCATTTTTCGGGCTGATCCCTAAGTCGATCCCTGTGTCTATTTTGGGCTTTAGGGAGACCAAAGCTTATCGCGGCCAATTGTCCGGCAGTGACCCAGTTCTGTGCCCCTATCCTAACTGTTCCAGGCCATGCTACCGACTGACTGAAAATGTCTTTTCCTAAACATTCAGTTGTTTGCACCGGGCGGGACTCAAAGTCACAACTGTGAGAGTCGAATCAGAGACCTCATCCGCCCAAGACCCAACAGTCTTGCCTATTGCGCCACTGAGATCCCACTTGATTAAATGATAGCAAAGTGATATAATCTGCACTTTAAATTCAAGAACACTTATTTTTTAGGGCACCGTGGAAAATCTTAGGTTTGTTTAGCTTTTTTTCACTCTGGGTACTCAATGGGTCGAATGATAGAGCATTCGCTCTATGATGCAAGTGTCCCGGGTTTGAATCTCCATTGGGTCACCAGAAATTTTTTCTGGTGTTAAAGGTGTTCGAATTGCATAAATTGAGGTTCACTGCACTTGATTCCACAGGGCATCCCAAGAAACAATTTTTTCTTAATATAGTCTTGTGGAATTCCTTAAGTAAGGCACTATAGAACGAAAAATCTTTTTATTTACTTATACCGCTCTTGGTTCCATCACTGAGATTACTATAAGTAAAATGGCGCACTCTTAAGGATCTTAAGAGCTTCTAAAGGAATTTGAACAGAAAATTCGAACTTTAAGTCTTTTAAAAGTGCACTAAAAGACTTGTTTAATACTTGGTTCTATAAGGCAGCTATTTTGCTTCTTGGGATGGGACTGGCAACCCGGATGTACCTAACTCTCCTTGAGGGAAGGCCCAAGCTCCTCTATGGAACGTTATGTCATCATTATTATTATTATAGTTGTCATACAACAAATTGCCCCATCATCCCCTATGCATTATGCTTTGAGACAATTCTCTGCTGAAGCCACAGAGTTACTCGTGATTTATGGCAGCTGGATTTGACCTAAATTTCCAGCAGTGCTGCCGCCTTCTTTGGTCACATTCATGGGCTGTAGAGTCACAGTGATGGACGAGACTAGTGTCCAGTCACCTAACCTTGGAGGCGCATTTTTTTAACCCACCAGCATCCCACTGTTTACACTGACTTTACGCACAATTTCTGTGGAAATTTCATTTTCTATTTATTTTTCCTGAGGCGGTCAGTGAACTTGAGGCGAAGATTTTGTGTGTGGGGATTCCAAGTGTGGTCTAACTCCGTCCCCCCCTCCGAAAAAAAGTTTCACCGCCACCCACATTGTTGGAAGAGCAAGAGAGATCAGAGTGAGGCCCACTGAAGGAGCCCACGGAGTGAGGAACATTCACCAAAGTCGCGAATGGAGGCACGATTGGATGCGGATGAGATAATCACGACTAAAAATAGACCTTGTCCATATCTAACAACTACAGCCATCCCCCATCGTGTATTTGAGGCAATTTTTATGCTCTTGTGGCCGATCTCGCGAAATTTTTCGCCAAACTCACTGAAGAAATGACCGATCTCTTCTTTTCCTGCTTCTCTCTTTCTCTGTCTTGGTCAAAATTTAAGCACATTGTGTCCAAGGTTTGATGGTTTCTTTAATATTCCAATTTGTCTTTTGGCCGGTAATCGCGTAAAGACAGTTATTTAAATTAAAGTTCTATTACCGATTAATTACCGATCACCTTCCGATTCGAATCGATTCAGATTTGTCCAGATTTACAAGGCCTTTCAAGTGAATCTTATCTTGTCAAACTTTGGTTGAAGAATGCATATTCTAGACAGAATTAACAGAACACTTTGAAAAACAGAACATAACCTAAAACATATTCAAAAATTAAAAATAAGTCGGGATTGATACCAAGATACAATCAGAAAATACGGTTTTGGATGGTTTCCGAAGATTGAAAGTCGATAACTCTTACTGCTTGACTTTAAGGCTTAACACTAAGGTGGTTTTTAGACTAGAGATTTATCCCAGTTCCCTCAGGTTTAAAAATTTTAAATAACAACCAATTTTATTGGATTTTCAGAATCAAAATGGCCATTTCCCTATAATGATCCAATCCTAATTCTAAATTTTCTAATAAAATTGGCTGATAAGGAATTAGAGAAGTTAAGCCATATGGCTAAGCTTTAGATCTGAAGCATGTGTAATCGGTCGTAAAAAAGGAAGGTCAGTTTGAGATGAATCAATTATCGGTATTTTCACGATTCTATCCCTGATTGGGACTTAGGGTAAAGTGATACAATTTGGACATAGTGTTACAAGTTGGACAATTCGCCGGTAGAAGTAGGACAGGGATTTTTTCTTAATAAGGGAAGAGTACCCCGGATCGGAATGTTAAGAGACATGCTCCATATTTAGTTGAAAATATAATCCTCAAAACATTATTTGGTATTTTTATGTATGCTGATTGATACATTAGTGATCTCTTTAACTATATCTGTACTTTTGATTTTTTTTTAATTTTTACAATAAATTAATAAAAAATATGTGTAAATGCAAACTTGCACTCTGTACCTCGAATCGTCAGGAATTTAATTAGGTGTCTCAGGGAAAATTGGTTTTATAAATTAAATCTGAGTTAATGCGCTGTATTCTTGTGAGAGTTACATGGTAAAGAGTAGCTAATAATTTAAAAAAAAAATCATTTAATTTGGAGCAACAATGTGGTATTAACCTGACTATCCGAGGAACACTGCCGATCGCTGGTGCTCTTCCCTTAAATACAGTACTAAATTTTTTTTAAGCACAAGGAACCAAAATATAAAACTAAAGCATTAAAAATATACAAATAAAAGTGAAGTACTAAATTTATCAAGAAAAAAGCCCTGTCCAACTTGTACCATTGTCCAACTTGTACCACTTTACCCTATTATGCAGTCATACTGGGAAAAGTAATAAATAATGCTGGATTAATGTGCTAAACACACTTACGACTAAAGTCCAAAGACGACTAAGCCCGTACAAAGCCAAGTCAGTTCTAGAAAAGGTTCCTGAAACACTACAAAAGCGGTTTAATACTGGCACTCACAAATTATAAGTTTTGAAGGTTTTATGCAGAAATTTCCACGGAAATGCACTAATACTCCTCTGCAAATAAAATAAATTGCAAATTTACTTTACAAATCACGTATAATTATGATTAACAACAAGAGTTATTCACAAGAATCACGGAAACTGCCTGAAGTCGCGAGATATAGCTTCTACCTCACAAATAATTGTAATTAACAATAATTATTATACGTAATCTGAGATATAAATTTACAAATAGTTCCATTATCAATAGAGTACACGTATATTGCATTGAAAATATCTGCACAAAAGCCCTCAAAACTTATGTGTTGTTGGTCTCAGTGAATGCTAAGCTACGTTTACGGTGTTTCAGGAACTGACTTGACATGAACGAGCTTAATCGTCTCTGGAGTTTAGTGATGTTGTCGTAAGTGTGCAATAATATAATTTCCTAATTTAATAATTGGCTTTTCTTGGTAACGGTGAAATCGAGGATACTTGGGATAGGGGAAGGGGAAAGATCTCAGGCTTCGTGCATACTCTGGCTTCGAACACTTCATATTTTTCTTATAGTCCTTTAATTTATCTAACGTAATTTGTTCAGAAAATGTGTGACTTAAGACTAGCTGTTAGGAAAAATATGTGCTCGAATAGTGCTCGAAGCCAGAGAGTGTGCGAAACCTGAAAGCCTACCCCTAGTTTGGGACATAGGGATTATTTTTTTGATTATTAAAGTAACTATAACTAAACTAATACGCAATCGTGGAAAACAATAAGGCGTAGGGGGTAGTGAGGCATATTTGAATGTGGGGTAGCTTTGAAAATGGGATTTTTGACCTATTTTCAAATAAAATTTAGCCTTATCATGATTTAATTTAGCTGCATAAACAGACTGAGAAGCTAAATTACATAATGATATGGTTCAGTTGTATGCCTCTACACACTAGGAATAATTTTTTTTTAAAAATGCCTCTTTAAAGAAAATTTCCCCTATCCTTTTAGGCAGAAACGTCAAAATTTTTTTAAAAAAATTAATTTTGATTAATTTAATTTTTTTTTAAATTTAAAATTGCTTCTAGTGTGTAGGCACAATAATACAGTATCTTGGTTTTTTTTTAGAATAAAGCGTTAAAGCGAAAAACCCAAAAATCTGTCCCAATCAGCCCCATACTCCTGTATATTAAATTCTTTGACATTCTCAAACAATATTCCTAATCTCAAAAGGCAATAATCAAAGAAAAATTTAAGATGTATTATCTTCTTCATCTTTAAACAATTAAAATGTTTTGTTCAGCCTTCTTTAAGAAGCCTTTAATAGTACGAAATTTTTGGCACAACCTTAAAGAAATTTGAAATAATAAAAAAAGAAAATTCTTTCCTCTATCGCATCTCTTATGGTGATTTGGACATGAGAGAGATAGTGAAGAAATCTGATTTATGGGCGAGAAACGCAACATTTTTGGCAACACCACCCAACCAGAACCGAAAGGGGGAATTCACGCGAATTAGAAATTTGCCATCGTATCCGTGACTTTTTCTCATTTAAAGCCGATTGAGGTGAAAGGGCAAGAGACGAAGACTTTTTTTTGTCATTTAAATTAGCGTTTAATATATTTGCTGAGCTTTTGCACAGCAGGTAGGGTAATTGCTGATTCAAGTGACTTTTTGGCGATTGTGCTCAATTTCTGGGTCACATACTATTTGCACGTTCAATTAGAGTCAATTCGCGAGATGGCTTTTTTGGATTATCATGCAGACTAGTGCATTATAAATTGCCAGAAAATAATTTTTCTTGAACCATCTGAAACAGAGAAAAAGTCTAAATGAGATTTTTCAACAATATACTGCTGGAAAAACTAAAATAAACATCAATTTCTCATGCACCCTCCCATATTTCAGAGTAAATTGCAAAAGTTACTCAAGTAATTACCAAATATTATTTGTGTAGCAGTTCAAACACAATTTTTCCATTTTCCCCTGAGCTTTTTCGGCACCTCAAGGGAGGTCTTTTAATTGAAAATGATGTACACTGTGCTGTTGCCAGGGGTTTTCTTTTGAACATTTGTAAATTATTTCAGTTATCGGGGTTTACTTGCGATTTTTGCTTTAGCAGGATATACGTTTTAATTGGAATAAGTTTAAGAAAACTAGGATGGAATCACCACTTCTCGCCAGTGCCCACTTCTCGCCACGTATATTGAAATCGCTATTTTTCACGATTTATGAAATATATGAACCGCAAAGTTACTTGTATTTTTATTGCTGCTACGTATAGAGTCGAAAAACACTAATTTTTTGTTTTGAATTTAAATGTTTGAGCATTTTTTAGAGGAATATTTCAAGCAAGTGCATCGAATCCAATATTTCTTACCAAATATAGTAAGTGTCATGAAACTTTTATCGAACAAAATTTAATTTTTGAATAAGCAATTTGCCTATTGAACATTTAATTACATTCGGCGAATACATAAAAGTTGTATTTAATTAGTTAATATTTCATTTTAAATAATTTTTATGTAAAAATGAGCCATGGCGGAAAGTGGTAATATTCTAAAATTGATTCACCACCTGTCGCCATAGCTTTTCAATAGGCGACGCTAACTTCACTTCATAGATTCTCAGTTGTCAAATCTGCTTTGTTTACTTTGTGCAAATAGTCTAATAATTTGATTTCTCTAATAAAAGTAAAGAAAAATCATTTAATGTGAGTACTAATAAGGTAATCATGAGGAAAAAGAAATGCTGAATGTATTCTTTGCATAATATTGCCCAAAATAATCGAGTTTGAACCTTTCCAAATTCCAAGTGGGTGGCAAGAAGTGGTTACAGAACTGGCGAAAAGTGGTAAAAAGTGGCGACGAAGTGGTTATTTTTGCAGTGTTAATAAAAATCAGTTTTTTAGGTACTCCCGCGTTATATTGTAGGACAATTGTTTTGACGAATCTAGAGCCAATATATCTAAGTAGCTTTGTATCAAATTTGAGTTATCTGATAATAAGGGGTCAAAAGTTATAATACAATTAATTTCACTTTTTCCTAAAAGTGGCGATAAGTGGTTACTCCTAGGTAGTTTTACTCTTCGCCCACTGATAAATTTAGGCACGCCTCTTTCAAAAACATGCCTCTATAAGGTTTAGTTTATTATTGAAAATAGTCTAATGGACGAAAATTCTCTAATTCTCCTCGTTATATTGTCTAGTTCTATCCCTGATTAATTTTGCCCCGCTCTTCCCTAAATTTCGTTATTTTTGACCCATATAAAATTCAAACGGTAAGAGATATCGACTTACGATGACCCCTACTCAAATGACATTATCTCGAAGCTAATCTCTTTGTTTTTCCCCATCCCCTTTTATGCGTTCCCTACCCCCTAAAATACGTCAAAAATTAGGTTTTTCTAACATTCCAAAAAGATTGGCCCTAGTGATTCCAATGATTTTCAGATATGTTTTGTAGTTACTTCGTTTAAACATTTCGTTCTTAGACACCTTTCACCGGAAAAATCTCCATCTCGGATTATTCAAAGTCAAAGGGCTAATTTCCACCCGATTTGGTCAATTAATTAATTAAAAGGTTAATGATTCTGGAAACCCTCTTGAACAATTTGCAACTTCAAAATGTTTCTAAGATCTTTCAAATTTGGGGAAGTGGGAAATACCTTTTTGTACTCCCAAGCGTTCGAATTTGAGGGATTATGCTGTATTTTTATGGTCTGTAGAACCATTTCCTTAAAAAGAGTTTTAACAAAAAGGGGTGGTAAATCGTCCCAGACTTTGCGAAGTGCTCAAATTTTTGACTTAGATACTACATATACCTCAAAAGTGCTTTCGCATTATTTACCGGTTCTCAACCGATTTAAACCGATTCATAAATTACTCTAAAAGATCCACAAAATATTTTTAAGAGTAAGAAAATTGATTTTCGGATAAAACTCGCTTATCGGATCATAACCGGTTCATTACCAGTTCACAAAGCGATTTGAACTGATTTACAAACCACTCGAAACATTTTCCAACATTTTTTAGGGGTAATATAATATAATTAAATTTCGGATAAAAATTAGTTATTGGTTATGAACCGGTTCATTGCGGGCCAGGAGATGAATAAATCTGCCACTCACGGTACACTTTGAGTACGATCAGCGCGATCTTGGAGACTGACTGCGCGATCAGCTTGATCAGTGCGATCACCGCGATCTTGGAGAATGATTGCTGCAATCAGTGTGATCTTGGAGAATGATCGCGAGATCAGTGTGATCTCGTTGATTGATCCCGCGATCTGCCGATCTGCCACTTGCGGTACACTCACTGCCCATACCTATTCAACCCCTGTTACGGGCTCTGAACCGATTGGAACCGGTTCAGTTTTATCGGAAACCTTTCCAATAAGCTCAAAATTGATACCATTCCTATGAGAAATACGCTCTCTAGAGCTTTTTTTTAAACACTTGACCTTGAAAACCTGTTATTAGGTATGATTTAATGGTATTTTCGTATAAGAACGAAATATCCGCCTGGCGAGAAAATATCCAAAAATGCGAAAGTTGTACGACGCGTTTTCAAACAATTCTAAAATATATGGTTTTGGAAGGGAAGGGAAGGAATAGCGGGGCAATGAGGGGCATGTTAACGATCTTTGGGGTACTCAGAAGGTCCCAAGTCGGTATCTCTTATTGTTTGGCCTCTAGAACTGGTCACATTATAGCCTTTCACACTTGGATTGGTCATGAATTTTCTTTTATGGATTGATCGGATTTTTTTTTGACGATCTAAAAGCGATTCGGACCCGGGACAAATGCATATCAAGAGCCCTACCTCTTAACCCATTGCACATCCCTTTGCAAACAATAGTTTTTTTTTAATTTTTCACTTCACTGAAGATACTCGAAGTTGGTGTACAATTTTTAAGATGAGAAAACATCCCCTAAAGTGCCTGGAAAATTTCTCATCATCCCTGAAAAAGACCAAATACACCTTTCGCGCAAAATTTCTCCATGAAGTAAAAAGAAGGTTTTGTAGTCAACTTTTTGTCTTTCCAATCAGCACTTTTTTTCTTAAAGAAAGTTGAAAATTCGCGAAAAGTTTTTCCACTCTTTAAAAAAAAAAATCCCTTTGTATTTTTCCTTCAGATTTTCTTAATACTTTTTGTACAGAAATAGACAATGATGACATGGTTAATGGAATTTTTTTAAAGTGTCAACATGAGACTTTTGCATTGGGCGTTGCCTCTGACTCTGCTGTGTAGGAAATTCTCAGGCGCGTGTATATTTCATTCATGAGGATTGGAAAAAAAAATCTGTCTACAAAAATCTTGTATCAATGGAACGATTGAGAAATTGTCTATTAATCTCTTTGCGTGAGGAGTGTGCTTTTGAAAGAAAAAAATGCGTTGGAGAAACTGTGCATGGGATGAAAATGCAATTAGAGTGTCTGAGTTGAGGAAAGTCGTCAAATTGGCGGGAAGGTGTTCCCGAAAAATGTCTTTCAATATGTCTAAAGATTTGTGTTAAAATGCATGGGATCTACTAAGCAATTATCGGTGAAAATATCTGTGGAATTTTGACGATTTCTTCATTGATATTCAAGACAGAAGTGGCAGAATAAACAAATAATTACAAGGTCAATGGCCAATAGGTTGCCGATGGAATTTCAGTGTCCAAGAATTTACCCTCTGGTGCAAAAACAAACTCTTACACTGAGAGAAACAATAGGTAATCAATGTTGTCACAACTTAGCTCAATATTTTATTGAAATTGAGCTTCATAACACAGCGAACTCTGCAAAATAAAAACCATCTTTCTTAGCTAAATTTTATCACTTACTGCTCGCTGAGACATATTGGTGATACATTTATGTATTAAATTAAACCGTATTAAGTGTTAAAGTGAGTTTAAAACGAGTTTGAAGTATTTGGAGGATATGAAATAGCCTATTAAAGGACTTTATAGGCTCCTTGTTGATGTCATAGCTACTTATTGATGGCCTTGATGGCATTGGTGGTCTTTTTACACCTAGGACTAACTACTCTGAGAGAAGATTAAGTGTTACAGCAACACGAAATGAGTGTTATCACAATTAAAATCCAACACTCGAACCAATAAACCCACAGATGAGGCTTTGGATTACGCTCGAGCAAGCCCCCGCCAAGTTGAGTTTTTTTCACCTTATAAACTTTTTAGGACTTTATACACCTGGAAATACACTGATAGTAGATTAAATGTTACAGCAACACGAAATGAGTGTTGTCACAACTAAAATCCAACACTCGAACCAATAAACCCTCATATGAAGCTTTGAATTACGCTCGAGTAAGCTCCTGCCAAGTATATTTTTTTTGGCTTTTCTACACTTTAGACTTTTTAGGCTTTTGTACACTACACTTTGGACTACACTGATAGAAGATTAAGTGTTACAGCTAGCCCCTTGCTACACTGAGAGAGAAATCCGAAAAAGTTAAAATAACATTCCGGAAATGTTAATTTTACCCTGCAGTATTGATCCGAAATCGGTGTAAATATTATGCTTTTTAGGTGTATTATGGGTTAAAATTACCCTTTTTCATGTTTTTTTTACACTTAAAATGGTGTAAAATTAACATTAAAAATGTTGATATATTTTTACACCTAAAAAGTGTTAAAGTTATGAGGAAAAAAAGGTAATAGCATCCTCTTTTTTTTCTCAGTGTAGTTGCTTGTTCTCTATGGAGCTATTTGAAGCCAACTCGTAAATTGATTCTAAGCTCAGGTTAAACTTCAAGTTTCGAAGAGGTTTTTAGATGGAAATCTAGTATATTTATCCTACTTTACAAGGCATAGAGTCCTGTGTACAAGGCACGTCTCAATTTTGACATATATCGTGTAACGGTTGCGAGTGTAGAAAAATTCCCATAAGAGTCTGTATGTGAATGTGAGTAAGTGGCTTCAACTTAGAAGGCCGTGTGTTACAACAACACAAAATGAGTGTTATCACAACTAAAATCCAACACTCGAACCAATAAATCCACAATGAGACTTTGGATTACGCCCCAGTAAGCCCCTACCAAGTAGACTTTCTTATATGGAGCCATTTGAAGCCAATTTATAAATTGATCTCGGACCAAGCTCACAGTACTCTGAGGGAAAATCTATTTAGACAGAAATATAGTATATTTATTCCTCTAAATAGTACCCGATCTTATAATATGAAGAACTTCTCACTTTTAAGATATTTCGTGTAATGGTCGCGAGTACAAGAAAATTCCCATATGAAGTTCTCGAGGCTTGTTCCAACACTCATGAGGTTAAATTGGGTTAAATTAAAGCCTCATTGAATGTAAGAATAACCGAGGCTTCCTACAATCTCTACTAAATGTAATATAATATCCTTTATATGTGATTTACAAGAATTTACATGAAAACAATAGCTAAAAATACTTCTTTGTTTTTTTTTTCTATTTTCAATATCCTTATATTTTATTTTTTATTTCTTACTTTTATTAACTTTCTTCATTTGCTTTATTTTTAATCTTTTTATATGAACTAGATTTTAAAAGTTCAGCAAAGGGAAATTTGGGGTAAATTTTATTTTAATTATGAAATTTTTAGTTTTTTTAGTAACAATTTATTTTGTACAGCTTAAAAATAGCGTGACAAACATGTTTAGAAATCTCTATCTAAAGTGTTTGGAGACAAAATTATATACTTTGAACTTTGAATTCAGAAATTGTCGTCATGTAATACCAATAACCTTTATTTAAAAATGTGTGTTATTTTAATACTTGTGTGGTTTATATCAACCCCTTCTTGATTAAAATCTAATCTATATGCTGGCGCATATAGATTAGATTATTAATTTAATTCCCACCATCAGTCGAACTGCCTTTATGGCATGACGGATGGTTTTCTCTCTCTCTCTCTCTCTCTCTCTCTCTCTCTCTCTCTCTATTATGGCCTGGCTCACTACTTAAGTTAAACGTTTGTAAAAAAAATTGTAATAAGATAGATATGAGAGAGATGACAATAAAATGAATGAATGAATGAAATAAGTGTACGCAGAAATGGGTAATTTCAGAGCTTAATTTTACACTTTTATTCTTTGAAATGGAAATTTTAGTGTAGGGGAAAGTGACCATGCTTGATACGATCCAAGCTTGATAATAACTATTTTTTTCCTATGTTAATCAATAGTTATGACTCATCGCAATATATTTCAATAGCTGGTGCTAAGCCTCACATTTCCTAAAAAAATTAGGAACCTAGCTCTTTTTTCCTAGTTTCAGGAAGCAAAAATCAAAAATAGGCCCAAAACTGTAATTTCGATACATGATATTTCATAAGTATTTCTTAATTAATGTCGCTGTACAGGAAAACTACTATCATAGGCACATAGAGGGTTCATCAGTACTAATATTTATGTAAAAATATTTTTAATTGGTGGACACTGTTTTTGTGGGTGGTAACAAATTCATAAATTCTACTTGCGTCCATCCTATATTTTAAGAAGGATCCATGAATGATAATTTTAATATGGCAACTATATCATTAGATGTGATTATTTCATAATTACACATATTGCAATCCGCCAATTTTATCGACAATTGACATAATCTTCAACCCTGTTGCCTGAATTTTAAGGTTGCAGAATGACATTTTCACGGACTCAAAGTGAAAAAATGGTTTTCGCTAGCGCCCTAATGTCATAAAAACATGGCTCAGAAAAATTACATAAAAGTGATTTTAAAACTAATAACCAGTCATATAAACGATTTAAGTAGATAGATTAGAGTTCCGTCTAAATATTGATGTGCAATTTTTTGTATCCGGTGAATTTTTTACAGTGAAAATGGGCCTCCGAATTGTCGAATCAATTATTATACAGGAAGGCCCCGGACCCAACTTGTATAAAAATCGCTACTGAATTTTCATTTTCTTCTTGAGGAAAATCTAAGGATTTCCAGGAACTATTTGAGGTTGGATTATGAACCTAATAAGTGAGACATTTTTTTGTCATAGTGGAAGAATCGCTTCGGTTTGTGTGTTAATCAGAAAATAATCACAAACCTTGGACATTATTTTACAGTATCAAGCATGGTCACTTTCCCCTATTATTGAGCGCATGAATAGAAAAAGATTCCTCAGAAAAGCAATGCAAGCCATTGTGCGGAGCCATCGATCTCGGGGCAGACCTAGAACAAGGTGGCTGAACCAAATTCAGAATCTTGCCTTGGAGCGCCTTGTGATCGAATCCGAACATCTTCCTAAAGTAATGGAGGATCGACAAGCCTTGGGTTGCTAATCTGGATCTCATGAAACTGCGACTCCAATAGGGAAAAGCGATTGAAAATGATGATGATGGTGATGATGATAATTGAGTGTAGAACATTTCAAAATTTGAAGAAGGAGCATTTCTGTGCTACGTCTTTTCATAATTTTTCTCTCAGTGTGGTTAATTTCAGTTTGAAACGAAGTTTGACAAGAAATTTTGACAGTTTATTGAAATATTTTAAATTAACGGCTTTTTGTCAAAGTAGCAGCTGCAACAGTTTATTGAGCATAGCCATGCCATCGAAGTACCGGAAGAATGTTCCAATCTTGCAAATGCTGAAAACCGGTGAAACGGCGATTTTTTGGTCAGATGAAAGCCCAACATCTTCGTGTGGCTCTCAATTGTATTATTTCCGTTAGTGGAATTCCACAATTAATAAGATTGTGTGTGTAATTGTTAGCACGGTGAGCAGACACCGTGACACACTTTGAATTTCTTCATCAATTACCAAGTATTTCCCCACGATATACCTCCACATCTTATACTCACACAATTTCTTGCAATGTCTCTCGAACACTTTGGAATTTCCGTTTGAATCTAGCCAATTGACTTGCTTTTCTTCTATCAATTTTCAGGGCTTGTTTCATCTATTTTTCTGCACGCGACTATTTTTGGCATTAGAGGGACTCCTAGAAGTCTCATCAATTTTCCTGAAGCGGAAGGGGTAAGTTTGAGCACGTCATAAAGTGTCAAATGTTGCAGAAGTTACAAGCGCCCCATTCAAAATCTACTCTGAATTCCATTGAGTTGCAATTAAGGGCAAATCAGTCAGGTGCTCAGTCTCAGAATGACTCGTATAGCGGATTCTCTCGAGCATGAGAATGAGGAGAATTTTTATTTCCCAGCACGTGCACTTGCATTTTCATGCCATTTGAATTGTCAGTAAAAGTTTTTTTTCTTTTTTTTTAACCATTTCTTACAATGAAAAATCTTCTAGACACTCTTTATTGCCCTAGACGATCTGCTCTTTGAATTTTAATTTATTCACATTGCTTCTTCAATTGCTCTTTCTGATGCACATTGATTAAATTATAAACTTTTTTTTTCTCTGAGAAAATTTTGATTACTTACAGGGAATTTGTCTTCTTATTGAATTCCAGAACTTTCTGGAATTATTTTAATTGTTGGGTCATTGGAGTAATATTAAATTCATGAAATTTATTGCATTTTATTTATTTCGAAGCCTTACCGATTTTGAATGTTATCTTACCGATTCGATATTAAAGTGGCTTTCAAGGAATATCGGTATAATCTGAACTAATTCTATTAATTTTATACAACTGTTACTGGCGGTTTTTAAGTTTTTAAATAAAAAAAAAACTAAAAATAGTTTCTTACGTGATTTAGATATTTATCCGTAAATGCTGAAATTTATGAAAGTGATAATTTGCCGGATTACTTTTTGAGAATAGGACAGAAAAATAGCAATCTATTTGATATACAGTAAGAGCGCCATGCATTAAGGTAGTAATAAACACCTAAATACAGACATTAATAAAGGCCTGAATATTGAGATTTGAACAATAGACCTCAATATTTTAGGACTAGATTTTCAATTCTAATTTGCCAAAGCATCCCAGGCGCTAATTTCCCAAAACACAGAAAATTTCCCTTTGGCTTTAGCAAGAACGGGTGTAATTGTGGCAGTAGAGGAGACTGGGGCAAAAAGTCACAAAACGAACATTTCAAAATTCAAAATCTTCCTAGATAAAAAAAGATAGCGCCTTAAAATTTTTTCCAAAGTTAGCCTCCAGAGATCTCCTTCAATGTCACAAGATTCTTAAAATTCGAAAAAGAAATTTAGAAAATAAAATAATATTGAAATTTTGAGCTCTTTTTTGAAATATTTAGAGCAGGTATCAATTTCCCAGCTCGACGTCAAAGAGAAAACAGTGATATAGGGTCGGAGGAACGTCTGTTCGAAAGGGAACCACTATTGACACTTTTGCCAAAATCTTGAAAATTATTTAATTTATCTAGTAAAATATAAGTAATATAACGTTTTTTCTGTAATATACCTTTTACTATAAACAGAGATGTTCAAATTTTATATCCCAAATAGTACAGAGTAGGGTGTTAATAGGTGCTGACATGAGTTCTTAAAGTGTCAATAGACATTTCTTTCACCCTAATCGTCTTTTTTTTTAACTTGTCACCGTTCTGGAGCTTAAACGGTAAGATATATCGACTTCCTTCGATGATACACCCTCGGTCTGACCCCTCCAAAACCTTGTTTTTCGGTTTTCTGAAAATTGGCCGAAGCTTTTTCAAGATAAGCTTTATAGGATAAAGATGGATATAGGATAAAAAGATAAATAAGATAAAAAGCTTCTTTTGTTCTAAAAAGATCAAAGGGGTTAAAGTGTTAAGATCTGAATAATTTTGCTAATTTTTCATAGGGGGTTTGACATTACTAAAGTCACACTATATTTCATTAGGGTTTTTTTTTCTTTGAAAACTTCTTATAGCAAGGCTTTCAAAAAGACGTATGATTCTTTGAAACTTGAAACTTTTAAAATAAGAAACCGATTTATTTCAAACAAGAAAGCTTGTCTCAAAGCTCCAAAGCTTTTGCACCCGTTAAGTTCTCTATAATAATAATTCTTTATTTGCGTCCATTTTGGACCTTTGTAAATACATTGTTTATACATTATTGTCAACATTGGTATTTCTGGCAATCTCTAATCTTTTCAGATAATCTATTCCTTTTCCATCCTCACACAAAATTTCACTCCTATCTTCCCTACCTTTTATATCTCTACAGCACCCTACTAAGATGTGTCTTAGATCGTCAAGGCCTATGTTACAAAATACGCGTTAAGTTCTCTATATTGAGGGCAGTTTTCATATTTTTTTACAGACATCGTTTGTAGGGGGTAGTGGAGCACCTTTGAATTGGCGCAGCTAAAATATAGGGTTTTTCCCCTATTTTGAAATAGAATTGATTCTTATCATGATATGGTTAAGCTTTGCAATTGGTTTGCTGAGCTAAATTATATCATGACAAGGCTAAATTCTATTTAAAAAATCAGAGAAAGAAGCCCAATTTCAAAGCTGCCCCACTATCCCCTACTAGGGAATAATGTCAAAATTCCGCCAAAAAGAAAATGGTTCACGAAAATTTCTCCCAATGTGTAGATGCCTTTCCTGATTAAAATGAATAATATATTGTTCGTTGAACAAATAATTATCTTGATTTATTCATACAGTATTTTTTGCTGATTTATTTACATTATATTTTATTGGGGCATTTTTTATGGTAATTGCTGATATATTTTTAATTACGTCAGTAAAATGGATTTAAAAAAAAACTCATACGTTCCGCGAATGAATAATTTCCTTCGAACTCAATTCAATTTCTTTAGCATCCTGATGCTATTTTACGAGTTCCTGAAGATGACTTTTGGGGTGAATTGGGTCGCACGGAAGCATCTCGCGAGAGGAGTTTCCGTGAATATCTGTGGCGCACTCTACATCCGCATTGAGTTAGTGGATATGTGAGAGTGAGAGAGGTATGGAGAAGAAGTAGAGGAAAAAAAGAGAGTGGGAGACTGTGGGAGAGATTTCATTGAGAAATCGGCGATGAATGATTTTCAGGTGGAAGAAATCTCACCTTCCACAGACACATTCCGCCAAGTTAGAGTGAGAGAGTGCGAGATGCACGTGAAATGCCAATTCACTCGACACACCGCTCCATGTCTTTGATGATGGTGCGACCTCTGCATCCGGTAGAAAGCCACCAGCAGCCTCACCATGGCTAAAACGATAGCGTACTGAAATTGTGGAGCGGTCGTTTACACTGGAATGTTGGCGGCTTTTTCTTCACTGCCAATTGCGTACTTGGGCTTTTTATCGCCCAAAACAAGGTACTAGGGCTATCAGACAATAAAAGTCTTAATTGTCACAAAATTAGGAATTGTTGAAGTTCGCTCAATAGTAAATCTGAATTTAAGGTCTTACACGCACAGTAACAATAAAAGCTAAAAAGATGGAAATTTTAGCTTACTTTTGCTAAATTTTTGTGCTAAGGATTTAACCAAAAAGCGCGATTAGTTTAATTTTTTTTTCGAGTAGAAGAACCTTAATTTCTGCTGAGTTTTTAGAGATCGTGATCACGTTATTGCCCTTAAAAATCTTAAACTGAAAGTGATCCTGGCTTAAATTTTAAGAGGTACAGTAGACTCTCGCAAATTCGGCTCTTTTAAGATCGGGCTACTTTTTAATTCGGGCAGCGGTTACATTTGAAAAAAATTTGTTGTCATTTTTCAAGTTTATCAAATGAATCAAATATGTTCAAATTTGGCATGGTTTGTCTTAGTTTGATGTGATTTTGCATTATTGAGGGATTTTCATGCAATTTACGTTATACATGAGTGTGTAAACTCAATATCTATATACACATGAATAAAAATTCGATGCATTTCAAAAACTTTGTCGCCCGAATTTCTGTCTGATTCGGCTGACATTTCGGTCCCATATGCCCGAATTTGAGAGAGTCTACTGTATATAATTATATAAAGAGATTTCAAAGCATCCCAGTTTTGCGGAATGCGCGAACTCACGAGATAGAGTTCTCCGTGAATTAGTTTTCCTCACGCTTTTACTGCCTAATGGTCTACCAACGATTAAATTGATTCATAAATCACAAAAGTATTTCAAAATCGAAAATTGGTAAAGAAATGCGTATTTTAGAATGTTCTGGTATGAGTTACAAGTTTACATATAAAGAAAAAATATAAATACGATAAGTCATTTACGGATATTTTACCGATTCGCCACTGATTTCAAGACCTTTCCAAAAAATCTAAAATTAACCAAATATGTGAATAAATAGGCCCTCCAAAGTAGTTAAACTTCTTCCTTAAGAAATTCAAGATGGCAATTTTTTAGATCATTGATATGTTTGTATGAAATGTTTGCCTAGACTACCTCCAAAACATATTCAAAAATAAAAGAAATCGTAGAAGCCATTTTTGAAAAAAAAACCGAAAAAACATGTTTTTGTAGGAAATGAAGGGGCATGAGGAAAAAAAGAATATCTGCAGATTATTGTTTTTTCTTTATTGGAGCTTACCGAAGACCGGAATTTGATGTCACTTACCGTTTAAGCTCCAGGATGATGACAAGTTGAAGAAAAAGTCAATTACACTGTGCAACAGTGATTTTGTCCCTGTGTTCTCATCCTATTTTTTCTATTTCTATTGCCAAATGATTTACAAAAACACTTATCATTTTGATTTAATTTTGTTTTTGCGCCTGGAATCTAGGTAAACCGTTTTTGCCGTTTTATGGTACTTGGGTGCCTATATCACCGATTTTGCTAAACAGATTTATTTCTTAAAATGGAAATATTTGTTCTATTTTACATAACTGATAATCTTCTGAGTAGAGATGGTAAAATTTCACAAATTTCACAGCAGTCGCCACCTACTTTAGGCGGAAATTCATGAAATTTCTTGAAATTTACCAACTCTACTTCTGAGCAGATGAGATTCGTAAAACTGACATAGGGGCGCTGTAGTCTCATACAGTAGACTCTCGCAAATTCGGCTCTTTTAACTCTTTCGCGTCATTAGGGTCATATATGACCCGGGGAAAAAAACAATTTCTTTTGACTATTTACATTAATTGAAATCTATCGGTTTGTGCACGACATCATAATAGAAGGATGTAAGATTCTTGGCTAATTTTCTCAAGACTCCAGATATTCAGGAAAAGAAAATATTTGAGATCAAAAATCACGAATTTCGAACTTTGTGAAATGACTTTTCTTTTTCAAAATTTTTTATATTCATTTATTTTTTTCAGCAAAAAGTTCTTTAGAAACACAAAATAGAATATTCAAAGATTGTATATTGCATATTTTGATATAATAAATTACTCTCAATTTTCCAAAAAAGCGTGTAGAATTTTCCGGGTCATATATGACCCTATAGTCCCCAAGGGTAACAGTGTTTTCGTCCCAAACCTGCAGCGAAATGTAGTTGGGACATTGTTTTTCTTTGTGAAATGCAGGTGGGACATCTTGCTCCTGGACATTTCATCTTATATCTGATGAATTATAACATATTTTGCAATATTTTAGAGTATTCTGCAAGCGTTTCATATTGTGCAATTGTATTGTGTGTGAATAAATATGTGGATAAGTTTATTTTTGCCAAATACCACTCAAAATATTGTGACAGTGACTGTTCAAGGGATTTCCAGGAAGATTCCTTGAACACCAGGAGTACAGTGTTCATCAAAGCAATCCAGTTTGCCATGGTTTTGGCCAAATTAACAACTTTAAGCAAAAAAAACTCTTAAAAAGCCCGTGATATAGATTTTGAAAAAGGTAAATACACTTCCCTTGAGGACAACAGGGTCATATATGACCCGGGGTTTTTCCGAGTTTTCACGCAATGGAAAATTTTTTTCCTCTCTGAACTATTATATTTGATCATAAAGCATTAGGAAAAACTCAATTTTGCATGAATTCATCTGCTGAATAAAAGTGGGACGCGAAAGAGTTAAGATCGGGCTACTTTTTAATTCGGGCAGCGGTTACATTTGAAAAAAGTTTGTTGTCATTTTTTAAGTCTGATTATGATTATCAAATGAATCAAATATGGTCAAATTTGGCATGGTTTGTCTTAGTTTTGATGTGATTTTGCATTATTGAGGGATTTTCATGCAATTTACGATATATATGAGTGTGTTAACTCAATATCTATATGCACATGAATAAAAAATCGTTGTATTTCAAAAAGTTTGTCGCCCGAATTTCTGTCTAATACTGCTGACATTTCGGCCCCATATGCCCGAATTTGAGAGAGTCTACTGTAAATAAAATTATTAAAGTGAATTATTGGAGACAGTAAACTTCACCGTGAACTTGCATTCAACTTTCCTTCATGTATTTTAGGAAATAAAAGCAAAATTGTCAAAACCTTCTTAGGATTCAATCAATGTTAAATGATTTTTTAAAATGAAACCAGTATAGTAAATAAATTAATCCAATTAATGTTGCTTCTAAAGGTAACTGCAATAGGTCAGAAATTGCTCAAAATAAGACATCACAAAAATTTTAATTTTGATACAGTTTTATGAAATTTGCCAGAATTCAAAGGAGAAGCGTTACGAAATTAATTATTTAAAAAAAAATGGGTCCGATTTATTTCTTTGAACATGAACTTATTGGCTTCTGCAAGGAGTTGATTGATTTTAAATTTTTAATCTTTATGGTTTTCATAACTTCTTCGATTTTGGCGCCAATTGAGACTCAGCCCCCGGGGTCACTTTTACATTTTCTTTGCCCTAGATACGCCACTGTACATTCTACAGTCATCCGCAACATCTTGTGCATGCTCTCGTGTACTTAGTCGCCTTTTGGATGCTACTTGGAATATTTTTCATCTCCAAGCCAACTGTAAAAGCTAATTTTGTCTAAAATAGTTATTATTTCTGTTAGTATTAGTTGTTATTACAATCTAAAGAAGTAATTAAGGGGTTAAAAAAAAGAAAAAAAAATGGTAACGCTTTACCCCAGAAGGGACTCGAACCCTCAATCCCCGGCTTAGGAGGCCGATGCCTTATCCATTAGGCCACTGGGGCGCTGGAAACACTGTGCCAAGTCTGACATACACTTGGTACCTCACGAAATTCACCACTTTTCCTATTTTACTTCAAAATACCGCAAATTCCTTCATATCACGAAAATATATAATTATCTTACAACAATGTTCAAAGTTCTTTTAACAAAAAACATATAAACGAGTTTTTTAACTTAAAATTCGCGCCTTTTTCTGAGATATTCACCACTTTGAGACATTTTCACCATCGTGGACATCTATCAACTGTCACGTCCACGCTGATTCTGTTTACATTTCCCGCGATGGAGAGAAAAGTGCACAATTGTATAGTTTGTGAGGAAAATCCAGGAAAATACAAATGTTCAACATGTGAGATACCTTAGTGAGTATTTTTGCCGCCAAATATTTTTCTATAGAAATTGCCTTTTAATTGAGTATTTGTAGCTGTTCTGTCGGTTGCTGGAAGGTCCACCAGGAAATGCCCTGCGAAAAATCTGAGAAACTCGATGGAAATGAGAAAATTCCTGAGAGGCGTACAATCCTCTTTCCCACTGAAGACACAATTCCCGAGGAAAGATTGGAGATGTTAAAGAGTTCGGAAGAACTGAAAAATCTCTTGAAGAATCCCCATCTGAGGAAGCTGCTCATGGATTTGGATTCAGCAGAAAATGCTGAGAAAGCTATGAAGGCAGCAATGCAGGAGCCTCTCTTCACGGAATTTGCAGATGAAGCTCTGAAGATTGTTGAGCCTGGAGCTCAGGAAGACATCACATGATTTAAAATTAGTACTTAGGAGAAAGCGCGCTACCTTCGGACAACTCAAGCTTCCGACAATTCAATTTTGTCTCAATGTTCCTTATGGATTTCACCCATAGCTCTTTTCTGAAAATGTGAGGCATTGGACTAGCTATTGAAACATTATATAATAATGGGCCAAATTCATTTATAACACTTTGAAAAAAATTAATTGTTCGAAACATAAATCGATGAACGCGCCAAAATGGTAAAAAAAAATGAATAGGCTTCCGGAAATGTTTGCAGGGACATATTTAAGAATTTAAAAATTTAAACGAAGAAAACCAATTAACAAGGGCCAAAAGACTGATAAAAAATTATGAATAAATGGACTAATTTTGAATAATTTCTTATTCTGAATTTTGAGATTTCCTCACTGTTTTAGATGGGCAAAAAAAAAGACCACGAAGAGTAGTCTAATCGTTGTTGTGTTTATAATGAAGCCGTCTTTGGATTTAACCCTCTATCAGGTAAGACCGTCTCAAGACGATCTTCACAAAAATCATATTTATAGAGACAGTTAAAGGTTTTATTTATTTAAAGCAGGAGCTGGGTGTCCTTTTTAGCACGTCCTGGACATCCCACAAGATACTGGTCAATAATTCTTCTTGTTTTTGTGATCAACATTGTAAAGGAGTCATTTGACATGCAAAAATAATTCACAAAATTGATATTATTGGCTTTTGGAAAATTGAAGTTTGTCCAAGTTTCTATATCTTTTGCGTTCTTTAGGGGACGAGAGTTCCCATGAGTTTTCCAATTTCCCAGAGGCGGAGAAAATTCTTTCTCTACAAAAGTATCATATTTGACCAATAAGACTTACAATAAATTGAGTTTTACTGAAATTCGTTCGCTGGATATGTTGTGGTCCGGAAAGAGTTAACTGCTCTAATTTCTTATCAATCACTATTTTTTGTAAAAATTTAACTTAGGATTGGATTATTAAAGATAATTGACATTATAGATTCTCAAAAAGCAATAAAAATGCTCGCTGTTCTTGACAAATTCTTCCATCGGAAATATTCTTTATTCTTCAAATAATACCGTATCAAAGTCTATGTGATTGAAAATAATCGGGACGGGATTAAAGATCTGAAAAAAGGGGTGATCAGCCATTGAATATCTAACCTATCTTTTTCTTTCTTTACCTGAGCGTTCAAAGGTGCCCTCTTAAATCTCCCTTAATTCCTGCTCACTTTTTTTTATCCTAATTGCCCTATAAATAGAGATCCCTCAAACTTTTATTACAATATCTCCTGGATTTTCTACTTACAGGTAATTTTTTTCATCAACTTTTCAGAGATCAATCCTTCTCGTGTTCGTCCTTCAGAAATCTTTGTCTCTATTTTCTATCCTATAAATAACTTCCTCTTGTGACATATAATCTAGTTTTCTTCTAATTTTACTTATAAAATCTTTCAATTTTTGCAATCAATCTCTTAGCGTCCTTTGCAGCAGAATTCCCTCTAAAAACTGACACTTCTACGCTTCTTTTCTATCTGGCAACTCCTAACCATAAAAGCAACTCTAATCTATAAAGGCTGACCCCCATAATTATTTAAATTCAAATTTAGAATCTGCAACACTCGCTATTCAAGATTTTGAGACCTTTGGGAACTGGGCTAAACCTCTAATCTAAAGACCGCTTTACAAACATCTCTTGGTCAGAGAAAGAGCAACAAAAAATATTTGTGCAAAAACAACTCATTTCCAATTTCCATAAAAATACCGATTTAAAATTAGGGTGGCGGCATTACTTATGGCCAGTCTATGTGGCCACCTCGCAGATATCTTCATTTTTTTCCCACAAATTAATTTCGAAAAACCACAAAATAAGGAATATTTGATGTGCTATCATTAAATGCAACTTTTAAACGGATTTACTTTTATATTTCGATGGAATTTTAATTATTTTGTGGGAATTATTTCACTGATGCGCCCGACGGTCAAATATACATTATATCGTTAACAAAATTTACTAACGAACTCACAATTTTTATTGTCTAAATTTTATATATTCAATAAAAAATATTTAGTATTTTTTACAAAACTTGTTGTCTTAGTAACTATATTTTCTTATACCACTTGATTTAGATGATTTATTAAACAAAAAATATAAAATAATGACAAGACCATAAGTTATGACCAATTTGATAAGATTATTTACTTGTGGCCACAGCATTTGACGTGTGGCGCCCTCACAGATATTTGATTTAGCGAGTTGTCAATCGTGTTACAGTAGAGTCTCGCTATAGTCCATATTTGGTTTCAAATTTGACACTTGGGTCGCACTATAGTCCATGTAATTTTTTAAAATTATCAACGATTTTTAGTATTGAAATTGCTCGACGGCTTCCACTTTCTTTGCGATTGTGGTACTTGTCCTTGCTCTCGTCATTGTGGATCACAATTATCATAACTACTTAATAAAGTTTGCCAAAAATATTAAAATAATTATGCATGTCGCATACTAAAAACATAACCTAACTTAAAATCAGTGTTTTGAAATCAACGGTCGATAAATTGTGGACTATAGAGCGATGGCCTATAGCGAGACTCTACTGTATTTTTAATTCAGTGAATCTGAGTTTTCTAGCTTAAATTTAATAAAATTTAAGGTAAGTGTAAAAGTTGTAACATGAAATTGTTTATAAATGAGTAGTGTGTATGATCTTTTTGATTTTCCCCATGAAATTGCATTTTGTTGTAAATAACCTAACTTTTTCTCTTTTTCTCTTTTAGGATCATGAAAAATACAAAAAAAACTAAAGAAAAGCCTTATTATTGAACTCAAAGGATGCAAATTTAGCTTTCACATCACGAAAGTCGGATTGAATAGCCACTTGTGGGGAGTAGTATCCGATTATTATGAGAAAAATATTTGAAAAACTATGAAAAACTTGGCAAAAAATAAAAAAAAAAACCTATGAAAGTGCGTAAAATGCTTTCTTTTCTTTGTATTAAAATTAGTTTATTACAAAGTTTGTTTTATATCATTTGAAATCGTAGCCATAAGTTCGTAAAAGAGGCCACAAGTTATGAATTTTACATGGTTGGGAAAATCACATATTTTCCGGGGTTTGAGGGATTTTCCTAGCAAAATCATTTGAATATATCGACAGAAACTACATGAAAGAAATTAGTCTTGAAATTTCGCTCTAATTGGTCAAAAAGATCAACAGCTATAAGAAGATATGTCTTTAATGTAGCCATAAGTAATGCCTGCACCTTATGTGACTAAAATAAATTAATTTTTTGCTGAAAGACATGTCGTTCTATTTTGTGTATTTTATTTAAAAAATTAAAAAAAAGTAAAAATGTGAATTTTAGTAGCAAAAAGAGTTTCAAATTTTTTTTATACTTTTTCACCTAGCGCCTCTAAACTAAAAGAGATAATAAAGAATGGCATTGAATAAATGAGCAGTAAAAAGTTAAAATTGATCAGTAACAAAAAAATTTGAAACAGTGAAATTATCGTCCAAATTTTGGCAAAGGGAAAATAAAGGGCTTTTCATTCTATCTGCAACAATTTTAAATGTTAAATATATAAATTAGGTCCATTTTTGTAAAGATTTAAGTTTTTTACTGACCATAATTAGATATTTTACTGCTCATTTTTAATTTTTTACTGCCCATTTAGAATTTTTTACTGCTCGTTTGTTTTTTGTCATAAAGAATGGATGGTATTCTCGACTTTATTGGATCATAATTATCCTAGAAAACACTTTCTTATAACTTTTTCTCGCGTATTAAAGAAAACGCTGTTAGAGGGTTAAGCCGATTTCATAAGTTCAGCATATAAGGCCTTATATAGACTCAGGCTGATCCTCGAGAGTATCGTCAACTACAAAGAAGACTATTGTAAGTCTACTTATAATAGTACAAAAAGATGGTATCATTGTGTGCAGAAACCTTAAATTTACATCCTGATAAAATTTTGTTTTAATTAAGTTAGCCCTGCAAATGTTATAAGAAAAAACTGAAAATCAACGTTCTCAATTATTGAGTTTTTTGCTCATACATTTACTGTAAATGTAAATAGTTTAAAAATAGAGTTACCCAAAAGATATTCAATGCTTAAGTATGATAAAAAAATATTCTAATAGTTGAAAATATACTAATTATGCCCAACGCACAATAACTTTTGTTTGTAAATATGTTTTCAAAATTTTCTATGAGAGAAAATGAGATACAGTAGAGTCTCGCTATAGGCTATCGCTCTATAGTCCACAATTTATCGACCGTTGATTTCAAAACACTGATTTTAAGTTAGGTAATGTTTTTTAGTATGCGACATGCATAATTATTTTAATATTTTTGGCAAACTTTATTAAGTAGTTGTGACAATTGTGATCCATAATGAAGAGAGCGAGGACAAGTACCACAATCGCAAAGAAAGTGGAAGCTGTCGAGCAATTTCAATACTAAAAATCGTTGATAATTTTAAAAAATTACATGGACTATAGTGCGACCCAAGTGTCAAATTTGAAACCAAATACGGACTATAGCGAGACTCTACTGTAACTAGATCCCTGTTTCATTCACTCTCATTGAAATGTCAAAAACATGTTTACAAAATAAAAGTTATTGTGCACTGGTCATTACAGTGAAATTAATAAAAATAAATCGATCGCTCAGAATAAGAAACGAATAACTTGCAGTATGCAAATTTTACAGAAGAGCGATTTGAAGATGAGACTTTACATGTAGAGTATAGAATTTTTGAGATTTAAAATCTCTATAACTTCGATAATAATTATCTTTCAAGTATAATATTCTCAGGAAAGGTACAGGGCATAAGGAAGTATCCAAAAAGCGAACGATTTTTGTAAAAAGTCAAGTTGTTCGACTTATATTCTGAGTTGTCGAAATATTAGCTGTCAAACTTTAAATCTCTGTCCTGGAAAGTCTACATTTTAGACTTACAAATAGTCTTCTTTGGAGCCGACGATATTTAGCCTGCAAAATTTGGAACTAAAGTACTGGGCAAAGGAAGTTTGTCCAAAGGACCTCTAACCAATAATCCTAATACAAGCTTCAGAGCTAAGAAAAAAAATAAAACTAAAATATCCAAAATAAATGCAAATTGTATACGATCGCAAAGCTTCTGAATCCTCAAAGTGCTACTAAAATAGTCGAAATACTACTTAATTGTCTGAACAAAAGTACTTACAGTGATATCTAACATAAATAAATCAAATTATAATGAATATTACCTAATTTATTTTGATTTTTTATAACAGGAAAAGCTGTTTATAGTCATTAATTAGTTCGTTAGTTTGTTAGTCGCATTAGCTATAGAAAGGTATTGCTTTAATAGTGCTTTTTTAATAGAAAAGTTTTTAAAATCTCTGAAGTGTGCCTTTTGCTTTTGATTTTACGAAGTTTTAGCTAATGGTTTAACGAAAAATAGATTCTTCCTCAAATTAATTCTTCGCGTAAAAATAATAAATTTAATAATTTATAGAAATGCACTACAAATGAGCAGTAAATCATGAATTTAATTAGTAATGATTCCGGCACAACTTTTAGATCAGGAAAATTTCATGAAATTGAAATTCGAAATCCTTTCTTTCTCACATATTTTGCATATGACTATCTCATTCTTTCGCATACCAAATTCGATTGAGCCAAATTGAATTTGGAGTGATGTTTAGGAGAAGAAGAAGAGTGCGAAAGAATGAGATAGACATATGCAAAACATGTGAGAAAGAAAGGGATCCGAATTTCGACTTCATGAAATTTTCCTGACCTAAAAGGTGTACCGGAGCCATAATAGAAAATTTAAAAGCAGTAGATCCACATTAGTAAAATTTTAGGTTTTTGTGTGATCAAAATGGTTAATAATTTCTTGCTCATTTTCTTTTTTTTTTGTTTTGTAGAAATATCCCTTCAATTATAAGAAAGATCTTTATGGTTCCGGCACACCTTTTAGATTAGACATATTTCACGAAATCAAAATTCACATCTCTTTCTTTCTCAAACGTATTGCATACGTCTGTCTCATTTTTTCGCACTCTTCTTCTTATTTTAAACATCACAACAAATTCAATTTAGCTCAATCGAATTTGGAGTGCGAGAGAATGAGATAGACTGTGCAAAATGTGTGAGAGAGATAGGGATTTGAATTTTGATTTCATAAAATTTTCCTGATCTAAAACCGTTCTGGATCCATTAAGTCTGTGGTATACCTTTTAGATTAGTAAAATGTCATGAAATCAAAATTAACATACCATTTGTCTTCAAACTTTTCAAATATCTACACTCGGCTCTTCGTTATCCGGCACTTCGTTATCCGGGTGACAGCTGCCAAACACTGGTGGTTGATGTATTCAAATACGATTTTTTACAAAGCATGCAGTTTGTCCAGAGTGAATTAATGTGTTATTTTCATTTTATCAAAGTTTTTGACACACAATCGTGCTACAAAATGAAACATAAACACACCACAAAGAAAATTCTGTTGTTTTTCGGAAAAAAAACAAATTCCCACAGCAGAAAATAGAAAAAAACGTTGACCAGATTCAAAAAATCAAAATGTCATTTTGTCCCCACGTCAGCCGGATAACGAAGAGTTGAGTGTATTCTGCTCTTTCGTACTCTTAATTTTCTTCTTTTGCAAATCACAACAAATTCAATTTAGATCAATCGAATTTGGAGTGCGAAGGAGTGGGATAGACTTATGCAAAGCGTTTGAGAGAGAAATAGATAAATTTTGATTTCATAAAATTTTCCTGATCCAAAAAATATGCTGTAATACTAGAGGCATTAATCAATTAATCATTAAACGTGTGTTCATAACGCTAATCGAACTCTTCGATAACGATCTTTGTGGCGCTGGCACAACTTTTTCAACTGAGTGAATTTCAATCGATTGAAATTTTACCTCTTACTCTTTCAAAATGAAATCAGATGTAGGTGTCTCTTTCCGTCAAATGAAATTTAAAATTGAAATTGAAGTATCAATTTTAATTTTCAATTTTATTTGACAGAAAGATACAACTTTGATTTAATTTTGAAAAAGTAAGAGGTAAAATTTCAATCGGTTGAAATTTACTCAATTGAAAAGGTGTGCCAGCGCCTTTAATTTTAAAATGTTAAATTTCTTTAGCGTTTATGTCAAAATGCAATAAACTTTTCTGTCAGACTTCTGTAAAATTGTCAGTAGTTTTAAACCTTTCTATGATGATCTTTAAACATACTGAAAAAAGGCGAGTTTGTAATATACAAAGCGCTATTAGAATTCAATTAAAATAAGTAATATTTATTTTTTTGGCTAAACTGATTAAAGTTTTCAGGCCTTCTTCACCGCAATATTTACTTATATTCTTTTGACTAATGGGAAAATACTTAAAATATTAATGAAATTTTGTTTATACTCTTTTCAGTCTTTCGTCATATCGGAATTTTAATTTTCCATTTAAATGCAAAAAACTTTCTACTACAATAATCTAGAAAGAGGCAAATCTCAAGCTTAAAATCAAAGCAAGAAATTTCCGTCAAAAAAGAAATTCAGAATATATTTTTAGTATTTATTGAACCTAAAGAACTGTCAGTGTGTAAAGTAATAGAAAATACAGATCACACATTTTTTTTAAAGAAATGTCATTCGCGATTTATGAGAAATGGTTTATAGTTCGTCCTTTAGTGTTTGGCCACAAGACGAGCCGGTGTCGCTGAGGTATGGGAAGAGATCTTCGGGCATGGGAGCGTCTTCTAAATCTCTTGCGAGTTTGAAGTATCGTCTCCGTACATGATGAGCTGCGGCTTTTGGTTGACGACTTCGTGTGAAGACACCTTTCTTGTTGCCACCAACTCTTGTGACAGTTTGTGCTGTCTTAAAGTCAGCAAAGTTCCAAATGAACTCTCCTGGAATGGGTAATTTTCGAGATAGTTACGAAAAGGTTAGGTTATTTTATAGATGTACTAACCTATGAAGAAACCTCGTGATCTGAGGATGTCAAAGGCCTTGAAGTGACGAGAAAACAGTTCGACTTGGTAGTCTTCGGTCCACACGAATGGTGGTAGAAGATGGAGTCCTTCGACCGTATCCGCTCCGTATTCTGACATTAGTACAGGTTTTTGGTGCTTCATGTGCCAAGCTGTTGCTTCTTCTACAACTCGACTTGTGATCATGTTGAGCTCTCCTGGATTCGAATACCATCCGTTGTAGCGATTGAACATAAGGATGTCCATATGACGAGCTGCGCGATCGTTTGTAAGAGGAACTGCAATGGCTGCACTTACGGGTCGCGTAGGGTCTAGCATTCGCGTAAACTTAGCCACTTGGCCGAAGTAGCCGTCCGCCATGAGATCAGCAGTACGGGGCTCATTGGCAATTGACCACATGATAACACTTGGATGGTTCTTGTCTCGATGGATGAGCTGTTCCATTGAGGACTTGTGTTTTGTCAGAAGGGCTTCGTTGTAGTTCACTGTGTCAACGCTAGGACATTCATCGATAATCATTATTCCGTTCTCGTCAGCAAACTCCATGGCTTCTTCTGAGTAAGGGTAGTGAGAGGTTCGATATGCATTAGCTCCTATCCAGCGTAGAAGGTCGTAGTCGCGAGTCAGTAGAGCTAGATCTAGGCCCTTACCCCTGATCTGTGGAAAAATACAGATTATTTACTGAACTGGTGAATCGGTGCTTCTTGGGCAGAATATCAGGCTACGGTAACATCAATTCTAATTCTAACTGAAATAGGGCGTCTGAGAGAGCGTGGCGTTTCTGGCTGGAAAATAAATATCTCACAGCCGTACTTCTTAACTATCTATCCTACTTATCTCGTGTGTACCAGGGTACTGTGGGGTAGCTGGGATCATGAAGTCGGACCGCCTAGAGGTACACGGTAAAAACTTTTGGACACTGACCAAAATATTGGAACAAGTTTTCCTTGGAACAAATTTTTTTGGAATCAATTTGTACCTAGAGAAGATATTTGTTTGTTCCAAAAAGTTTCCTTTACAATTTCGTTACAAAATACAGTTACAATTTTGTTAAAGTTTTCTTTTGGAACCGTTTTGATACAGTGGAATGTCTTCAAATTTGAGTTGATTTCGTTTTATACAAATTCGTTCCCGAAATTTGGAGCAGAATTTGTTGCACTCAGCTGTTTTGTTCCCACTGTCAGGATCAAATTGGTACATATTTTTTTATAACAATATTATTCCTACATTTGTAACATATTTGTTCCAAAAATTTTCGATGTCCGTGGACGAGGTAATTTTTGGAACCAAATTGTTACTCATATGGGGAATATTTTTGTTTCCATTGTCGGGAACAAATTCGTGTAAAAGATTTCGTCTTACAGTTAAGGCCTATACTTCAGTCGAAATGGATTTCGGTGGCGAAAGTTCATAAGGAACATCAAATAAGAATCAACTTAAGAGTGTTTTATACAGACGCGTGCATGACGAAATCATATGCAAGTGCTGGCAGCAAGAGGGGAAGGGAATCTCGAATTAAAAAAGTGAAACCATGTAGCACGAAAATTGCCACAGATTTGGCGTCCGCTTCACTTCGGTGACGGGTGACTGAGTGTGACAGGAGGGATACGCTTTTATACTAGACGAGCTACTTATTGGAACAAATTCATTTCTAATATTGGGTATCTTTTTGTTCCTCCTAGAAGGTACAAATTTGTTCAAAAAATTTTCGGTGTCCGTGGACGAGCTAATTTTTGGAACAAATACGTGCCGAAATTTTTTACCGTGTAGCAAGCGGGAAAGCCAAATTTATTGATTCCGAACCTGCGATTGGAGTATTTCAAAACACCAAGCGGTCTGAGCTACTACAGAAAACTGTCACTTGTCCAGAATGTCCAGACGTGTTCCAAAACCGCAGTTCTAAGACTAAAACAGGGGGAATTAATGTCAAGGGGTTATACGGCGTCGGTTTGCTAATCTTCTCATCGGACACGATCTAAACGAACACCTCAACAGATTGGAGGGACATACAGTGTAATATGAACTGTAACAGATGTAATAACACAGAGGGAACGATCCTACATTATGTATGCGACTTCCCCAGTCTCAAATAATACAAGACGAGTGTTTCTGGATAAAGTGGTGCTCACGTGGGAAGAAATCACAAATCAAAAGCCGTCCAGAAACACTGAGTCTCCCTTGATTTTCATAATTTTATTCTTTACAACGTGCCGAAATTGTTTCACTGCTCTTGGACATGGATCACAGTTTGTGCCGTAGTGTTCACCATTCGACTGCCTAACATAGAATGCACTTTGTGTTTTCGTTCATCATGTGGCGGAAGCGAAGCAAATTTCGGGAAGGACCGGAATTTCTCTGGAATACCACCGATCTCCGCAACGATCGGTTCTACTGTGACTGGTCTCACAGAGGTAACCCACCTGTGGGAACCAGTTTCCACAGTAGCACAACCACTCGATACAGAAAGGATAGAGAAGGATAGGGAGATATATGAGCCTTATCTACTCGTAAATGGGAAGAGGAAATAATGGAAATTTTTTTTTGGATGTTACCGCTACAATCACTTGTTACATTATATCGGACCGACTTCTAAGCCAGCCTGTCTAATGGCATTCATCCGGAAGACTGACTGGCTAGGTACACAGTCCTTGAATTAAGGAGTTAAGAACTAAGATTTGGGTGCAGACGGCGAGCTAGCAAATGCGGTGAGGAAATCCGGGTATAATGAGAAGTCATGCATTGCATTTACAATAAGTCCTCGCGGATGTTGGCCTATGCGGACGACATCAATATCATGGGCCGCTCCACACTCGCGGTTAAGGAGACTTTCGTCGAAGTAACAGCAGCAGCTTAGAGGATGGGACTCAAGGTTAACGAAAGTCAAACAAAGTACATGGTCACTGGCGACACAGCATCCAGATCCCGTCAGAATGTCACTTTGGACGAGTGGAATTTTGAGGTTATTAAGGACTTCAAATACCTCGGATCGGTACTGACGACGGGTACCCAGCAACGAAAGTTCGCGTTTGGTACCACAGTGCAAGAATACCTGAACAACTACCAGTCACCTTATGGGAATTTAACATAGCGTGACCCTTTGTGACTACTAGTCAATGTACAGTCAGTGGCGCTAGAGTGGTGGCCACCGCTCTGAACTAGAAGAAGTTTATCATGGTGGCCACCGCGCTCCGAACAAATTAGGAGGCCGCCACTGTCGCAGCCTATAACCGCGAATCTTTTCGTTGCTGGGTAATGAAGTCGGAATAGAGATTACTGAGAAACTCGCGGCGAGGAGTAGAAGTTACTGGAATGTCTCGCGGTCAACAAAGATCAAAATATACAGAACCATACTGAAGCCAGTCATAACGTATGGTCTGGAAACAGTACCGTTAACCCGCATAGAGGAGAGAAAGCTGCTGATCTTTGAGAGACGGGTCCTACGAAGAATCTACGGGCCTTTCTGTGAGGAAACTACAGGTGAATTCCGAACAAGGTTGAACCACGAACTGGAGGAGCTTTATGGAGAGGCCGACATTGTAGCCTTTATTCAGGCGAGAAGACTGAGCTGGCTCGGTCACATTTGCCGTATGCCATTATAGAGGATGCCCAGGAAACTGTATGAGCGAAATTCGGAGGAGCCGAGGAGAAGGGGGCGTCCCCGGACGAGATGAAAGAACATAAATGGCGAGGTATTGTGCAGGAGGCCTTGTCTCTTAAAGGGACATAAGTGGCCACTTAAGTAAGTAAATAAGGCAAGCTAGCAAGGACGAAGAGCATAAGAAAGGTGAAGAGGCTGCTTTGTTTCATAGTTACTTACATCAGAATCTTCATGCCGTCCAAATCCACGGAAGTAGATGGGTTTCCCGTTGATTAGGAAAGACGTTGCGTTCCAACTAAGCGACCTTATTCCAACTTTCAGTCGGTAGATATCTATATTCTTCACCGTAGACGTAGATAGAAAGACTTCCATTTTGTAGAGATACCCTGGCTGAGGATGCATCAAATAAGGCCACCAAGGTTTAACGTCCGGAATTTCTATTGAGGCTTGTTCATTGCAACGGGTGGTATTCGTAGCAATAACATTGTCGTCTGCATCGGAGATTTGGATAAAGGCAATCAGGTTGTCGTCTTCTGTGTCATTGGCAACAATTTTGTAATTGATGATTCCAGTATCTTGATCGAGATCCGTTGACACAATTACGTCTTCTATGTGGATTTTTGAGGTAGTGTAGAGATGTACTGATCGGTGGATACCGGCGTAGTTGAAGAAGTCGAAGGTGTAGGTTTGCACTAGATTCATGCCGAAGTCGGTGGGTACTTCCAGGACATTGCCTTGTGGAATAGTTGTTTGGATGAGAACATTGTCAACGAGAACGGTTACTCGGTTCTCTTGACCGAAGTTCAAAAGTTCTGTGATTTCAGCTTCGAAAGGCAAATGTCCGATTTCATGTCGAACTGCTCGATTTCCGTTGATCCACTGAAATGGACAATAAGAGAAATCTAAGTGTATCTTCGGCGCAGGAGTCAAAATGAAGATCTTACCACAATAGCTTCATAGTGAACACTAGAAAACCGTATCCAGACGGATTTATCGGCCCAAGATTGTGGTACAAAGAACCGTCTATCGTACCAAACAGTTCCGACGTGGTCCCTCAGTGAAGAGTTTGTCGTGATATCGTTATAGCTGGCAGGCACTGGCATTTGAATTGTTGGTCCTACTTTAGTCAGATCACGCTCGTACCACTTCTCCTCTATTCCTTTGGCTGGATGTCGAGTATCTGAAGCAATGAAGTTCCACATTCCATCTAAGCACCTTACTTCTCTTGTCTCCGAATCTCGGGGATACAGAAGCCCCCGCGTGAAAGCGGGCGGATGGTGTGTGGCCATAATCATAAGGGTGAAAACCACTTTTCCAAATAATCCAATTATTCCCATAATCGCGAATGAAATCACTGCAAAATGAGATAGAACCTTTAAACGCCTACCAACTGGTTTGCTATTGTTATTCAAAAGTCTGTATTGTGCTCTATGCATGGTCAGCCATCGACTGAAAAGTGTTTTCTAATGGTATAAAATTTGTTAGAAGAGTTACTTTATCAGCAAATTTTGCGGCCTTCAATATTCCACGATACTCTCGTGAGCGCTTTCAATGCGCAATTTTAGTGTTCCCTTTCTTTTGTGACGAATGATAAGAATTTTTGGCTTATCTTCTGTACCACGTTTATGGAACAATAAACCAATTACAATGCATACTGAGTTCTTAATAGAATTTGTTTTAAAGAATTACCGTAAAAGTTTATATAAGAAACTTACAATTGTTTATTTACTGTGATTCTTATTGTTCACGAAGTTTTCAAGAATTTTCTGCATGGAAAGAGTCGCTCGAAGTAAAACGAGTCGGATTAAAAGAATAAATAAACATTGATAAGAAATATTTTTTTATTGAAAATGTGTTGACGTTTTTTCTATATCATTATATTGAATCGATTTATCTAAGTTTAAGCAATACATCTGTGAATAAAAATGCTGATAAGCACAAATCTAAATTTTCTTGAAAACATCACCAAAAGGAACGCTTAGGGATCGATCGCGAACTTCTGAAGTGGTGGGAGATCGACAGGCGTAGGCTACGGGTGACTTTGTACCCTTGCTCTTCTTAAGGGCCCAAATAGGCGCAAGTGGATCCTTGAGAATATTTAGCCTATAAAATTTCACAGTAAAGATTTATCCCAAACTGTTATACACTGAGGACTTAGGATCATTGCTTAGGGACTCTGTGCATAAATTTCCTTTGCCTAATCGCATGTTGCTAAATTTTACAGGCTAAATATTCTCTAGGAGCAGCCTGAGTCTATAAACCCTTACACTTACACAAGCTTTTTTAATTCTAGCACTTAAGGATGGTCTTTACTGATCGTATACAACAGATCAGATTAATTGAAGACCATCCGTAAGCGTTACGATTAAGTCAACCGTATCTATTCTATCTTCTAAAAGTAATTAGGAATTATACAAATTGTAGATAATAATTAAATAGATAGAAATTGAGTGACAAAATGTTTCATTATCACAAAAAATCTAAAGACTCGTAACTTTACGAGGTCCATCGCCGTCTTAATAATCTTGGTAGTCAAGATTGAGAACAGAACTATGAAAAGTGGTCAAGAAAAATCAAGTTAACTGTTCTTATTTAAGTGAAAATTAGTCATCTGACTTATAATTTAGAGTGGTTTCTGATAAATTTTGAGTTATTTACTAAACAAAATTGCGCTGTTTATCAGTTTATCATCATCTTATGAATACTTTTTGACCATTTAGATTTTTTCTGCCAAAAATTACTTATCAAAAAATCTTTATTAATCAAGAACGTTATGAGATTTTTGTAATAGGACTCAGAATAGTTCACAATTGCTGTGCCATTAAACTGCAATAGTTCAACCAGCAATGGACTATATTCCTGAATGTACCAGAAGTACTTCGGGCCTTTTGGATCCCTTTTCGACGCTGAAGTATCAAACCATCCTCAATAGACAGTCAATTGTTAAGGTTTGACATGAATTTCTGAGAAAACTACTGAAATATTTAATTTTTTATTGTTGTATTTTTTAAAATGCAACAAAAAATTACGTTAAAATTTCAGGTAGAATTTGAAAAGAAATTCTCATGAGATCTGTCATTATTTTTCTTAAAAGAGGAGTTTTGCAATTTTAACAATTTTAATGGTGGTATTTCAATGAAAAATAAGGAATGGAAATCTTTCTACTGAATATTTTGTTTTTAGCAATCTACTGTTCTCAAGTGCTTCTGCATTATCGACTTTACTTTGTATTGGTTCCTATCTTGACTGTTTTCTCCACTCCCAGTGTTCTAAAACCACCAAATGTTCGTGACAGGAACCAAAATACAAAGAAAAGTCGATTATGTAGAAGTGCTCGAGAACCGTAAAGTTTAAAAAAAATGTTCATTTTTATTTGAAGTAGCACTATTAAGTTTTTTCTCTATTCTTACAATCTGAATCTTTTTAAAAAATATTTTATTGTTGTTGACAGTTTAATTTAAATCAATTTAAAGGCCATTACTTTTTAAGATTCTTGTTTTTTTCTTCTTTTGAAACTTGCGTAATATATTAATTAGTTTTTTTTAGTATTTGATGGAATTCGAGTGTTAGAACTATTCGTGCCTTTCAAACTAGAATTCTAAAATTTATTTTTATATCAAATTAATGTTTTCATTATTTTTTTTTGTATTTCATAAATCTTGACTAATATTATATTTTTATATTGAAACTATATTTCAGTTTGTCTTTGTCTCTGCGTACATTTTTATAAATTCATAATTTTGTAATTTGATTAACATTTTAAATATTTGGTCTGATTCTTACATCTTATATAATTATTATTATTATTATTACTTTATTTAATCACAATAATAGAGTCATCCCTTTTATGCCCAGCGCACAATAACTTTTGTTTGTAAACATGTTTTCATAATTTCCTATGATAGAGAGCGAGATGACTAGATCTACATTTCATTCACTCTCACTGAAATGTCAAAAACATGTTTACAAAACAAAAGTTATTGTGCGTTGGTCATTACAATTGTGATATTTAAAAAAAAAATAAAAAAATAAAAAAATAAAAAATAAAAAAAATAATAAAAATAATAACACCTATATTTCTATTACACATGGTTACAGTAGAGTACACCAAAAGCTTTGGGATCAGTACAAAATATTTATTAGTACTAAACGTTCATGTATTTATAACCACATTTTAATGAAATTCGTTGTATGTACGACTTTGATAATTTTTTAAAATTTTTTTTTAATATTTTTTTTTATACAGTAGAGTTCCTCAAATTTGAACATTTGGGGGGTGTAGATGACATTTCTCACTCCTCAAATTTGAACAATATTTTCAAAAACGTAACGGAAGTTATGTGAAATCTGCTTTCCCTAAATTAAGATAAATAACTTTAAAGAATATATCAATGTAATTTGTTGTGAAATATATGGAATTTAGTGCGGAAGTTAATATAATACAATAATAATGAGGAAACACCAGAGAAAACTAGTTCTAATTCAGACTCCGCGCAAAAATTTCTTCACATAACCTCAAATTCTAATTTATATAAATTTAATATAAATTTTATAAAACAAATTAAATTTATATTTCAAATATTTTAACAGAGAACTCTAAACACGTTCGAATAATACTAATGTATCTACACTGAGTGAGAGAAATCCGAAAAAGTTAAAATAACATTCCGGAAATGTTAATTTTACCCTGCAGTATTGATCCGAAATCCGTGTAAATATTACCTTTTTTAGGTGTATTAGGGGTTAAAGTAACCCTTTTTCATGTTAATTTTACCCTTAAAAAGGTGTAAAATTATCATTAAAAAATGTTGATATATTTTTACACCAAAAAAGTGTTAAAATTATGAGGAAAAAAGTTAATCGCACCCTCTTTTTTTCTCAGTGTATTAGTACTAAACGTTTATGTTTGTACTAAAAAGACTGAGAACGCATTAGAGGGAGTTCCGGTTCCGGCTTAAGTGAAAACGGATTCAAATTGAATTGCCTACTATTGGGAGCTCATTTATAAAATAATTTTTGAAATTTCCCTAAATATTTTTCACACGGTGAATTGGACATGCATTTTCTTTTGTGCCGTTGGCGCTGAATTTTTTTGTATACATCACGGCATTTCCGTAACTTATTCCAAAGACCTCTCCTGTAGGTATGCTATTTTTTCTGTGTTACTGGAGTTAATTTGCGGGATT
This sequence comes from Phlebotomus papatasi, assembly GCF_024763615.1. Taxonomy (NCBI): domain Eukaryota; kingdom Metazoa; phylum Arthropoda; class Insecta; order Diptera; family Psychodidae; genus Phlebotomus; species Phlebotomus papatasi. The sequence continues at coordinate 10,384,608 of NC_077223.1, forward strand.
TTTTGGTCCCGATAATTTCTTTGAAAGAGGAACTCCCTATATCTTTTATTTTTAGTACTATTCCTCGAGAGAATTATTTTAATTGCAGTAGCATTAAAATCATGTTTTGATTAATTTTTTGTGTGTACGACCTTGATAAAAACTTTAGTGATAATGAGACACGTTTGCTAGATCATAAATCACACCTGAAATTGATGATCTTTGGCATTTTTCATTTCTCCTATGACTGGATTTGATGTAAATGACTTTTGAAAATGAAATTAATAGCCCGTCTCAAGTATAAGGATTTATTTATTGCGAGTCTCAACCTCAGCAAATATTTGCGAACAGACACTTTTTCGGTGGTCTTCCCATTAGAATTAATTAATTTTTCCAACACTGAATTAACACACGAAAATATTCTAAAAACTTGGATGATCTTAAGGCGTTTTTCTGGTGTTATCTGGAAGACATTTTTTTATCATTGCTCGATGTTCGAGGAGAAACAATTGTATTTAATCCATGGATTTTATTTTGAGTATTTTGTTCATTGTTTCTCTATCTAACTGTTACCGGTCTAGAGATCAACCAGTTAGCAATTTTGCGGGATTGTCCAAGGATCATCGTAACCTGAATGTGCTAAAATTGGTTCAGACCGATCATAAATTTTAAGTAAATCTGAAACATTTTTATATGAATTTCGAGGTGATTTAGAAATCGGTTAAAATCGGTTATGAACAGATTATTTTTAAGGACATACACTGAGAAAAAAAAGAGGGTGCGATTAACTTTTTTTCTCGTGGCTTTAACTTTTTTTAGGTGTAAAAATATATCAACATTTTTTAATGTTAATTTAACACCTTTTTAAGGATAAAATTAACATGAAAAAGGGTAACTTTAACCCTCAATACACCTAAAAAGGGTGATATTTACACGGATTTCGAATCAATACTGCAGGGCAAAATAAACATTTCCGGAATGTTATTTTAACTTTTTCGGATTTCTCTCAGGGTAGCACTGTAATCACGAATTCGAGCATTTAGCAAAGCTGACACGCTTTTCCACCCCTTTCTTATTAACACAGAATCAATTTTGAGAATTTTGTTAGCTCTAAAAATTACCTAAAATATTTTTTAGGCGAATTAAAGCTTTTGGTTAATTATTTGACATTTCAGTTAACTTTTTTTTTGTTAAACTCCACGTTAAGTGATATTTAGCTATCCAGACGGGAATATGTGGCAATGACTTTTTTAATTGGGAGACACCAAAACATTGATTAATTACTAAGGCACGAATCTTGAGGTGTTGTCTTCAATTTCACAGAAATCACCGCGACTGAAATGGTGGTTGAAACGGGATTTTCCAGAAATGATCACTCAGCAAAACTCACCTGAACACACAGATCCTATTTTGCTGGAGTTCCTCAGCAAACTGCCTCGAAGAGCGCGATCGTGGTGTCTTTATATATGAGCACCAAGACACCTTCGTGGTTGACCCAGTGGCCAGGACTGGATGCAAGATCGTGGATGATGGCGGGATGATTTGAGCCGCGAGAGGGTTAATGGACTCACGATGGGAGAGTCCGGATCGTACGCCAGAATCTCACCCGCCAGCAAAAACTGCCAGCAAACATTTTAACTGGCCACATGGCTCTTCAAACATTGCGCACACATTCTCACCAAGTTCAGCGACACTGGGAATTTATTGATTTTTTTCTCACACTTCACAATGCCGACTAACCCGATGCCACCAGCTTCACAAAATTTTCGCCTCTATCGCCCTCCCCAGGGAACCCACTGCCCCATGGAGTTGGTGGATTTTTTTTGCGTTATTCTGGATCCACCGTGCCTTCAAGAGACGTCGCAGGCAGTTGGCGGGAAACGTGGGACAAGTAGATGGAAAGACGCGAAGAACACCAGGCACGCGTCCGTTGCGTAATGCAAACGATGAGGCACTATAGATGATGGCACAGTAAAGTTTCCCGGCACTTCCAACCGTCTCACTCACGTTAAGGTAGGCTTTAAATTTCCTCGAAATATTGGCACTTTTCAGCACTGATTTTGAAGATGTCTCGAACATTTATCTCATGAGAAGGGGTAATACTTTAGTACATGACTGTTCCCATGTGCTCCTGCATAATGGTGCCATTCTAATGGACAGTTTTTTTGTACTTTACTGTCCTCAAATGCTTCTGCATTATCGACTTCCTTTTGTGTTGGTTCCTGTCTCGGCTGTTTTTCCAGTTCTCGCCATGTTCTAAAACCACCAAACAATCGTGATAGGAACTGACACAAAGAAAAGTCGATAATGCAGATGCACTTGAGAAGCTCGAGAACAATAAAGTGCAAAAAAAAAGCATGTTAATTTTTATTGGAATAGAACCATAATTGACTTTTCTTTGGGTTGGTGCCTTTCATGACAGTCGTAACAGGAACCAACGAAAAAAGTCAGTTAGGCAGAAGCACATGAGAACAGTCATGTACTAGAAAAGTGTTCAGTAGAAATATTTCCCTCTTCGTTCTTCAATGGAACTGCACTATAATCCATAATATTATCCATATGACACCGGATATGTACTAAATTTGAACTAAATCTTATAATGGGAAGTAGGTCAAGTTTAAAACAATTTCAAAAGTCGCAATGGAGCCTCATATATGTCTTTTTCAATAAATAGTTTACTAATCGATAGTTTAAACTCCCAGAGCTATACGTTAGATGGCGTTATCTTAATCAATTTTCAATTTTTGTTTGAATTTTCAAACACCATTATTTATAGGCTTGAAAAATAAATAAATAGATAGAAGCTACTTATTATAAATCTTTAGAAAATATAGAAACTCTGTTTTTCTTAATTCCATTTTTGCGCCCATTTTGACAGATTTAGGCAGAGCGATACAAAAACGTTCTTAGTCATTGAAGTTGTTTTTTATTAGAGAAAATTGCACTTCAAGCTTTTCAAAATTATGTCCCAAAACGAAATTCCTAAATAAAAACAGCTTTCAGACAATTTATCGATATAAATTTTATGTTAATCCGATTTTGATGATTTTAAGTGGTTAAAATAGCTCATAAATAGTCTTTAAATAGTTTTGAGAAAGCAAATTGCGATCAAAAGCAACTTCAGTTTTTCTTTTTTATAACACTCGTAGGAAGATTTCAACGAACTTTCTATTTAAATTTCAATATAGGGGAAAGGCTCATAATTTTGTCCAGTTTATTATTTTGGTCACTTTGAGGATAAAATTGGACACTAAAAATAAATTGATTAAAATGATGGATTTTTATTCCAATATTTGATGAACAATTAATTCTATCTAAATAATTGTTCTTTTTGGAAGACTTTAACACTAAATTCGTTAAATTTTGAATATTATTTGAGTTAAAATTGCTTTGTTGAAAATTCAGTGTGAGCAATTGCTTACGAGAAATATGACAGAACTTCGTGTTTACTTCAGTCTTATTTAGCTGTGGTGAAGTACTAACAATGTTTCGTCGGTTTTTTTGAGTGATATTATTGAATATTCATTGAATATTGTGTTGATGATACACGTTAGTAGTGATTTGTACATTTGACCTGAAGTGAGATTTGGCTTGTGAATTAGATTTTTCGTGTGAAAAATGGGAAATTTTTTAAGACATTTACCATTTAGGTGAAACTCCTTATTTTGGACAGGTGTTTTTCTCACGAAATTTTGTGAAGTTTTGGCTTTTGTGATGACTAGGTTGGACAAATGCCTGGAGAAACAAAGGAGCATCATCTCTACGAACGAGATGTAGCGAGAAATGCCTTGAAAGGCTCCCGGAAAGGCCAGGGAATGAGCGAATCCGCAAGTACTTGGAGTATCGAAGTCAACTCACTTTAATGAATGATATGGAAAGTTTCCGGGTTTCTTGTGAGGTTCTACGTTTCCCTTACATGACCAGGAAGAGGACTTGGTAAGATTGGTTCATGAAATGAAGAACAATGGGCACCCTGTTGAGGCGGATTAGCTGTCCAAATTTACAGCCAAGTTGTAAAAATTAATAACCAAGTTGTCCAAAATAAGAGTCAAATTCACCTGTACATATCCATTCATTTTTAAACGTATTAAAACAAATTTTATTAAAAATTAGACGATAATTGCCAAATTTCTAAAAAACCCTTCTGAAAAGAGAGTAACAAAAAAGTCAATTAGTATTGAGAATATAGCACTTCAAACTTGGAACATCGATGCTTATAAGCAGACTGGACCAAATTATGAGCCTTTACTCTAAAACCAATTATCATTTTTTTTATAATCTCATATTTTATTAGCAAAGACGGAAACACTTCCAGAAAAATCTCTCCAAAACGTCTAAAACATTTACAAAATTGACTTTTCTTGAGTGAAAAATCCAATAAAGAAGAGAACTGTTCTTTTTATATATTTTAAGATTAAAAAAAATTTAAATTCAATTTTTTAGCAGATTTTATAAGTTGAAAATTTGCTAAAACCACTAACGAGACTTTTCTTTGAAGAAAATGACACAATAACTTTTGTTTAGAAAACATGTTTTTGACATTTCAATAAGAGTGAATGAAACATAGATCTAGTCATCTCGCTCATTCTCATTGGAAATTTTGAAAACATGTTTACAGAAAAAAGTTATTGTGCACTGGTCAATATATTTTTTACACTTTTCCAAAACAAATGTACTACCAATTAGAATCTATTGATAAACACTCAGAAAACGGCAGTTCTAACTTTGTATGGGATTTGCAAAAATGCAGCTCTTGTCTGTAAGAATATTTTAAGAGCCGAATCAACCTAAACATGTCGTGCTTAGAATCAAGAGCTATGTTTTCTAAAACAGATCATCTAAGAGCTGCCGTGTCTTGAGCGAGAGAGAGTACCGTCTCTCTAGAAAATTTTCAGTGGCTTCCAGTGCTGTCAAATGACAGACAAAATAATTCACAGTGCAATTAATTCGCAAAGTTGTGATTGTTTTCGCGAGTTTTTTCAATAAAATTATAGTGAAAATTGTGGGGAGAAGCCTCTACAAGTAGTGAAGTGTCTTGTGGTGCAAAAAAATACAGTGCCGATAGGAATTATGTGGATATTTGGAGAATTTATGCTCGAAAAATAGGAAAATTTTTTTCCTGAAAATTAGAATATTGTGCCCCACGAGCTCGCTCAAGTGTCTGGAGTGTTGTGAAAAGGTGATTTTTTATTTTGAAAACTTATATAGCGGAAAAATTAGAAGATTTTTGTGATATGGTTCGGGTGAAAAAAAAATTGTAAACATGTCGGGCATCTCGCTCAGCGATAGTCGTATGGAGAAATATCTGCCCAAATGTGAGTTTTGTTTTAGTCCAAAATTGATCAATTTCGTTCAGACTTTAGGAAAAATATACTGAAAGTGAAATATTATAAATTAAGAAGTGTATACGGTGGTAGGGAAATAAAGAAAACGTGAAATTCTATTGCTTTTTTTAATTGTGAGTGTACGTCAATATTGTTGCGATACAGCAGCAAAAATCTGATACTAAAATCAAAACACGTTATGCTTTGCTTCAAGAACTGCTTAGTATTTAAAATTCCTCCAGAGACCATTTTTGCCATCTATGAAAATTCAAAGACTGTACGTTCTTGAACCAAAGCATGTTTTAAAATAAATGCTTTCTTTCAAGTAAAATAGTCTTTAAGCTCAACACACAAATGCCCGTTCTTGTATCAAGAGCTAAATTAAGAGCTGTTTCCACAGAGCTGTTTTCTGAGTGAAGAATCATTATGACGTTGGTTACAAATACCGCCAGTACGTACAGACTTTGACAGCATCGTCTATCGGTGAACAGCGAGAACTTTTTTGTACACCCAATATTTAGAAAAAAAAATCAGGCTTCGCACATACTCTGGCTTCGAACACTTTATATCCCATTGTCCTTTAATGCATCTGACTTAGTTTTTCAGGAAATTGGTGACTTAAGACTATCTAATTGGGAAAATATGAAGTGTTCGAAGCCAGAGTATGTGCGAAGCCTAATTGCCTTCCCCTATTTATGATTGATTTATTGGTCATAGTAATTTATTTACTCATTATTTCTATTTATAAATGATTGATGTATGAAGATTATATAATGAAAACCAAAAGCATTTATTTTTCCAATTTTTCTGAAACATTTCAATGGTAATTTGAAGCTTAACATTGCTTCAGTGAATCAGAGCGATAAGAATAGCTTCTTCAAACAGCTTCTAAGATCAGATGATTTGCCTGGACTGAAAACCAAGTACATTCTTCATTTATTCATAATGTCTTCATGTTTACCTCTCCAGGAATTTCAATTGCCTATTTACACATTCTTCTTAATGATGCCATCAAATATTTGCTAAATGCAAATTCCAGTTCCAAAAGGGAAGTCTGTACCTACCTATGTGTGAGATACTGTTATGAACGGAAGCTTTTTGAGCTTTGTGGTGAATTTGTGAGCTTTATACATAGACATCTGTCGGGAAATTGCCGCGACTATAATTCAAAAGAGGAATTAACGGAAAGAATCTTGTATTTTTATTTACTGTGAAGACAAGAAAATAAAAAACAAAATCGCCGGTTTGTGAGGCGGAGACAAAAATAACTCCTCATGAGAATGCTGACGTGTGAAAAGATGACACATGACATTCAATTTTCCATTGAGGAGCATAAAAATTGAAAGACAACAAAATATATAGCAATAGGCCGTGGGCGCCAACACAGGATGTTGTTTGGCAAAGAAAATTTCCTGATAGTCTCTCAAGGATTCTCTTGTGGTGCTTCAGGGAGACTGAGATTCAATCTCAATTGCGAAATTGCACATGAAGAGCTAGAAAAAGGGTGGAGAAACATTCTCCCGGTTGATGAGGAGGAACACCTTCGATGGCGAAAACGATTCCAGTAGTACAGAATATTACAAGAAGTGGTCAATTGCACGATGTGCGCCAATTTGTGGAAACCACATCGTGATGCGCCACAAATTGTCCGCCACCGGAATCAATTAACGCAAATCATTGCTATATATTTTTATCGCGAGAGCAAGAATGGTGCAAATGTACGGCGGAAATGAGAAGGAGGCTTTCAATGATCTGATTTAATTCATATTGATAAATATAGAATGTACACGAATTGATGTACGTTGCAATTGGTTGCCTCATTTATAAAATTACGTCAGAAATCTGTAAGATGGCGCATTGTTACATATGAAAAAAAGAGACAAAAAATGTCAAAATGGCGTCAGCAGGGAACGCTGAGAAATTTAATGAGAACCTTGCTGCTCTATGCATAATTAATTTTTAACATCTTCATTATAAAATAATTATGTTTAAAAGTGAACTTAGGGTTGAAAAACCAGACTTGGAACATTTGGCTTGTAATCATTTTGAATTTATGCAAAATTTTAGCGCAATAAAATTTATTCCAATGCAAATTATCGACAAAATGGCGTTGGTTGTGGCGGAGCTTTTACATTATTATTATTATTAATCGTGCCAGGAAATGTTTGTTACAATTTAATCATGTTTCAATGTCGTATTGCATCCGTGTTGGAAGAATCTGCTGGTCGTAATTCGCTTTAGGAACGCCTATAAGTTAAGCCGGGGATCTATAGGCCCAAGAGCCAACAGTCTTGCCTATTGCGTCACTGAGATCCCCAAACTTTTAACTTGAATAGATTTTAGTCTAATTGGGAATATCTCCGGAAAACTGCTCTCCGAAGCTTCGTTCTTGATGGATGACAGGCCTTGAATATGTGGAAATAGTGGTTAAAATATTGTCCTGGCGGCTCCTTCCTAGCTCTCTCAGACCAATCTGGATATTTTTATAAAAAAAAACCCGGATCGAAGACCAAATTTCTTTCAGACACTAATTCCTTAAAAATTTCTAATAAAATATGCACAAATTAAATAAGCACATTTTAATTACTGAAAGACTTCCTAAGTGCAATATGAATGGATTTTTATACAGATAGAAACACTCGAACCTTCTCATTACTACAATCTTAATGCATCTTAATTGACATTTTGAAAAGCACCCAAAAACACCCAAAGTGAAATTTCATATTTGTGTCACTGGCGCTAATGTCGCTAATCCTCGTAAATTTTACTAGACCTCATGAATTTAGAAGCTCAGCCTGATCCCCCAAATTTTAGGCTGATCCCTGAGTGTATTAACACTAATCCTCATTTTTCTCTTATTTTCCAAAGCAAAAACCCTATTCTCTGAACTAAGGTAAAGCGCCCTCAAGTCGACCTGTAGAGTTATTTATTCAATTTATTTATATTTTCACTAATATTTGGCGTATAATCTAACATTAATGGGTCAATTATTCCATAAATAAATAGGAATCAGTGACAATTTTATAGAAATTCACCATTAAAACATTCAAATATTGACCACCGGTCGAGACGAGGAACCGGTCGACTCGAGGGCACTTTACCTTATAGGCTATACAACTAACTATTTTCTATTAGGGTAAATTAAGCTAATTCAAAACCTGCTCCAAATGGAAATTTTTCGCTATGCCAAATGGAAACGTCATTGTTTTCACGATAATTACAATACTAAATTATTATATCGCTCCTTGGAAATTACAAGGGTCCAACTTAATCTGAGTCATTTTTCAGGAGACAGCATGAAAGATTCAACTTTGTATAAATAATTATCTCAATTAAGTATGTTAATAAAAATAATTTAATTCTTTGCTATATGTATGAGCATTATTATAAACATCGAAACATATATATTTTTACCTTTTAAAATATGTTCTTTTTAATGAGTTAGCTCTTTGTCATTCTAAATGATGCGCAAATTTTCATGAAATTAGAATGACACGGGATCAACTTGCTTGAGTTAGTCCCTTGTTTCACAAAAATTTGAACGATAAATCTATTTTGTGCCCCTTGACTTCAAACAAAATCGCGCAAGCAATCATAAAGGGTAAAATTACGACAAACTTTTTTAATAACGAAATTTAATGACTCATATCATCTGAAATTTTATTAAATTCTCTGTCTAAGTGCATTTAAAACCTAAAAATCGCCAAAAAGTGAGTGGCCCCTTGTAATTTCCAAGGAGCGATATTTATAGATTTTCTGTACCACAGTTTCATTATTTAGTTAATTTTGCTCCAAATAAAGCGAAAATCAATTCATATTCACAAATTTTAATTTATTAATTTCTCAGAAAAATTAAAAGTGTACCTTTTCACCATCGAATTTTTCATCGATCGACCATGTTTTCCAATGAAAAACACAATGAGGTGACTGTTGTTTATTTGTTTTGTTTAACATTTATGTCATATTTATGGCTAATTTTAGTTAAATTAAGTGCTAATCTTTATTGTTAAGGGTACGTGAAGTTTTCAAATGAAGTAATTACCTATTTCGTAAACAAAAAGGGTTTTTCTGAAGTTTCTGCAAATGCTTCAATAGGAAACTCCGGAAGCATGATTTTCTTGGAGAGATTTTTTATTGTTTTATATGGGAAAGGTGAAAAGATCAGAAATAAGAACAAATCCTGCACTCAGGAGCAACTCAACAAGGTTTTGGAAGCCTTTCGTCGCGGTTTCACTAACATTGTTTGTCTCCAATTAGAAACTTTCCCTTGTCTCCATTTGGATTAATTTGTTTCCAATAGAAGCATTTTACGCTCGTGTATTTTTCTTGTATTTAAGAAGTTTTCAAATTATATCTAAAGAATTTTCACTAAACAGTACCATTCTAGAAGAGTAAAGGAGCTAATTTATGTAATTCTATGAACTTAAAGTGTTTAATCTTCTGTCAAAGTTAAAGCGTCTGGAAATGGTTTTAAATTAGGACATTTACCCTAACTTCGATTTACAAAATATTATTTTTGCTTTGGGAAATAAAAGAAAAAAAAAATAAATGTTCAAAGGTTGCCGCATTCAATGCCAGACCACTTTCCACAAGTTTATTTTTCTGTTTTGGTCAGTAAAAAAAAATGGAAATGACCTAAAATCTTAGATGAAATATCAAGGTGGTTCATCATTTCTTTTTTTTTTCCTTTCATTTTACATTAAAATTTGTCGAGAACTCTTATAAAATATCGTTCTAGAACCGTGTCGAACTCTTTTTCAAAAAATGTTTTTCTATGTGTTTCTTAAAAAAAATATTAATAAGATTAATTTGTACGGAGTTTGAAGTTTTGGAATTTCAGAAAGCTTAAGAATAAGAGATTGAGAACAGTTTCCAGCGCCACATGCGGGACATAACAACACCCTCTCGTGGAGAAAAAGGTTGTAAATTTTCTTAAGATCCGTAAAAAGATTTCTCGTGATAGAATAGTGAAAGAAAATAGAGGAAAATAGGGTAAGTGTGCCAAATTCCGGCCAGCTTGCAATTTCGGCCACCTTTTTTGTTCCTCAAATTTCCGTGAATTTTTAGTTTTTACATACTCTAGAGATTATACAATGCAAAAGAATAACAAAAAATGTAGCTTCGACAAACGAGATGACGTGGAAAAGGTTTTGGAAGAATTCCTAAAGGGCAAAGAACTATGAGAAATAAGGTGGCCGAAATAGGGCACCAAGGCTACGTCTACATTTTTATTCATTTTAAAATGTATTAAGAATGATTTTCTGAGTAAATAAAGACGATAAACTTACAAGGTTCTAAGCAACACTCCTAAAGTAGAAGGAATGAAAAAAATCAATTTCTATTAAAGATATTACATTTCAAACTTGAAACTATGGCGCTTGCATGCAAGTATGCCGAAATTTGGCACACTTACCCTATGGAAATACTGCATGAAAATTTCTATTCATCTTTTACCAATTAACATTGTTAAGTACAATTCTAATTTTTAAAACAATTTGTGCGTGCTTTGAAGTGCAGTGCCCGCTTCGTAATCCGGATGATTGGGAGACAATTTGACAGATGTCCGCTTCGTAATCCGGATGAATTTTTTGAATTTGTTCAACGTCTTGAAAATTTAATACAAGGTTTTTCCGAGAATTAGAATAAAAGTTTTAAAGAAGTTTAAAAAGACAAAATTAGAGAATTCTATGCCATTATACTTCATTTATTGAACAAAAACTTCACAGGATAATTCATTCTCATTGCTGAACACACATGCATACATAACCTCAAAATGATTTTAAAGGTAACCGTCGATAACTCGTCCGGATTACGGCGATCCGGATTAGAGAGCGGACACTGTGTTTAACTTTTTTTTTTAAATATTAATAACGATTCAATAAAAGTTGGGAAGGGTTAACGATTGCAAGGAAACGAGTGATAACAGTTTCAAATGCTTTTGAACACATGTTGACCCACACTCTAAAATTGCAACGCGTATCGTACGAGGATCAAAGATTATGCGTAGGAGAGTTGAGTCTCGAGAGGACTCTATTTGGGAGGTTTGAGATGTTGAAGAGTGAGGGAGAAAGGGTACTGTCTGGAGTAGCGCAGAAGGATGATAGTAAGGGATGCAAAATGGGCCAGACAAGGGATGTGAGAGAGATACTCCAGCTGCAGGAGCTTCCCCAGCAACAGGGTGACTCGGCTGAGTTGAGATTGGGTGGAAACTAGTAGTAGTTGGTGAGGCAGTTCCCACCCAGAAGACGTGCTCAGTGATTGGAGAATTGAGTGAGGCCAGAGCCTGGTGTTGCTTAGCAACGCCCTCCCATGCGACTGGCTCTTGTTCGGCACACGAGGTGAGAGCGCCATGTGTTTGAGCCGCCGAGACCGCCGCTGGCCACTCACGGTTCTCGACTTATCTGACATGAGCCCCGGACTCGGTGCAGTCAGTCGGACTGTGTCTGCTGTACGCGCCGGGAACATCAGCGGAATACGCTCTTCAGAGTCAACCGGAAGAAAAACACAAGGGGACTCCTGGAAGTGATCCCTCACCTGGACTGTGAGATGTGCAGTGATAACGTGTGTGATGCAAAGTGTCCTAGTGGATGGGATGTGTGATAGATTGTGAGGAACGTGTCTAGAGGTGTTAATCCTTGGGACTCCAAGGATTGCAGTGGGTTAATTTTGTGAGAGAGTTAGAGGGAAGGATAGTTGATTTGGAGGACGTGGTGTGAGAATATAAAGGTGTTTCTCACGTGTGGAATAGCGTGGAAAGACACTCAAAATTTTGACCGAAGCGACAAAAGCGCCCCCGAGGGCTGTCGCCCTGGCGTCCTTTTTGGGGGACTCCTACGCCCTTGGTGCAAGAGCACCACCAGCTAAGGATCTCCTAGCATTTGGATCAGTGCTGCAGCACACACAACACAACATAGGTAAGGTGGTCAACATTCTCATCTGTCCTAGAAGTTACTTTGGTCTTAATAAAATTACCTTAGGAAAATTCTGCGTTATGATCTTAATGTCTTTATTAAGAACTTTGTGAAATTGTTTACCAGTATCATTTGCGGTGGTTCCATTTCGTACTATTTCAAGTCTGTAGGATAATTTTACATGGAGAACTAACTTATTCCTGATACTTACCAGTAGGACTTACTTAATTGCCGGTGTATAGGGTAAAGTTGTACAAGTTGGACAATGGTACAATTTGGACAGGGCTTTTTGTCTTGATAAATTTAATAGGGGAAAGTACTCTCCCTTCAAACGTTCATGCCTTCGAATAATGTGAATTTTCTTTTAGTTTTCCTAAGAGACTTACACATTTCTATTAAATATTAGTTGACTTATCATCAATTGTTGATAATTCCATGATAATTTAGTGTAAATCTCTTACGAAAAGAATAGAAATTCACATTATTCGAAGGCATGAACGTTCGAAGGGAGAGGACTTTCCCCTACTTCATTTTTATTTGTATATTTTTAATGCTTTAGTTTTATAATTTGATTCCTTGTGCTTAAAAACAAATTTTGTACTGTATTTATCAAGAAAAAAGCCATGTCCAACTTGTAACACTAATTCCAAATTATATCACTTTACCCTACTTGGTAATAATCAGAAATTCGGTTAATATTTTTATAAAATCGTATTGTAATTTATAAACCGACATAGAATAGAAAAAGTAGATGTTCAGGACTTGGAATTATATGAAATGGAAATACTTCCACAAAGAATATTATTTGTCAACTTATGCTGAAGATTAAAAAATGTGCGAAAAAACAATAATTTAAAAAAAATTTCCGCTCTTATAATTTCAAATTATCTATTTTTTGAAAAAATATAAAATCAGTGATTCTTAAAAAATCGTCGGAAACCAGCATTGATTTTGGAAACCATTTCTCAAATTTGTCAAAGGAAGAAATAGGTCACTATACTGCAAAATCGTAAAGTTTCCGAATTTAAATTAAAGAGTTTCTAGATTTAAAACCGAAATAGTGTCAAGACTAATTATCTCCAATACTAGAGTGTCTACTAGAGTTACTAGTTTATAGTAGATCTGTTAAGCTATTCACTGATGAATTACTGGTGTAATCGCCAGAGGGAGTTTAATGTGTGCAGAATACGTAAATTTACATTGCATCTAGTAACTTAATATTGCGTTTGACATGTGATGATGTTAGCTGCAAAACGATGCCTCAATTACTTAATTTCTGGTGGTTCGTTAGAAAATTATAGTCACTTAAAAATTGAGTTATTTAATACAGAAATAAAAGAAAAAAACAAATTTCAATTTTTTTTTAAAAAAACAATCATCCTCGAAGCTGTTTTACTGATAAAACTAATGCTATCCTTCTTAAAAGGATGGATCATATTAATTCTTTTGAATGATTCATCAGTTAAGTTATATGCTTATCACATAAAAAATGTTATCATAAACTTATTATTCGGAACATCGGAACATATTTCTCACATCTGAGCGAATGTCAAGAATGACTTTTTTACACCGTTTTTATTTGTTTATTCTGTAGTAACATAAATATAAAAAAAACGACACTTTTCAAAAGAAAGGTTAACATTCTTTTTCAATTTTATTTAATATTCATTTTTTCTCCTTTTCGTGTTTTTCTTTCATCATAATTTTAAGAGAGATAACTCTATTATGAGATCTAAATAATATATAAAATTAGTTAAAATAATGTTAGATTTTTTTTTTGAATATGGCATTTTAATATTAAAATATTTATCGCAAGGGAATTTTCACTTCCTAAAAATTTATGCAGTTCTCAAAGTAGTTTAAATGATTTGTTAAGGACTGTACACATTGGGAGCAATTTTCGTCAAAAATTGCTTCTTTGAAGGAAATAGTCCTTCTTCTTCTTCTTCTTCTGTTTTATGTAAGGCTGTCGGACTCACTCGGGTCCATATAGCCAAAGGAAATAGTCCACATTGCTGTAGGTGGAAACGTCAAAGTTCTGTCAAAAACGCAATTTTTGACAGAATTTATTTCTTATCCATGAGTTTATTTCAAATCTTTTATAGTTTTGTGGAAATACAATAAAACGTCAAAAATGTGTTTTATTTAAAAATGTTTTGAATATTGTTTTTTTTTAAATTATTAACAAATCATTATCAAATTTGCTAAGAAGTTGTGCAGGACATGATTAAATTACAGTGCTCGCTTTGTAATCCGGATGATTGGGAGACAATATGCCAGAAGTCCGCTTCGTAATCCGGATGATTTTTTTGAATTTGTTCAACATCTCGAAAATATAATACAAAGATTTTTTTTCTAGAATTTTAATAAAAGTTTTAAAGAAGCTTAAAAAGACATAATTAGAAAATTCTACGCTATTATACTTCATTTATTAAACAAAAACATCACAGGATAATTAATTTTCATTGGTGAAGACACATGCATACATGACCTCAAAATTATTTTAAATGTAACCATCGATAACTCGTCAGGATTACGACGATCATGATTAGAGAGCGGACACTGTATGAAAGTTTTTTAAAGCAACTTCAATAGGGATAAGCGGTTAAAAGTGGTGTAAGTTTTTATATCAAAAGTTATTATTATGTAATGTATGTATTACTTTTTCACAATTAGAATCGTACAGTAGAGTTCCTCAAACATGAACTCAAATTTGAATAACAGTTGGATTTAAAATGTAAAATTTGAGGTTATGTGAGGAAAGTTTCATGTAAAGTCTGAATTAGAACCAATTTTCACTAGTGTTTTTTCAATATTTTATTATATTATATCAATTATTATTATTATTGTATTATATTACTCATCCTGAAAATCCACAAAAAAAAATCAAAAATTCACTTTTTGGAGCAAACGTTTATACACTACTCTTCGTTATCCGACGTGGGGACAGAATGAAATTTAGGTTTTTTGAATCTGGTTAACGGTTTTGACATTTTGTGCTGTGTGAATTTATTTTCTGTCAAAAACAAAAGAATCTTCTTCGTGTTATTAATTAATTAATTAATTAATTAATGTGTTTATGTTTTATTTTGTAGCACGATTGTATGCCAAAAACTTTGATAAAATGAAAATAACACATTAATTCACTTTGGAAAAACTGCATGTTTTGTAAAAAACGTTTTGAATACGTCAATTGTCAGTGTTTGGCAGATGTCACCCGGATATCAAAGTGCCGGATAACGAAAAGCTGAGTATACACACTGTTGTTGACGATTAAAAGTATGACGGAATATCGAAATTTGAAATGACAAAACAATCAGCGCTACAGCGGCGAGTACGTTATCTTGCACTTTAGGATTCCGGCAGATTTTCGTACAGGTTTGGGTTGGGGCTTCACTTTAATGTGGTTTTGTCTCATTGAAAATTTATTACTAAACAGAGCCAGTGATGGCTGGGGAAAACATTCGTGACAGAAACCAAAACAAAGAAAAATCGATAACGCAGAATCACATAAGAACAGTCATGTGTTAAAAAAATGTTCAAGAGAAAGATTCCCCCTTTTCATTTTTTATTGGAATAGCACCATTAGCTATGATCTCTGTGAAATAATTCTCGGGTTATTTAATTTATTGTTTAAGTCTCAATTCTAATCCCAGGTTTACAAAGCGGTATAGACTAGGGCAGAGGCGTGCAAGAACCGTTGAAACCGAATAAACGTCAAATGAAATATGTACAGTGCTGTCTCGCTATATGCACAGTTTGGGTACTTTTTTTGACAGTTCTCTCTCTGAATATGCACAACTTTTTTTGAAATTCCCAACGGTTTTTTTCTTTCTTTTAATAAATTATCATTTTTTTATTGTTCTAGATTTTCCCGTGTTATTTTAAATATAATATGAGACAGAAAAAATAAAATTAAGAAAATTAAAAACAAGAAAAATTAGTTACCAAGAAAATAATTTTCTTTAGTACTTTGTCAAAATGTAAACAAATTGATTTTGAATGCAACCGACACAAAAGCTGTGCATATAGAGAGTGTGCATATAGAGAG
The DNA here is from genome assembly GCF_024763615.1 of Phlebotomus papatasi. Classification (NCBI taxonomy): domain Eukaryota; kingdom Metazoa; phylum Arthropoda; class Insecta; order Diptera; family Psychodidae; genus Phlebotomus; species Phlebotomus papatasi. The sequence goes on from NC_077223.1 coordinate 10,400,873, forward strand.
ACAGCACTGTACGTCAATGGTCAAAACGCTACTACAGTAGACTCTGGCTCAATCGGCTCTTTTTCAATCGGGCGAAATATTTTGTTGTCAATTTTCACGTTTAATTATGAAGCTAATTTACTCAAATTCGCTGTAGTTCTTCCTATTTTATCGTGATTCTTTACAATTGAGTGCTTTTTGTGGAATTTACAAAGGCTTTGACGCCCAAATTTATCGATAAACCGGATGACATTTTGCCGCAAATGCCCAATTGAGAGAGAGTCTACTGTATAACAAACTTATTTTGACGTTAATTCGGTTTCAACGGTTTTTGCACACCTCTGGACTAGGGATTTATGACAGTTCCTGAAAGTGTAGAATTCTTAAGCAACAAAGCGAATTGTATTTTTTTCTTAATCCCTTATTAATTCTTAAATAAATAAATACGTAAATTCATGTAGATAAATTAGTGCTAAGACCGTCTTCAGACTAGAGGTTCAGCTCAGTTTCCGAAGGTCTCAAAATCCCAAATATCAACCTATTTTCTTCCCTTTTCAATATCTAATTGGTAATTTGTCCCTAATAATTCAATCCTAAATTATTTCTTCCAAAAAATCTTAATTGATAAGAAATTAGAGTAGTTACCCAAGCAGCATTTTTTTCTTAAAATAGTCTTGTAGAATCCCTAAGTAAGGCACTATAGAACCAAAAATCTATTTATTTACTTATAACGCTCTTGCTTCCATCACTGAGATTACTATAAGTAAAGTGGCGCACTATTAAGGATCTTAAGAGCTGCTATAGGAATTCCAACAGAAAATTTTCACTTTAAGTCTTTTAAAAGTGCACTAAAAGACTTGTCTAATACTTGGTTCTATAAGGCAGCTATTTTGCTTCTTGGGTAAGCCATATGGTTAGGTTTTAGGTCTGAAGCCCGTATAAAGATAGTTTGAGGTCTTAAGTCTTTAGTATGAAGACTGTTTAAGAGGATGCAACTTTCAGAATGTCCGTCGGCCAGTGACTTATAGAGTGCAGATCGCACTTGACCATCTTTCAGTTGCACTGGAATCGCTCCGGGAGCCTCATTAGCATTTTGTCTGAGCACCCGTTTAATGATAATCGTGGAGATGGTGGCATTTTTTTCTTCTTCAGCCCAGAAAAACCTCCTGGGCACAAATTCGACGTTCTTGTGATTGATTGATGGTGGGTCTTGTGTGACGTGGTAATTTATGATCTTGCCCATCAATTGCAATTCAACTCACTGCTTTCATGAAAATTCTGCCTCAACACGCGAAAAGTGCCAAAAGGAAAAGACAGAGGGTTCGTCTTCTGGTTGTTTCTGAAGCTTGAGGGTGCGAGCTTTAAAGTTATCCTTCCCTGTATATAGCTTCTTCATCTGGAGACGTGACTAAAATTGCAAATGACCAAAATTCACTTGAAGTCGAATTCAGAGGTTGAGGACCCGTCTGTTTAAATATAAAAGCATGGCTTGTAGCATTTAAATTGAAATGGAATCCTCTGAATAGGATTTGCATAAGAAAATGCCAAGAGAAATTCAAATAAGACACCTCAATGTTGGAGAAAATGTCAGTAAGTTTTGTTGAAGAAGTAAATGTAACCAAAAAGTCTTTAAAGCCCTTTTGCAGTGCTGAGCTTTAAAACACTTGACCAAACATTGAATTCTCTCGCCAGCATAATTTAGTTTGTATGAGCTTCAGTGAGCTTTCAAAAGGGGAATCCACCCCCAACCGGCTTCCTTTTGTTTATACTCCAAATGACGTGTGGCTGGCAAAAGCTCATTTAGCAGACGATTCAGTGCGTGACTCCTCGATTGTCCAACTTTACACAAAAGCTCCCTCCGACTATTGGAATGTACAGCTAAAAATTTAATGGGAAAGTTTGGAGAAATATCGATTGATTTTCAATTGAATGCTTCTCAAAATGGCTTAATTACTTTGGCGTTTGAAACTATTTCAATTTCAAATTTTCTATAGCTTGGTTTAATTTTCATCTATAATAAGAATTATGATTACCAACTTCCGTTCATTTATAACTTTAATGTCACATAAAATTTGTTGTCAAAAAGTTACAAGGGATTAGGAAAATCTGTCCCAATGTAAGCAATATTTTGTCATTGAGATAAGCTTCAAGTTCAAATTCCCACGAATTTTTCTGTGAAGGAAAATATTGGAAGTTTACGATTATATCTGTCTGACAGACCATCGTAAATATTAATTAGTCACTTTTGGCGGGAGATCTGCATGAAAAGTGTTTGTGTTTTGATCCACCTCAAATGCAGCATTAGTCATTAATTATCCTTGTAAAATCAGCGATAATATCGTAAAATTTCATGCTTGATTTTTTTCTGGGTACGTATGAGGAAAATTTCGAGAAATGGATGGAATTTTCACACTGTTTTCATTCTAAAACCTGAAAAGAAATCCATGTAATTGCAGTTGGAAAATGTAAATCACTTCAAATGCATAAATTTCTTAATTTGTCATGAGGCATCATATACATTCTCCAAATAATTCTTATCAAGAAGAACCGGAAACTATAACAAATTGAACTTTTCACTGTAAATAAACAAGAATAACATAAAAAAAATATCTTATCAATTATGTAATAGTTCTATACAACTTCTTACATATATTATTGATTTTGACACAATTCTTTCAATCTTTTTGCCATCGAAATTGTGTGTAGTGTGATATTTACAATTAAAGTAGAAGTTATTTAGTACAACGTAAGATGGCGCGGAAATCTCCTTCTAGTCTTTAAATTCAAGTTTGATTTGATTACTTCAGATTTTTAAAAATAGAACGAATTTAATTTGCAAGCAGTAATTTTGCAATTACAGACAGCAGTACAATGACTTTATAGACATGAGGATAATCGAAAAGTAGAATAGCCATATTATTTGATTAACGTGTGTTATAAATAGATTTGTTTTTCCGTAATTGTCGGTTTTGAAAATGTTTTATTTATTTAATTAATCTATTTGATATTTACTAGCATTTTAATAGGGTAAGTGTGCCAAATATCGGCATAGTTGCATGCAAGCGTCAAAGTCTCAAGTTTGAAATGTAATATTTTAAATACAAATTGATTTTTTTTTATTCTTTCTTCTGAAAGAGTGTTGCTTGGAACTTTGTAAAGAGCTTGCCGTCTTTATTTACTCTAAAATCATTCTTAATACATTTTAAAATGAATAAAACATAGACATAGCTTTGGTGCCCTATTTCGGCCACCTTCATTCTCATAGTTCCTTGACCTTCAGGAATTCTTCCAATGCATTTTTCAGATCATCTCGTTTGTCAAAGCTACATTTTTTGTTATTCTTTTGCATTGTATAATCTCTAGAGTACGTAAAATCAAAAAGTTCATGGAAATTCGAGGAACAAAAAAGGTGGCCGAAATTGCAAGCTGACCGGAATTTGGCACATTTACCCTATACCTAACTATTTTAATATTCCAATTTATTATGTTCATATCTGATCAATTTGCCAATTGGAAATTTTTCGTTTTATTCATAAAATTATACAGTCTCATTGTAACCTACAAGCTGTACTGTGACATCAACCTATATAAAATTTGAAAACATAATTATTTTAGTGATAGAATTGGTATGATCACAGCCAGAATTTTAATTCTACAAAAATCTTTTGTTGATATCGAAATATTTAAAGTTTCAAACAGAAGTTCGAACTTTCATACAAACCTGCAAGGCTATAACAATTTACGAAATATCACACTAAGAAGTTTTAAAGAGCTATTTTGCAAATTTTATTTTTTTTTGTAACCAGCGTGAAGACTTACATATGTATGTCAACACTCAAAACTATTCGAAATCCGAACAGAAATTAAACTTAACCCACCACGCGGACGAAACGAGAAACAAAATTGTATTCTTTGGTTTTCGAAACCGATCTTCGAATGGCTTTTCTGTCAGGAAATCTACGGCTATGAGTGCTCGGAATATCCATATCAAAGACTTTTGAAGGCATTTGAAGTTGTAAGCCAAATCGAGCCTATTCGAAACCGCTTCACATTTCACACGTTTATTGTCAATTTTGTGTTTCATTGGTTTCAAAGTTTTGATCTTCCAATTTTTTTGATAAGTTCTATCCGACGTAATAAATCTTTGAATCAGTAAAGACTGAAAACAAAACCTAAACTTTTTTCTCGTTTTTTAAAATATTTATTTTTCCGTTTTTATTTTTAAACTGCCACTATTATGCCCAACGCACAATAACTTTTTTTTGTAAACATGTGTTTGACATTTCAGTGAGAGTGAATGAAAGCGAGATCTAGTCATCTCGCTCTCTCTTGTATGAAATTTTGAAAACATGTTTACAGACAATACTTATTGTGCGTTGGGCATTACACTTTATTTCAATAACACATTGTGATAAAGAAATAACATTTTATTAGTATAATCTTCTGACTTTCCTCGGGTTGTTTTGTTTTAACATGTTCTTTTAGCGCAATGTACCATTCTTGTTCTTAAACGCAACTATCATACTTAAAATTTCTGGGGATTCGCAAATGCTGTAGTTCTGTAATAATAAAAAAAATCGAAAAATCATCAAAATGCCGCTCGAATCGCTGAATTGCGAATCACTCTACTTTTATTCCATTAACCCAACCATGGTATTATACATCATACGCAAATTGAGTGATTTTGATGATTTATTCCTGAGCAATTACTATCCGAATTGCTGTCGGGAATGGATTTTTAGTAACATTGGTTATTCAATTACTTGAGAAAAATAGTCCGACTGAGATGAAAACACATTTTGTTATTGTTTTCTTGCTTCGCGGAAGGTCATGCAAATTTTTCGCTCAAAATGGCGGACGGAAAAAACGACATCCCGTTGAATTTGTTAAAATTGGCCTCTTTCCTCTGTCCTGATTTGAATTCTGGTTGCCAATGTTTTTTCTTGGATAGTTACTCTATCTAAAGCAATAGAGTTTGTAATGAATTAATGTAAAGAATTTAAATTGAGTGACCGTTAAGACGTGTCTTTGGCAGGGCTCCCCGCGCCTCCATAATAGATAATCTTTTTTGTTTTCAAAAAATTCATCTATTAATCTGTAGGAAACTAATCACAAAATATGAAAATTCTATCTCAAGTATTTCTGCTACATTGACTGAATGGGTTAACAAATGATAAGGATTTTTGAGAAAAAGATTGGTTTTGAAGAAAATTTGTCTAATTTGTAGGCAATTTCTTCAAAAAAAAAAAAAATCCAAATCAAAGTAATTTTCATCAAGAATTTTTGAATGAAATCACTCGCTGCATATTGGAACAAAATTTATCAAAGTCATTTTTCACAGAATTATTGAAGGAAACCATTATGATTAGAGATTGTTTTTCATGAAAATTTTTTGTTTCACTCCTGGAAAAATAAGAAAAGTGTTTGTGGAAGTTTCTTGGGATAATACTTAGTGATTAATTAATGTGCAAAATTTTAAAAAAGTGATAAAGGAAGAGTTTTTTCTGGAGATGTTATTTTTGGTATTTACGGGCAGTCAAAAAATTTAGCTTTTACCCGGTAAATATTCGAATTATTTTTAATAGTGTATTCTTTAAAAAGAATATTGAGAAATAATTTGAATTATCTTTAATACTGTAATTAGTGTAATTAAAGCAATCCGTTGATAAACCTAGAAATCATAGAAATATTTTGCTAGAAAATTTCTTGCAGATAACGAAAAATTGTTGTAAACTACGTGAAATTTTCTTTCGGAAAAACTCTTGAAACCGGTATACCATTTATTAAACTAATGATTTTAAAAAGAATAAATTGTAAAATTTAATTTTATAAATAGGGGAAACTGGGTCACCACCAAACACAGGGTAGCACCAAACACTACGATTTTTTAATTAGATATTCGAATTCAGAAGATAAGACTTAAAGAAATTTATAGGCAATTTAAGGTATGCTTATCCACTGAAGAAATGGTCGAAATAGTCCAAGTAGTTTAGTAATAAAAAATAGTGTTTGGTGCTACCCCGTGTTTGGTGCTACCCCGTGTTTGGTGGTGCCCCAGTTTCCCTATGTAAATTCTAATATTTATAAAAGTCTCAGAAAAAATGAAAATCTCAGTGATTTGTTTTGAATATAAGCAGAAGATGTTCAGGATAAACATGGATATGGACTATAATATAATTTAAAGAATTAATTACGTAAAAATTAATTATTTAATTTTATTTATATATTTATGGATCCTGGGAGAAAATTTATGAAAGGATAAGTCTTTTCAGACTTAGAGCACATATTTTAATTTGCTCTCCTTCGCAGGATGCTAACAAGAATCAGACTAAACATTGCTGACTGCTGACTGATTGTTGATTGATACCCAAGGATAGGGTGTGTTTTACTTCCTTTATTGCAAGGACTTAAGGGAAGAGACTAGTCTCAATATATTTACTATATCTTTAATTAATAGGACAATGATTGCCAATTACTAAAAAGATTTTTATTAAAAACTAATGATAAAATATAATTTTATAAATGAAAATCTTAGTTATCTAGTTTGAATATAAACAGAAGAATATATTTTCAGTCATTAACAATTTTGAGGTCTTAAAGAAGATACTTCAATTTTTGAAAAGAATACTTTTACATTTATGTTTGTTAAGTAATAGAATTAACCAAGGTGTTCCAAGAAAAAATCGGTTAAGGATGAAATGTTAAAGGTAACAATTCCTCATTTTTATTTGAGACAGGAAGTAGTATTATGATCGGAAATAGTGCACAAGGAATATACGAAAAAGTATCAAAAGAAAACGGTATATATTTACATTATTCCCATATATTATCTCCTAATGAATTAAGAAGATTCTCAACTGTATTTTAGAAATGTCAGAAGATAAATTCAGCAAACTTGAAACCCTTGAAACTTATTGAAGATGAAAGTTCCACAAACTGAAGTCTTCTTAAATTTCTCATTTCCTTTAATTCCTTTCTTGAAGGTCGTGCCGAGCCTCCTGTGGGGGTTGGAGACCCCTGTGCGGGATGCAATAAGCCCATCCTGGACAAATTCCTACTCAATGTGTTAGAACGTGGATGGCATGCATCCTGTGTGAGATGCTGTGAATGCCTTCAACCCCTCACGGACAAATGCTTCAGCCGCGAGGCGAAGCTCTACTGCAGAAATGACTTTTTTCGGTGAGAAAGAAAAATGTCTGAAATATCCTTGCTTCTGCCCTACAAATAAACCCTGTCTCTTGCAGACGCTACGGCACAAAGTGCAGCGGATGTGGCCAGGGCATAGCTCCATCGGATCTCGTGAGGCGTCAACGGGATAAGGTGTTCCACCTCAATTGTTTCACGTGCTGCGTCTGCAGGAAGCAGCTGAGCACGGGGGAGCACCTCTACGTGCTGGATGACAATAGATTTATGTGCAAAGATGACTACACACAGATGAAGGCAGCCGGTCCTCCAGCATCCCTTACGGGTAAGTCCTTTTGCATTTAGAATAAATCCCTCGGTGCTTCCAGCAAGACTTCAAAGATTTTTTTTAGCGACTTTGACAAAAAAAAACACTGAACTTTCACCCCCCTGAGAAAGAATATTGAATTGACATAGCCAATGGGGAAAGAGAATCCCCTTTCAGGTCCTTTCGTCTCTCGGAAGCCATCCTCATGCCATTTCAAGCAAAAATCTACAGCGCATGCCAAAATTCCCTTCTTTCAGAATTTTCCCATTTTGTGCACACATATGAAGGAAACACAAAAAAAACAGCCCCAAAAGGAATAAAACTTCACCACCCTACACATTTTCCATTTCCCTCGCAGACTTTTCCCTCTGCCCTGTAGAAATATTGTGCATGACAAAAGCTCTCGGCAGGCTCTTAGAGTTTGTGCGAATACTCTCCATTTTGTGTGACTGCGCGCTCCTCAGACGCTTTTCCCGGGGGTTTGGTGAATTTTCCGGCTGGGGGATGAGAATGAAAAATGCCATGGAGGGTTGAAATGGCGAATTTCAAGACGATGTACTCATTCTACCAAAGAAAGCTATATTCTCTGAATTTAAAACATCGATCGATATTTTCCATTCTTGCTAACGTTTCCAAGCACAGCCATGGAAGGAATTTAGGGAGAATTTAAGATTTATTTCGAGATCTGTTTCTTAATTTAAATAACAAAATTCTGAAAGATGCATATCTGGATGTTCATAAACTCTTTTATAAGCCTTTTGCATAACAATTATCTTTCAAAAGGTTCATTTTATGCCAATTTTAAGGAAGTTACAGGCTTTTAACATCAAATATTCAAACTTGTATAATTCTTATTAGGTACTTGTCACGTTGAAGATATTGAGCCCGATCACAAGTAGATTTTGATTCTCCAATAGTGTCTTGGATGAAAGGTAAATGGAACTCTATTTGCACAAAAAGTCGTTGAAGTTCGAAGAATTCAAATTCAATTTCGAATTTTCATACTAAATTTTCGAACAAGTTGGGGAAAATTTATCAAATATCACACTAAAAAGCTCGCAAAAGAGTTACTCAGTGATTATGTAGTGATTAAATACTGGGGCAAGAACAGTAAAAGTCGTTGTTCAGTTTTTTTTCCTCACAACAATGTGAAGACCGTCACGTTTTGACACTTGAGCACTACGAAATTCGAACAGGATGTAACTTCCGCCACCTTACGAAAGTATTAAGAAGTAAGAAAGTCTCTTTTTTGGATCTTCAAATAGATTTTCGAATTTTTCAAGATCTACTTCTGTACGGAAAGATTAGGTAAATTACATATTTTCAAAAAGGAAGCTTAGGTAAATTTTGAGAATAATGTCCACTTATGAAGAGGTCATCGAAGTCCAGATGCCGATATCTCTTACCGTTAAAAATATTCAATTATTGGTAGTTAACCGATTCACTAGCGATGAAGACCGATGCAGCCGAGTTTGAAATTTCAATACCTTTCCAAAAAATCCAAATTTAATTAAATCGTTTAGAAAATGAGCTTTAAAAGTGATTAACTTGTTCATCAATAATTCAAAATGGCGCATTTTCCGGTCATAGGTATGTTTGGACGATATGTTCGCCTGGACTATCTCTAAAACATATCCGAAAATCATTGAAAAAGCTTGTTCCAATTTTGAGAAAAACCAAAAAACATGGTATTGGAGAAGATGCAGGGTTGGGGGGGGGGGGGAACGCCTGGAGACATTGTTTCATTACTGGAGGTCACCGAAGACTGGAAGTTGATATTTCTTACCGTTTAAGCTCCAGGACGGGACAAGTTTAAAAAAAATAACAATTATAACTTCTCCCTCTTTGAGTTTGAGCAGTAAAATGTTCAGAACCAGTTTAAACGAGGACATTTCCCAAGAAGCAATTTTTTCTTAATGTAGTCTTGTAAAATTCCCTAAGAAAGGCATTATAGAACCTAAAATCTTTTTATTTGCTTATAACACTCTTGGTTGCATCACTGAGATTACTATAAGTAAAATGGCGCACTCTTAAGGATCTTAAGAGCTTCTATAGGAATTTTAACAGAAAATTCTTACTTTAAGCCTTTTAAAAGTGCACTAAAAGACTTGTCTGATACTTGGTTCTATAAGGCAGCTATTTTGCTTCTTGGGTTAGCATTGAAATTCATCGCAAAATCTCATCAGATCTTTCCCAGTGGTTTGCTTCTGAGATAAAATTTCCTACTGTTTGTTATAATCCAACTGAGTGTGCCTTGGCTAAAATAAATAGTCTGTGCTCATATGTTCATTGCTGGAATTTCATTCTTGAAGTTTTATTCTCCCGAAGTATCTCGGCTAAAAGTTAAATGACACACTATTCGCGCAAAATATCTGGGATTTTCGAAACATTTGCACAATAAGTTTGTGAACATTATTCATACGTCACCGTTAAGAGCTCTTAAAGTACTTACTCAGGGGTAATCTCTAGAATTATAGGAAGAGGAATATTACGAACTTAGTTGCTTTGATTTTTTCCGTATTAAAATTAAAACATTGTTGAGTCTCGAGACATTTTGAAATTCGAACAGAGCGGTATTATCTAAAAGTTTTAATTTTTTTTTCTTTTGAAATTGATTTCCGAAATTTTAAACTTTAATTGTGAATACACAGAATCTGGCACACTGATCAAGTTGTGACAAGAACAATGGTAACTTAGTTCGAATTTTTCATTTTGATTCGAAACATCCATTTCGAAACAAAAGTGTGAAGCCTGTTGCATTTCTGCCTTTCGGCCAAAAAAATTTACCTCTTCGAAAATTCCGCTTGTTAATGTTCGAACATTTTGACATTCATGCAGTTTCAAATCAGTTGTTTTCTTTGTTTTTCAAAATACATCTTCTTTCTCTCGTAAACTCTTCTTGTTAGAAAATATCTGATAATGAAGATAGCTATTGTTCAGTAAATAATTTAATAATTAAGTTAGACGATTTTGTTTCGATTTTCGGAATAAGTTTGTGAACATTATTCATACGTCACCGTTAAGAGCTCTTAAAGTACTTACTCAGGGGTAATCTCTAGAATTATAGGAAGAGGAATATTACGAACTTAGTTGCTTTGATTTTTTCCGTATTAAAATTAAAACATTGTTGAGTCTCGAGACATTTTGAAATTCGAACAGAGCGGTATTATCTAAAAGTTTTAATTTTTTTTTCTTTTGAAATTGATTTCCGAAATTTTAAACTTTAATTGTGAATACACAGAATCTGGCACACTGATCAAGTTGTGACAAGAACAATGGTAACTTAGTTCGAATTTTTCATTTTGATTCGAAACATCCATTTCGAAACAAAAGTGTGAAGCCTGTTGCATTTCTGCCTTTCGGCCAAAAAAATTTACCTCTTCGAAAATTCCGCTTGTTAATGTTCGAACATTTTGACATTCATGCAGTTTCAAATCAGTTGTTTTCTTTGTTTTTCAAAATACATCTTCTTTCTCTCGTAAACTCACATACATATTCATGGTTTTCTGATACACAGTGGAAGAGAAAGCTGCTTCCAGGCAAAATTTCACGAAACCGCTATATTCCTGAGCAAAGAATTCAAGGTCTGATTGCATTATAAATTATTGAAGCACTGAGTAAATGAAGTTCGAAACTTTTTCAAATAAAATATAAAGTCTTTGCCAGATTTTATATTTTAGTTAGGGCAAGCTTAGGAAATTTATAATAGAAAGACAGGCAATTTATCTCAGAAACGAACCATGGGGGAGGATTCCCGAGATTCACCAGTATATAGTACAGTAGTGGAATGCATTTCGAAATTCATCCGTATAAAGACATCACAAACTTACCATTCACAAGTAGAGTTTGAAAAATTCGAAAATCCATTTGAAAAGCCAAAAAAAAGACATTCTTACTTCTTGATTTCGAAGTGCTTAGGTGTCAATATGTGTAGATCTTATCTTATTTAATCAGTCCATAATCACTGAGTATCTTTTTGCGATCTTTTCAGCGTAATGCTTCATAAATTTTCGAAATTAGAAACTGAATTTGAATTTTTCGAACATCAACGACTTTTTGTGCAAATAGATTTCCTTTTACTTTTTATCCAAGATACTATTGGAGAATCAAACTTTAGTCAGTACAGCCAAAGTGTAATAATCTAGCCGAGACACTTTTAAAATAGAAGAAAATCTGCAAATTAATCACAAAAGACGTTCTTAAGTATTTATCAGGAATTTACTCTTTAGTAGAGAGTTAAAAATTATCACAATTATTGAACGTCTCTCGGTTACACGTTTACGTCTGACGCCACCGCAATCCTTCAATCTTAAATCTCCACCGATATATTCACATCCTAATGATTTGGCTAATTTCTCAAAGCGACTCTTGATGGATGATGTCTGGGTAATTGCGGTGAAAAGGGATGCAGAACGGTGATCAGGCAGAAACAGCTAAAGAAATCCCAAGAAGCGATCCGGTGGTTAGAAATGACGATTGTTTTGTGGTTGTTTTTAAGGGCGGCTCAAAGGCAAAAGACTCAAGGCAAAACAGAAGATGAAGGAGGGAAAGAAATAAGAAAATAATAAAAAAAAATAACAAAAAGGGAAAAACAAGAGCCCTGCAATCTGGGCGAGGAGTTGAGGAAACAACTGTGAGAACAGCATTTCACACTTTACGAACAATCATTCATGCATGCTGATCGAGTCTGTCCAATTTCTTGCTGACTTGTGTGAATGAGACGGATGATATTTTGGTGTCTTGGGTATCTTCTTACTCTTGTCTGGGGCAGGGAATATGTTCCTCCTCGCGAGATTTAAATGTGTGTATGTGGCTTGGGAGAGACGCAACCAGAGCCACTTTCCGTTCGCCCATAACCTGAACTAATCACCTGGAACCCCGCTGTGACCTCGGGGGCTCTGCGGGGGCTCACAAAACAAAAGCCAAGATACCGCGCGACCTCAGATGGATCCCAAAGAATATGAGGGAGATGGCAAAAAAAAATAAGAATCTTCGTGTGCCCACTAAGCATGGAATCCCAAAAGAGATCCGAAGATCATGTGCAAGAAGGTGATTTTTGCACTATCACACAAATTTGTGTGAAGTTATCGATTTTTCGTGGTGGCAGAAGTGATATTCACTCCTCAAGGAATACAGACTGAATTTATTAATGGGCGATTTATGGAAATTGGAAAAGAAGAGATTTGCAGATCAGCCTTATGGGATTGATTCAGAAATCATTGAGATTCAATGCATTTATAAAAGCAAAGATTTGTTAATGCTATTTTATGAAAGGTTTTTGCAAAAGTAAAAGTTATATAAAATTCGATGAAGAATATCCTTTTAAAAAAAATTGCTTTACAAATATTTTCGTTAAAATTTGCTAAGTTTGCGATTTTTTCAGTCACGAATAAGAATCTAAGATCCTTTGTACAGTAGACTCTCCCAAATTCGGGCATTTGGGACCGAAATGTCAACTGAATTAGAGAGAAATTCGGTCAGCAAATTGTTTGAAATACAACGATTTTTTGTTCATCTGCATACTCATATTGAGTTTATATGCTTATTGCTAATTATAAATTTCATTAAAACCTCTTAATAATGCAAAATTACATCAAAGCTAAAATAAATCATAACAAATTTGAGCATATTTGCTTCACTTTATAATCATAATCGAACTCGAAAAATGTTAACAAACTTTTTTCGAATTTAACTGCCGCCCGAAATTTAAAGTAGCCCGATCTTAAAAGAGCCGAATTAGCGAGAGTCTACTGTAGTCAAGAGTTACGACATTGCGACGTATTAAGCGTAAAAATTAGCAAATGATTAGCCGAGACATATACCAACGAACAACCCAGATATAAAACTTTTAACGTAATTTTTTTTCTTTATGACAAGAAAGTAATTTTGATTTATTGAGACCGATATTAATAATTTATTATTTGTTCAGTATTAAAGTTCTGGAACCGTGAAACGCCTATCACCGATTCTATATTTGGCCATATTTGACCTAGTTCGATGGTCTGAGGTACAAATAACAAGTCGCGATTAATATACTACAGAAGTTTCTGAAACAGTTTCAAACAAAAACAATTTCTTATAAAACGTAACGTGTTGCTTTCAGAGGGAATTTGAAAATTCCGAAAACCAGGTTCAAAAACCAAAAGTAAAGATTCTGATTCTGTGATAAAGTCTGCAAGGTGGCATATGCTCTTCTATTCGCATTACAAAGTATCTCGAGTTTGACAGAGGGTACTGGGTACAGGGTACAGGGAGTGAAAACCTTTAAATAACTTTAAAAACAATAAATCCTCTTGGAAAAAATCCATGTTGTCAGTGACAGCTGAGTAACACGGCCGGCGACACTATTTTATTAGTTCCTATGCTCGCCACTACGAGCGCAAAACAGTGTCGTTTACATATATTTGGTAAGGGGTATTTTCTATGAGAGTTCCTTAAAAGTAAGTTATGAAAGATAAGGGTTAATTCATGCTTTAATTTACGCTTATCTGGTCAGACGGGTAGTGGGTGCGTTCACAGTCAGAGTTCGATTCTCTAAAAGTGTCTTTGCTATGGCACTCTATTTGATCAAAATATTGCTGAGGTTTGAAGAACTCAGTACTATATAATATGGGCTTCTTTAATCGGATCGGAGTTATTCGGATGACATCTCGACGAGGTTTCAATTTAAATTGTAGTTTAAATAGTGAAAATAAATTATTTTGCAGAGCTTTTGTTTAACAAATTGATCATAAAAACAAAAAAAATATTCCAAATATATATTTTTATTAATTCTTTAATTATTTTATTCTTATATTACAAACATTGAACAAACTCAAAAAATCCTTTCGGATAACACGATGCGGACATCTGTCATTTTGTATCCGAATGAAGGTCTATGAATCTCTTAACCCTCTAACAGTTAACATGTGTCAAGGTACGCATCGAAAATACACTTTTTCTGCATTTAAATTTACATTTACTGCGTTTATTTACAATTTCTTTCAGAAAAAAAATTAGTAAGATTATAATTAAATGGACAAAAGCAATTTTAAACGAACAGAAACTTTGTAATCACTGTAAATGTGATGACCGTCTTCAGACCTTACCTGATAGAGGGGAAAGAGTTACTCAGTAATTAGGAAGGGAATTATTGTAACCACCACACGGAAGAAACGAGTAGTAAGAATGACTTTCTTTTGGTTTCGAAACCGATCTTCGAATGTCTTTTCTTTTAAGACAGCTCCATCTGTGAGCACACGGGGTGTGTCTTTTCTTTGTTATTATCGCAGAAAATTAATTTAATCAAAGGCATATCGACATTCATTTTTAATGCCAAGTTTTCCCTAAAGAAAATTAACCTATCACTCTGATATAATTCGATATTCTTATCATTCGTAAGTAGATTTTGAAAAATTCGAAGATCTACTTTTGAATGTAGAATGTTCGAATTTCGAAGTGAGGAAAAACACAAAGCAACGAAGTTTATTGTTTCTGTCCTATTATTTAATCACTCCGTAATCACTAAGTAACTCTTTTGTGAGCTTTTTAGTGCAATATTTCATAAATTTTCCCCATCTTGTTCTAAAATTTAGTATGAAAATTCGAAATTGAATTTGAATTCTTCGAACATCAACGGATTTTTGTGCAAAGAGAGTTCCATTTACCTTTTATCCAAGACACTATTGGAGAATCAAAAAACTCTACTTGTGTTTGCACCCATTGAGCTCGATCACAAGTAGATTTTGATTCTCCAATAGTGTCTTGGATGAAAGGTAAATGGAACTTTATTTGCACAAAAAGTCGTTGAAGTTCGAAAAATTCAAATTCAATTTCGAATTTTCATACTAAATTTTCGAACAAGGTGGGGAAAATTTATCAAATATCACACTAAAAAGCTGGCAAAAGTGTTACTCAGTGATTATGGGGTGATTGCATAATGGGACAAGAACAGTAATCGTTGTTGTTCAGTTTTTTTCCACACAAAAATGTGAAGACCGTCACATTTTGACACTTGAGCACTTCGAAATTCGAACAGGATGTTACTTCCGCCACCTTGCGAAAGTGTTAAGAAGTAAGAAAGTCTCTTTTTTGGATCTTCAAATAGATTTTCGAATTTTTCAAGATCTACTT
The DNA here is from genome assembly GCF_024763615.1 of Phlebotomus papatasi. Classification (NCBI taxonomy): domain Eukaryota; kingdom Metazoa; phylum Arthropoda; class Insecta; order Diptera; family Psychodidae; genus Phlebotomus; species Phlebotomus papatasi. The sequence continues at coordinate 10,416,414 of NC_077223.1, forward strand.
CTGTACGGAAATATTGTGTATTAAAATCTATTCAAAAATGCATAATTCACAATCATTACGTCCCTTAACTTTAGGTACGTCTCTGGTATGTGTCTCAGCTAAGCAATAAGCAATTCCAAGTTTTGTCAGTCAATGTGTTAATGCCTTAATTTTAAAATTTACAGTTCATGAGATTAAGCGGGAAATTTGAGGAGTAAAGAAGAGGCCCTAAAAATCCCTTAAAATCCATTTTAAATCATCCTCCAGCTTGAAGTTTTTTTTCTGTACTACTCCCTTTTCTCACCACTATCAATTTTGTCACCAAGGATCCTCTGTGAGGATCATTTTACGCCGAATGTCGGAATCACAACATAAACATGTCACACCAAAGGGAACCAAAACCCCAAACGGGATTATCCTTCATGACAAAACCGCCAAGACACGAGATATTAATCGTGTGAGCCTCCTCTCTTTTTTTTCTTTGCTATGAGAATTCCCTATGCTGATGTCCTAAGGAAAGAACAACAAAATTGGCAAAAGGAATATGGGGAAAAAGGATTAGAGACTTGGTTGGATTTTTGGCTTTTTCTCCTCTCTTCAAAAAAAAAACCATCATCCCTCATCTGCTTTCGGTGGCTTAACGACTTTTCATGTTTTCACTCCCTTTCACCTTGTTATTCTTCACCTCCCAAGGTGTGCAGTTTATGGATATACCTTCCTCTTCTTCTTTTCTGGTACAACATATAGTGATTATTATCGGTAAATAAACATCTCAGATGACTAAAGCTCTAATCCAGTCAAAAGAAAACTTCAACTCTCCATGGATTTGTTTGGTCGAAAATCCACAGTCTTTTCATACTTCAGTAATCCCATGAGGTGGAAAATATTTAGAAACAAGATAGAAGACCGTAACGAAGAATGGAACACCTTAAAGTTTCTTCGAAAGTGTAAAGAGATCACGCAAAAGCTGATCTTTTCGGCAAAACTTCAAGATCAGCTGAAGCTCATTTGAAGATAATTTTGAGTCTCTTCTCAGCAATTTACCAATTTCCGGATTCTTCAACTTTAACCCTGTTTTCACAAGTTTAAAAAGAAATTCATTAGGATCATCTTTCCAATGAAAGCCTCATCCAAACAAAAGATCATAAGGCCACAAATTGATTTTCCACGTAAATCAACTTACGTGGATTATGCTGCTGGAAAAAAAATTATTTTAAATTCATGTAAAACAAACAACTTTTAGTCAGAGTTTCTTCTTTCACAATTTCACCTTTAGCCCACAACCTTTGCCAAAAAAAACGGCAGACTTTTGGAAATCACAAATTGAGCAATTAAAAATTGGCCGAAGAAGTTATCAAGATCTTAAAATAGCCATAAAAAGACACGACAGCCAAAATGTCACAAAAGAGAGCAATTAAGAGTGGGTATTCCAGCGAATTCAATTTACAGAAGGCATCATCTTGGAATCACTAAATAATAAAGAACAGTGCTTAAATGGGCAAGCTATTAATACAAGGTATTTCTTTGCGATGTTAATCTTTCAGAAGTACGTGAATACCTGTGTGGAAAACGAGGGGAAATGAAAATATTTTACAATTTAGGGTAAGATGGGGTGATTTGGAATAATGTCTAATTCAGAACTTTGAGATTTTCTAACAATTTTAGATGCCAAATGGAAAAAAAACAACGAAGAAGTACAAGTACTTTTTCATAGTTTACTTTTACTCTTTGATCATTTGAAACACTGAGAAAATTTCGAAATTCCAAAATAGATATGATTCCGAATTATCCTGTCCTACCCTATTATTTTACTTTGATTTTAAGAAATTTAGTACAACTGCATAATAATCAAGTATTAAGGACTAATTGTGTAATTACTTATTTTGAAGATTTAATCACAGTTATCTGTTCGATATTAATTTTTTTCTGGTCTACTAGTCTTTCAAAATTTAATAAAGAAAAATTAGGCAATACAGAAAATTTAGTACACTTTATAATTTTAGATTATTTCTTGAAATCATAAATTTGGGAACGGCTATATTCGGAACATTTTTAAACGGCCTTTTATGGAGGATCTTATCTTTACATTGTACCTTTACATTGAGGAATTTTAGTACAACTGTTTAGTAGTGATGTACTAAAGTGAAGTTGTGATATAAAATGGAGTTATTATTCAAATCCTGTATGAATGATTGACAAAGTGAGCAGAAGGGGAATTCTGTAACGCTCTGGCAATGCCATATGACAAATTGCGTTCGGATCTTAGGAGAGCTTTTTCGAAAATGCGATTCTGTAACCGTGACATTGCCATTTCAGCTCACGTGGCATTGTCAGAAGTCACATATTTGAGATTTCTGGCAATTCAAATGACAATGAATTTTGTTAAACAAATCAACCAAGACGTGCTGTGTTTTAATAAAATCATCAAGTAAAGGGATTTCATTAAAAGATCAATTAATTGCATTTTCGAACTCATATGATATGATAAAAAAAAATCGAATGGCATTGTCAGGTTTCGAACTCACGCGTGACAATGCCACGAAAATTACAGAATTTCCCTACAGGATGGATTATAAAAAAAGTATTGCATACTTATTGTTTTATGATATTTTAGTTGAAGCTTAATTATAAAGTTCTAAACCTATAGTCCTATACCTAAACCTATAGCTATAGTCCCTTTGTAAGTATAGAATTAAGAATAATATTATTAATTTGATATAAGTAGAAAGTATATAGTATAGATAGAATATCTACTGGCCTAACATTTGTTTCTTTATTAGTACTTCTTCCTCTAGTACTAAAATTAATCCTATATATAATTTTAAGATCAGACACTTTCAATTTCAAGCTAAAGATTTAAAAATAAGTATTTATTAAAGATTCATAAACTTTATTTTAAAAGGTATACTACACACACCTTATTGCATGTCTGTACTAAAACGTCGAAATATCTCAATAATTTTTTGATAATCTTTTAGAACATTTCCAACTTATATTTTATCATAATTAGAAAAAGTCTTCATATTTTGGTTTTGTTTTTGAACTTAAGATTATGTACTAAAACTACCCCGTATATTGTTCTAAAATTTTCGCTAAAGTAACAAATTGTCCGTGTTAATAGGAAATAGTTATTAAACCCAGAATATCACGGATTATCACTTATTAATGGTGATTAGTTAATTCTTCTCATATAACATTAAATGAATTGGAAAGAATCTACATTTTTTTTCTGCATTTTCCCGCGTGCTCAATTAATTTCGCTTTTTATGAGGAAGAAGCATGAACATTTAAAGAAAAAATGGTTAAAAGTATATTTCAGATAAATTTCACTCTTCATGAACTTCATACGTGGGTGGTTTATTTCGACCATTTTATTCACCCTATAAATTGATATTAAAAACGACCGTGTTGATTTTTGTACATTTTTGGCAGAGAGGAAAGAGATATCTCTTCCGAAAGTCCGAATTAGTGTGAATATCATTTTGCCTACGGGAGACGATGTGTGAGAGAGATGGGGAGAGAAAAGGTGAAAAAAAAATTCACACAAAAAGCTGAAAGGTGTGAAATTGCTCATGTCAAGCCGAATTAGTTAAACGGTTCGTGATTACCATCGTAGGAATACATTCCAAAACAATTTATATGTGGAGTGAACCACCGCATGTAATAATAATTATGATGATGAAGCCTATGAAAATTACCCAACACATAATTCTAGAGCACATTTTGGTCTCAGCTCATCATTTTTTCTCTTTCACCAATTTTTTCACTCTCCCTTTGGATGAACTCAAGTATCGCACTTTTGCAATAGAAGGAGCACTATGGTACTACAGGGAGTTCCGGCTTGAGAGAAAATGGATTCAAAGAATTTGATATTAATTGCCTACTATAGGGAGCTCATTTTTAAAATAATTTTTGGTATGCCCCTAAATGTATGCAAATATATATATGCATATAAATAATATGCGAACTGTTCGTGCTGAAAATAGACTGAAAAATTTCTTCCATATATCACAGCATATCTATAACTTATCCCAAAGATATCTCCTGCAGATATGCAATTTCACTGTGTCATTGTAGTTAATTTGAAGGTCTTTTTCGGTCCCAAAAAATTCTATCAAAGCGGAATTTCTTGTATTTCCATGAGAAATGAAAAGAGTACATCTTCTGAACATTTTTTTTTAGTACATGACTGCTCTCATGTTCTTCTGCTTTATCGACTTTTCTGTGTTGATTCCTGTCATGGCTGCTTTCTTCAGTATTTGTCGTATTTCAAAACCACTGGACAGTAGTGACAAGAAATATTAAGAAAAGTCAGTTATGCAAAAGTACATGAGAACAGTCATGTACTGAAAATACACATTATGTAATTTGTTTGCGATTTTCGGGCTCATATGTATCCAGATAAAACAGTCCATACATTTTGTTTAATTCTGTAAATTTATTTTATGAATAGTACCATCACTGAAACAGATATTCAGAATAGACATGAAAAAAATAATACATAATTCTAAAAATAATTTTATTCTTCTAAATCACTTTCAAGGAATGGTCCCATTAAATCGAGATCTAATATATAGTTAGAAATTACGAATTTTAGTAATGTTAAATATGCATTAGATGCACACACAAGATTAATTCTTCAAATAACAGTTAACTGGAAATGTCGTTAATTTTCGAAAATTCAAACCCGTTTCGAAGTTTTCTACCAATTATTTAATATCGCATGATTAACACTGTTTTTAGATATTTGGAAATGTTTATGAACGTTTTATTGAGAAATATCACAATTTTGCTGCAAATTACAAGCCACGCAAAAGAGCAAAACAAGTTACGGCAAATGCTGACTTAACTGACGTTATATTTGTCCTCACGGCAAATTAGAGACCGACAGATTTTGACATTTTAGCACTTTGAAATTCGAATAGGAAGTTCTTCAGCCATCTCACGGAATAATCAAGATTATTTCGGGTTTTTCAGTATATTTTTGCTGAAATGAGTACATTTTCTAGTTAACTGTGTTCGCTGAGCTATGAATTGCAAGATTCCGGTCATTCACATCTAAAGTTTGCTTCTTCAAAAGTGTCTTCGCTAAAAATTAAATAGAGCTATAGGGTGTAAACACAAGTAGATTTTGATTTTCCAATAGTGTCTTGGATAAAAGGTAAATGGAACTCTATTTGCACAAAAAGTCGTTGAAGTTCGAATTCAAATTCAATTTCCAATTTTCATATAGATTTTCAAACAAGGTGGGGAAAATTTATCGAGTATTTCACTAGAAAGTTGGCAAAAGAGTTACTCAGTGATTATGGAATGGTTAAACAATGGAACAAGAACAGTAAGAATCGCTGTTCTGTTATTTTTTCTCACAGCAATGTGAAGATCGACACATTTTGACACTTGAACACTTCGAAATTCGAACAGGATGTACCTGAGCCACTTTGCGGATTTATTAAGAAGTGAGAAAGTCTCCTTTTGGATATTCAAATAGATTTTCGAATTCTTCAAGATCTACTTTTGGATGGAAATATATTTGCGCAAAATGTTGTGAATGTTAAAAAAAATTAAAACCCAATTTCGAATTTTTTAACAACACTTTTCGCACAAGGCTGGACAATTTATGAAATTTTATGCTTGCCAGGCTTACCTTTCAACACTACAAGGCTAAACTGGTATCGAGATATTTCGAAATTAGAACAGAAAGTAGTCCAGACAAAAAAACGGATAAATCCAGAAGTCAAATTACCTTTTCTTTGGATTTCGAAACCGATATTCGAATGTATTTTCAGCAATCTCCAGCTGTGAATGCTCAAATGTGTACCTGGAAAATTTATTAAAAATAGATAATGCCAGTTCCATTGCAAAAGGGCGATATCCGAAATATCTGAGAAAAATTGTGTGCATTTCAGATGGACCTTCGAGCTCTTCATCCATAAATAACAACTGCTAATTTCGATGTCATGCTCCATTATAAATAGACCTCAAATGTGTCTGTGGCATAAATTCCGGCATTCAAAATTGCCGGTTGCCATTGAGAAGAAACAATTTGAAAAGGGAGGCCCCTCTGCAGAACCAAAAGGGAGTTTTGTGGGCGAATACCGAAGGTGGAGAGTGCCATTGGGCATGAGTATTTGATAGGTAACAATTAAAATTCTCTAAATATTTTTCCACCCGCGGTTTTTTGTCCACCAAAAACGGTGCCCTGTCCTCGACCAGCAAACAGTAAAAAAAAAGTGTTCAGGTTTAAAGGTAGAACCCACTCGGATAATACTAGTCTGTTTGTCTGTTTGATTAATATCACGTGAATTTGTACCTTTAGCATAACTTCCCATATGGTCAGATCATCATCATAAAACTACTCTTCTCGTCATTTCTTGCTTTTCTTCTTTCTTACTGCTAACACCCCAAAAATCAGGCTGATCTTCAAATCGTAAAGTTATGGTCCAAGAGAGTGAAAAAATGAAATATTCCCCAACATTTGTATACAATGTTGGTGAAGACAAAACATTGAACATGAAAAAAATGATAGGCGTATGATGAGCTCATCAAGAAGTGGCAGAGAGATTTGTACATTTTAAAGCATAGTAAATCTCAGACAAATCTCTATACCACAATCCTCCAAACGTCTCTCCACGCCATCCGCAAAACTCCCATGAGAATTGAGTCAAAGATCCCACCATGTGATCAAGAGGGGAAAAGCCAGTAGTTTGCGATTCAGTCAATTGCACACCATCGAGATTGGTGAACGCCCAAGAAAATGGTTATGCACTGCTGAAACTTTCATGGGATCTTTCTTAAAGATTCTCGATTCTCAACATTGCCAATATGCCTTGAAAATCGATGTACTGAGAAAAATTGAGGTTAAAAAAAATAGTACATCATAGAGTTAGTTATAATATTGAATTTAAGTTTGATATTAGTCTAATTAATCAAGGAGAAGAAACAACTTTTTCTCTTTTAGAAGAAACTCTCATAAACGAGTGTATTACTAAATGCACCCACTGTGCATGCACTATTAAGTCTTAGTAAATTTCCCAAACTGGTTTGCTTCTGAGATAAAATCTCCTTATCGTATGTTATAATCCCCCAGCGTGTCTTAGCTATAATATAAAGATTGATGGCCTTACTACTTTATTTTAAAACCTAAAGGTGTTAGAAGGGATATTTTATTGCTCGAACTCAAAGAGAGCGCCTAATCAGATCTTTTTTTAGCTTGTTACCGTTCTGGAGGTTAAACGGTAATACAACTTAAAAGGAAAATACTCCACCTTCGAACAGTCATGCCTTTGAATAATGTAAATTTCCTTATATTTTTCTTACACATTGCTTGGGAAAATTAAAGAAATTCACATTATTAGAAGGCATGAACGTTCGAAGGGAGAGTACTTTCCCCTATTAACTTCCAGTCTTCTGTGAACCCCCCCACGGCCCCGCCACGAAAAGAGAGCCCTTCAATCTCCTCCAAAATCGTGTTTTGGGTTTTTCTTTCAAACAGCTCCAGTGGTTTCTTTTATTTTCGAATATGCGACCATTGAAAAAAATTTCGATATCAAATTTTCGAAGATCAAAGTTAAACCAATTTGGTAGGTGTATTTCTCAACCGATTCGCTTAAATCTTGAAAGGAAACGTAAAGTAAAACGGAAATACACGTTTATGGACAAAACAACTTCGCGAAAAGATAATTCACGGGGAGCTCTGTGAGTTCGAACATTCCGCAAACCTGAGACGCTTTCCTCCTCTTTTGTTACAAGAAATTAAAACTTAAAGAATATAAAATAAATTTAATAAGAATTCAGATGAAAGCTTGAAAAGTAAAATACAATGTGGTAGCTAATTTTTGGAAAAAATAAAAATAGAATAATGTGGGCTTTTTATTTCGAAAGGGAGATTTCGAATTAAAATACCCCCGTTTGAGTAAGCCTAAAGTGTGGCAGGACCAATGCCATTCGACAAACTTGAATCCTGTTAAAGTTGTAGATATTCATAATACTTACAAAAAAAACTCCTTAAACCTTTTTTCACTGAGTAGAGAGTACTAAAATTAGTACTGAGAGTACTAATATTTTTCTCAAATTTAGCAAGAAAAACACAGGATCACTTTTGGCTGATTTACGAATATTTAATTGTTATGAAAGTTCTATATTAAATTCGTCTGCAATTTTTTTTCCAAGCAGTTATTATCAGTTTTAGTTTATTTGTTCTAATAGATTTGTTTTATCTTGTCACATATTTATTGCAAAAAAGTGAACCTTGTGGTTTCCCGTTATTGGAACCTTGATTAGTACATGTACTAAACGTTTTATAGATTTTTATCACTCTCCTTTTTTCTAATAGCTGCATTATTCAACGTGTTATTCCTAAATAGAATTCATTCTGTGTTGAATAATTTTCTTTGGAAGACCTCGAAATAAATCAAATCCACAAATGGTATTCTAAATAATTTGCCATTGAGGTGTCATGAAGAATTTGGCAAGATAGCAAAATTCTCGTGCGTCTTCAGCCTCGAAGAAATCACGAATTAACATCATAAGCAACAACTGAGGTGTCAGTTGAAATTAACAAGAGAAAAAAGTTTGATTTTTCCTCCGTTGGCACGATTCTGTTTATTGCACAATTGTCTTGATTCCATATCACGTCTCTGCAGTGCACTTCATTGCCTCTCGCCCCCGCAACTTTTGCACTGGATGCCCAATGTGAATGTTGACGTATGCCTGGAAATTCAGGACAATGTCTGACAACCTGTCAGTTGCCTGTTCATTTTGGTTGAATATCGCCTGACTCTACCTCACTTTTGATGGACACTTTCCCGGGGAGACCAACACAAACTCGCTGCTTTTTGAGTCTGCCACAGACTTATATATCTCAAATGCAGGTCACATTTGGAAAAGGGGATAAGGTATGGTTTTTGGAAAAGGCATTTGTAGAAAGGGTTCTTTGCTGGGGTGAAGGTTAGAAGGTTTTTCATACAATCAACATTTAACAATAATTTCCACAAGACAGAGATCCTGTGAAATTTGTCTAAATGTCACACTCCTTCCATTTACAAATGTTGTGTCTTCGAGAGAAAATACGTTCAAATATCGATTCGAAAATCTGAAGAGGACTGTTTAAATTACGGTATTTCGTAATAACACTATGTCATGCATCAATGAGTCTCGGAAAGTTCCTTATAGTGGTTGGGTCCTGGGATAAAATCTTCTTTCTGTTATAATCACTTCAAGAGTGTCTCGGCTAAAATATTGGGCATAACAGTACGTCTATGTGACGGATTGAGTTCAAACAGAAGTAGATTTTGATTCTCCAATAGTGTCTTGGATAAAAGGCAGATGGAGCTTTATTTGCACAAAAAGTCGTTGAAGTTCGAAGAATTCAAATTCAATTTCGAATTTTCATACTTAATTTTCGAACACGATGGGGAAAATTTATCAAATATCGCACTAAAAAGCTGGCAAAAGAGTTACTCAGTGATTATGGAGTGATTAAATACTTGGGCGAGGACGGTAAACGTCGTTGTTCTGTTTTTTTCCTCACAACAATGTGAAGACCGACACATTTTGACACTTGAGCACTTCGAAATTCGAACAGGATGTATTTCAGCCACCTTGCGGAATTATCAAGAAGTAAGAAAGTCTCTTTTTTGGATCTTCAAATAGATTTTCGAATTTTTCAAGATCTACTTGAGGATGATAAGATTGTTTTATTCTTGAAAATTCGAACAAAACACATATATTTTCGAAATTATTTCGAATACAATGAGTTTCTGAGGTATAATTGTTTCGGACTTACTCTGTGTGTTTTGCAGATTCGACCATCTATAGAAGTTCGATTTAAGGTAAACATAGAGTTATACAAATGCAAATTAAACCATTTAATGGATATAGAGCATATAAACTGATTACAAAACCGCAAATTTTCCACATAAAGTCCAGCCCTAATTTGTAGAGTATTATATACATATGTATTTCGTACATATGTATGTATATAGTTAATTGCAATGAGACGGAAAATTGATGAGATAATGAGAAAAGTGTGTTTGGAAATTCACCGTCCCACAACAAAGTGACGACAAATGATTTTCAATTTGCTCAAGTCTTTTTTTCCCTAAATTAAATTACCAGTATATTTGAGTGTCTATTTCGAGGGTTAGACTGGGCACAAAAATACACAACAATCAATGTGACATACACCCTCTTCTATGTTTATATACCATCTCTCATTTAAGCACAGTGTTCAAGTGCTTGTCCAAACAGCGTTTGATCGCTGAGACGCGCGTAATGCGAGTGCTTTTGTCAATTTCTCCAACCACCTCAATCGAGGGTGTTTCTCAGCTTAAAACTTATACTGCTATTACATTAAAAATATTAAAAATTGCAAAGTAATTCGGTATCAGCGATATTGAGCTTTTTTTTATTGATCATCATCCGGGCTCTTCGATATTCGGTTACTTGGAACACGAAAATGACAGATAAAGACCCATGAGAACAAGGAAAATGTTTTGGTTTTTTCTTGTGTTTGACAGCTGTCACCGAAATCGGAGAGCCGATTAAATTAAATTTTTGCAAAGACATTTAAATTAAGGGAGTAAGTTAATACCTAAGTTAGGTCTATATTCCATATGAAAAGTAATAGGAAATGTAGTAGGACAAAGGGGTTTTTTGTGTCAAAAAATAGGCCACGCCCTCAATTTAATTTTTAATTTAAGAATATGGTCATAGCAAAGGGAAGGCAGGGAAAGGCCGTAGCCCTCCCTACACGATATGCTACATAAAAAGTACACAAGTAAAAATAATTCAAGAACACTTGGATTCAGGGCACTCAATGTGTCAAATCGTAGAGTACTAAACGCAAGCAACGCAAGTGTCTCGGGTTCGAATCCCCTTTAGGTCATAAGGAAATTTTTCTGGCGTTAAAAGTGTTCGAATTGCATCAAGTGAGTTTAATTGCACTTAATTCCACGGAGCATAGGACTGACAACCTCATCCATGTAAGAAAAAAATAATAATGCATGTCAAGTAATCGCCTTGCAGGAAGGCCTAGTTCCTTCATGGAATGTTGTGCCTGCATTATTATTATTATTATTATTATTAAGATTCAACTCATCTTGAACCATTTTCACTCAAAAATATGCCTGACTGACTTGAAAGGCGTTTAATTAATTCTTACAAGCTTTCAAAAATGATCAAATTTAAATTTAACGTTTAATTAAAACGTTGCACAGTGAGAATATTAAAAACTTAAATTGGGTTTTTGGGATAACCGTGGAAGCTTTTGATGACGTTTTCTCAAAGAAAGTTACAATGCCTTCTTAGAAAAGCTTTAAGGGAATCTCTCAAGCTTTCCACATTTGCCCCGAAATAATCATAAACCGTTTACACGGGCTTCAGACCTAAGATTTAGCCATATGGCTCAACTGCTTTAATTTCTTATCAATCAATTTTTTGGAAAAATTCATCTTAGTATAGGATTCTTAAGACAAGTGACTCCTAGGGTTCTCAAAAAGCAATCAAATTTCTCGCTAATTAGGATTTTGAGACCTTCGAGAACTAGGCTAAACCCACTAAACCTCTAGTCTGAAGTCAACTTTACCCAAGGCTTTGAATTATTGACGAATTTTTGAAAGAAACTTTCACAAGTAGGGGAAAGTGTCCATGCTTGATACCATTGGAAGCTTCGTAATGACTAAATTTTCTATGTTTCACAATATATATGTGACTCATCGCAACCATATTTTAAATAACTATGGGAAAGTGGCCAGATTTTAAAATATATTGCAGATTTACGTTTGTTAAGAAACATAGGAAAAATTCAGTCATTACGAAGCTTCCAATGGTATCAAGCATAGGCACTTTCCCCTAAGCTCCTGAAACTCTAAAGAGCATATACTTTTCTAATTTTTGATCAGTTTTTCGGAATTTTCTTCAAGGAAGAGTTTCGTTGGTGTCTTTTAGAACTTTTCAGTCTACAAAATCCGTCAGATTTAGCAGGATCAGGTTTAAATTAAATTGTGAAACTTGCATAACAACATTTCTATTTGTCGGAATATCAGAGAATTTGCGGTCAATTTGATCTCCCTTTTACTAAAATCTTGGGGTGGAATGATAACTTTTCGACACTATCGATTCGATAGTATCGATAAATCTGTACTTGTTACAGTAAGTGAATGATGATTTTTTTACATAGGGGAGACTGGGGCAAAAAGTCACAAATCGAAAAATTCAAAATTCTATATCTTCCAAGGTAAAAAAGATAGCGGCTCAATTTTTTTTCTATAGATAGCCTACATAGACCTTCTTAAATGTCGTAAGTTTCTTAGAATTCGAACAAGGAATTTAGAAAATAAAAAATATCGAAATTTTTAGCCCTATTTTTGAAATATTTTCCTTGCAAATGATAACAATTATTACCTACTTATCTTCCAAAATTAATGCAATGGTGAATATTTTCTAAATAATTTGGATTCTTTGAATACGAATCCGCTATCTATTTTAGAATTTCACAAAGGTTCTTTTCTCCAGAAATCCTTTTATTAAAAATTGCTACTTGGGGTAAAAAACAACTAAAGGTATAGAGCAAAAAGTAACAAAAAGGCGAAGCAATTTCTGATGTCTCACGGCGAAAAGAAACGTCATTACCATGTCTCGTCGCTTGTTGTTTGCATTGGTCAAACGATTTGCAGTCTTTTGTGTGTTTTTTCTAAAATAGCTTGAAAAGCGCTTTTCTCGTTATCTCACTTTTCTCGCAAAGAAAATGGTGTTTTACAAAGGTGTATATGTATAAATTTTCTATGAAAATATGTCCTCTAGGTATTATTTCAAATTTACGGAAGCCCGTAATGAAGCGAATCAAAATATGGTAATACCCAATGTCTGGTACTATTTGCCCCAGCATTTTTGAGAATTGTCACAAAATTACATTTTAGAAATCGGCTCGATAAACGTATTTCCTTATAAAATAGAGGAATATTAGTTTCACAAAGTTGTAGAGCGGTAAATTTCCTATAAAACTGCGCTAATTAGAAATTTTTGATGCACTCGTGTAGCTTGTAAATAAATAAAATGTGCGTTTTGTGACTTTTTGCTCCAGTCTCCCCTATTGTTAGAACATTTATTCTGACATTCTTTATAGGATGTGACATTTGATAAATATTTGTATTAGCTACAAAAAATGCAGCTATCGGTTAAATTTTTCAGAATCGATAGTCGATACTATCGAAAAGAAGTTATCATGTCACTTATGGCTGAAGTTAGTAGCTGAATTTTAGCTCCAATCCATCCATTCTCAGGATTTTTTTCTGCCTATTTACTCTCAATGTAATAGATCCATTAGATCAGGGCGAAGATGCTGTCTTCCGGGGAAAAATTTCGTATTCATATCAAACAAAAACAGTGAATTTTCTCAAGTGTTTGCCCAGAATAATTTTCTCTCACTCAGCTAAAATTCACTTGAATTTCCTTCCCCTGGTGAATTTTCCATCTCACCCCTAACATTGTTCATCCTCGTCTCTTGCTCTTGAAGTTTTTTTTTATGTTGTTGTTGCTTCTTTGCCTCTCGGAAATACTAAAGGTGGTCTTGTCGAAGGGACTTTGGAGAGTTTAAGGGTTGTGGAAATTGTACAATTGTTCGAGGGTGAATTTCCCACTACTTCACACAACTGTTTTGTGTTGAGTTAAACGGGTGCATGTGTCTCGAATTGAAAGCAAACACATTGTATAACATAGATTTCCAACCATCACACAACCCTCCAAATGACTATCACAGTTGGGGTTGGGCTATTGAGGGTGTGAGAACATGAGTTATAGAATTTTCTATTGTCCATGATATTTATTTGATTTCAACCTGCATGTTTACCTTCGACCTTTTCCTTTTCTTTTGCACTCAATTCGCCTTTTTCCAACAACAGGTGAAAATTGCAGGAAAACCTTGCCTTCCTACCACTTTTATTTTGTCGGAAAAACCTCTTGTGTAGAAAATCATTCTGTCTTATCTTGTTTTCTTGAATCACTTTTGGCGAATAAGATGAATAGCCAGAATAGCATGAAAGAATTATGAGGGAAATGTGATCAACACACGCGGAATGAAAATTTTGTCGGTTGCTCTATTTTGCCCTCCTAGTGAGTACGGGAGTGTTTTTGACATAAAATCGTTATCAGCACTCACACACACTTTTCATTCCCCTTTTCACAAGAGGCATCCCCCTTGGAAATCGTGGGGAGTCAAAGACGCCAGAAACATTTTCACCATTTCAACACTTTTGCCCATCATCAACAGCGATTTTCTCAATTTTCTGAACTCCTTCAGGATCCAGGAGAAATTATATCTATCACAGATAATTTAAGATTAATTTTTAAAGCTAGCTACACACTTTTAATGAATAATGAAAAGATTCCCCAGAAAAGCTATGCAAGCCATTGTGAGAAGGCGTCGACCTCGAGGCAGACCTAGGACGAGGTGGCTGAATCAAATTCAGAATCTTGCCTTGGAACGCCTTGGGATCGAACCCGAAAATCTTCCTGAAGTGGCGGAGGATCGACAAGCGTGGGCTGCTAATTTGGATGTCATGGGCCCGCGACCCCAATAGGGATAAGCGGTTGAAAATTAATGAATGAATTGAATGGACGTAATGAAGTGATATATAATGAAAGTCAAACTGATAACTCTGTCATCAATTGAGTAATAGGACTATAAGGTAAACTGCCCATGCTTTGCTAGATCCTCAGCTTCGTAGGGGAGACTGGGGCAAAACTTGTCAAAACGCATATTTAATTCTTTCACGAGCTCTGAGAAAACTTAAACGTTTCATAATGAGCATATTCTTACACACAGAAAAATGGAAAATTCTTAAACAGAAACACCCAGGAATTTAATTTCAAATCCCATCCAATGAATGCCAATGCCCTAATTTTAAATCCTTGATCATTTAGTTTTAGTTGCAATTTGCAAATATGTACACATTTTTCATTTTCCAGCTAATGCAGAACTTAAGTTCCCGATCTCTTAACTTGAAAGAGCTAGGGATTCTAGCCCATTTCTTTCGCTCAGAGCTTCTAAACTTAAACGCCTCGGGGATTCACGTCCAATTTAAGTTCCCAGGATCATATATATTCTTAAATTTAGAGTCAAAATTTTTCTGTGTGTATAGGAAATTTACTGCTCTACAACATTGCAGAAGACTATTTTCCTCTATCTCGAAAGAAATGTGATTTTCGAAACATTTTCTAAAAGTCTATTTTGTGAAGATTCTCAAAATTGCTTTGGGCAAATTTTGTCAGTCTTCGGATAATTTGTTACGTTTTATGGCAGAATCACATTGACAGTAAAATGCTCACTGTATTTCAATAATTTACGTATTTTCATTGCAATTCTTACGCAAATTCTTGATTACCGTATTACCTTATCTCATACTCGGTGGCACTATAGGTGAAAATAATATAAGAGAATTTAAAAAATAAAACGAAAATGTGATAAACGGTGAGCTAAACAAACTATTCCTACAGTTTTTTTTGCTCACCGTTTATCGAACTTTCGTTGTATTTCTTCAATTCTCTTATATTATTTTCACCTATTTCCACCGAGTATAAGATAAGGTAATACGGTAATCGAGAATTTGCGTAAGAATTGCAATGAAAATTCGTAAATAAACGAAATACCGTGAGGCTACGGCGAGCATTTTATTGTCAATGTGATTCTGCCCTTACTCTCACAAACGTTAAAAATATCAAACAGACATATCGTCAGTTAAATCAGCATTTGTCGTAACTTGCTTTTGACAACTTTTCAGAAGACGAAATTTTCAGTTCAGCATTATTTTTCTTAAAAATGAGCCCCGAATGCGATACTTTTGAGTCAAAATAATAAAAGTGACACTAATAAACTGTAAGTTAACTCGAGAAAATCTTTATAAAATTAATTAAAAGCTTCAATATTGACAAATATGTTAGAAGAAACACAATAATATTTTATCGTAACTTCCATCATTTATAAAGTCGTAACTTCCAATGTACAGAGATTCTGGAAGTTACGACAATTTTCTAAAATGCATTATATCAATTTGAATTATACTAGGGATAATAAGCGCCTTTATTTGACTAAATTAGTCAATAATACTGTTATCCCTGTCCCTAAAAGCTTTTATTTCATAAAATTTATTGAATAAATTTTGTGCGCCACGTCGTTTGTTTTTTTTTTGAATTAATGACAGATGGGCAGGGATTTTTTCTAACTTTTTCTCGCAAATATTGAATTAGAATGATTTCATGGTACACTATTCGCACTGTCTTTCTATATTTGATTCTGATAAATTTTTGTTAATTAAGGGCACTTACGATAATTTTTGTTTAAAATAATTTTTATTGAGCTTATAAAAGTTTCTTTTTCACAAGTGCGTTAAATAAACAAAATTACGCTGATTCCAAATATGTATATATCTCAAAATCGCAAAAATGAAATTACGATAAATGCTGATTTAACTGACGATATTTTTATTGGAAATTTATTCCTCTACAACTTTGTTGAAGATAATTTTTCTCTATCTTAACGAGAAATGTGCTTAAATTTAGCTTATCAGTATTGATATATTCTGTAAGCCAAATATTCCAAAAATAGGGCTCAAAATTTTATTATTTTTTATTTTACATAAACCTTCCTCTAATCCCTTGAAACTTTGTAATTTTAAGAAGGTTCATGAAGGCTATCTATAATAAAAATTTCAAGCCTCAGTCTCTTTTATTTTAGAAAATAGTGAATATTGAAATTTTCGTTTTGACAAATTTTGCCCCAGTCTCCCCTAATTACTAAATTTTTCCTATGTTTCTGAATAAATGTGAATCCGCAAAATATTTTAAAAACTGGTCATTTTCCTCTAGTTTTTAAAATGCAGATGGTATGAGTCACATTTATTGAGAAATATAGAAAAAATCTAGCCTTTACGAAGCTGGGGATAGCACGAAGCATGGGAACTTTTCCCGAACTTTAATTTTAAAATTGAAAACAAAGATCCTAGTTAAATTTGAAGGCTAGAGATTTATGAAAAATTAAAAAAATCACTTTCTGAATTCTGAAAATTATAATCTTATGAATAATTTGTTCATGAATGTTAATTTTTTATAGCGTTCACACAATAACATTTTATTTTGAAAATATGCACAAAGAATAAAAAAACAAGGGAGAGATATTAAAAAAATATATATAATGTAATGCAAAGTTTAAAAATTAGGAAAAGTAAAAACATAAATCATATATATGAGCTAAAAAACCATATATATAATCAGGGGCATGACATTTCCTATGTTTCCCATATGTTTACAGTGAGCCGAAAAAATTTTTGAGTTTATTAGCTGTTTTCAGTCATTGTAGAATGAATTAGTAAAAAATACTAATACAAAATAAAAGCCAATTTAATAACGAAGAGGCAACCGAAAACCCTAAATTGGCAATCTACGTAGTTTTGGAGATATCTCGTGAAATGTGTACGAAAACAGGGAAAAAATTACACTAAAACCGGTCGCATTTTTCAGAGGTAATGTCACCCCCCTGTATATAATAGTCCCTGGAGAGAGAAAGCATACGAATTTCAATTTCGAAAGCCAAAAACAAAAATCCGTTTGTACTTTTCGTTTTGCACGCGCGGTGACTGAAATATTTCGGCGGTTGGATCAGCAATTGTGCAAACTGCATTTCCTCTCCTCAAAATGAAACTGTCCTAAGTGCATTTAATTTGTATCAGCATTTGTTGCTAATGACGCATCTTGAAGCGTCGTTTGCTACGATTGCAGATACAAAGAAAATGCAGTTAGAATAATTTTATTTTGAGGAGACGATTTGATTTGTGTAAGCATCGTTGAAAGCGACATAACACTGCGCGGTGTTTCCGAGGAACGTATACACAAAGCAAATGCAGTTAGCACAGTTGCTGATCCCACCGACGATTTCCTGTTCGAATTTCGAAGTCTCTCGAGTATCAGCATGAATGTTATGATTCAGTCTTAATTTTGTTGTGGAAAACAAAACAAAACAGAAGAAATAGGAAACAGAAGAAGAAGTATTCAAAATACGAAAATGGGATCACCATAACGGTTTAGCTACAGGTGCAGTATTTGTCTAAAAGTCTTCAGTTTTAATTTTAAATGAACTCGCGACAACATCAATTTTAGAACGTTCATAATAATTTTTAGTTTTTCGAAATTGCTTCTACGGAATTGGAATCGAAAACGTCCCTGTGATCTTTTAGCACTTCCTTTCTTATATGCTTTTGATTTTGTGTTTCTCCTGTCGACAGGGTCACAAAGGCTGAAAAATAAAAGACACCCCGGGGTGTCTTAAGAGTTCCAAAGTGATTCTGATGAGGTACACTTGCTGCTGATATGCAAGTGACATCTATTTCAATTTTCACCGTTGAAATCTTAATCCAATTACATTTTCTCTGGAGTTGTTGGGTCTCTTGGAACTGTTGGGGAGGGATATTAGGGGACTACAAAAAAAAAATGAAGAAGTCCTAAAGAAAAGGTTGAAAGAGCGTGTGCGGCTGACATGAAATAGGAAAATGAATAAATTATTGAAATTTTTTCTGACTTTCGAATATCATCCATTGGACAATTCTCTGCCCTTGTGGTGGGTAATATTCAAACGAGACTTGACAGCGTTGCTAATTTATGGAAATTCTATGATGATAGCACCAGGGAAAATTCACTGCTTTCACTTCTTCATTTTTTCTTGGTGGAATTTTTTTTTCATCGATTGTGACTTACGATGATGCTAATTATTGTTTGGAAAATGATGCTTTGGAGCATCGTAAAGTAAATTAATGGGACAACCGAGCATGAGATTCTATCGTTGGCGGCTGGCCTGGAATATTGGGCTAACGATGGGAATGGAATATTAATCGCTGATCCACAACCAATTTTTAATGGTCTCTTTTATTCCTTTTTTTTCCACCGTCTCCCATCCTCCCAGGCCGCAAAGATTCATAGTTAATTTATGATCTCTGTCGTTTTATTTCTCTTGGTGCTTTCTTCATTTTTATATTTTCACCACTGGAGGCTATTCTTAAAGGGTTGAAGTGCATTGGGTTAACAATTCATTGATCACATTGTTAAATTTTTCAGTATAAATTCGTTATTCTAACTGACACTTTTGAAATGTCAAAGATTGATTGAAAATTTGACATACCCTATAGCCAATGGACGTGGTAATTCCATTGGATTTCCTGCAGTCGTTTCTGCAATGTCCGCTGATTGATAAACCGCGTAGGGTTCCCTAGAATGTGATCGACGAATTACGAATGTCCGCGGATATCCACGGACTTTTCTGCACGAACGTTTCCATAACTTTTCTATGAAATAGCCTTCAAGAATTCCGTGGATTTAAATAAGGAATTCCACGACTTTTCCAATGATATTTTTTTTCATTTTCTTCAAAATCCCTTCTCTGAAATTGATTTAAAATCGCGAATAATCATTGAAAATTGAATAAATAATTCTACCAGTCGAGTGAGGGCACTTTACCTTACACTGAGAGAAATTCGAAAACGTTAAAATAACATTCCGGAATTGTTTATTTTATCCTGCAGTATTGATCCGAAATCGGTATAAATATTACCCTGTTTAGGTGTATTGGGGGTTAAAGTTACACTTTTCATGTTAATTTTACCCTTAAAAAGGTGTAAAATTAACATTAAAAAATGTTGATATATTTTTACACCTAAAAAGTGTTAAAGTTATGAGGAAAAAATGTTAATCGCACCTCCGTTTTTCTCTCACAATCAGTGTAGCTTCGAAATAAAAATTAGTGTTCGGTGTTGCCCCATTTTCGGTGGTATTTCAGTTTCCCCGTTGCCAATTGGTAACTCGGAACATGGAGAATGTCTCTGTCAGATAAACGCTCAGTTATTCTACTTTTGAATTGAAAATATAGCTACCATATCGTTTTGCGTGTTGCTCGCAAGAATTATAACGTTAGGGAGAAAATACAAGTGCGACAGTATTGTCTTCCATTCCAGGAAGTCTTGTGTAGAGCGTATGACACATTTGACAATTGTCAACCCAGTGGAAGGCCAAACCCACTAATTCTAATCCTTCATTCCTATGACACACCCAACCCATGATCCATACGTATGGGTACTGAAGGTTGCTGGGGCTTTTATTCGTGTTAGTTGTCTCCGTACTTCGGTGAGTGAACATCAGTCGCTGTGGACAGTTCACTCCGAGGTAGTTGAGAAATGAGTGGCACCCTGAGTTTCCGATTTTTCCTTTATAAGTTAGGAGTAGAGTGAAAGGAATACCTATTGACATTTTAAGAACTTGTGTCAGGACCTTTTGACACCATATTCTGTACCATTTGGAATACGAAATTTGAACACTTATCCTTATCGAAAACCGTAAATTAATGAAAAAATGCCATATTACCTATATTTTACTAGATACATTAAATAAATTTCAACATTTTGACAAGAGTGTCAATAAGGGTTCCCTATCGAAAAAGTGTTCATTCGCCCCTATAACGTTATTTTAGTAAGCCCCGTCAAGGATTCTACTTGGAAAGATAATAATTCCACGGAACCCTCCCGTAAATCCACAGATTTATCTTCCACAGTGAAACTTTGCAGGCGATCGGCTATAGGCTATCGCTATGCGTTTGAAACCCTATAGCACAAGCTTCCATGAATTTTAGAAGTTAGGAAATATCCGTGGAAAATTCGTAGGAGAAAGTGAAGACTTTGAGAGGAGCTCTTCAAACTCCTTGTGGAAACTTCCTATGGAATTTGCGAATGTTCCGAAAGACATTCCATAGTATTTCTTTCATGCAATTTCAAGATGCTCAGAAAAATCACCGTTTCAATCAATAAAAGTATGTTTTTGATAAATTTTCAATTATATTTTTACACATTTTCTTATCGTCCATTTCAATTTTAAATTTATCGCCAAACCATTATGATTACCAAGGTGCATTTTGATAGTGTAACTTTGCAAGTTTGGTTTTAACTGCTAATTTTGCATTTAATTTGCGTCTTTAGTGATTCAATTGGCCATTAAAGGAGTCCTGAAAGTAAAAATGTACTCTGTTATTTTGAAAAGTTTGCCCAAGTGTGAATAAAGCAATAAATCAAAACAGTGTGGCATGAGGTGGAAAATAAGATCTGGCTATTTGAATATGACTAAATTTCGTTAATTATTGCTCTCATTTGAAATTCAATGTCGCATTTTTTCACGTAGCTCTTGCTCGTGAAATTTTTATTCCGAAAATTTTTTAGTGGCAAGGCAAAAAGACTGATGAGACCCTAACCGATTATGTTACACGTGCTTCTTGGTGATTTGTGTTTTGTCTGATTTTCTTAGGCTGCGTATTTGAATTGCAATTGAGTGTTACCTTCAGGTATTTTATTTTTGTTTTTTTCTCTTTGTATTGGTAGATTCTCTTATGGGTTCTGGATCGGAGGACGAGGATGACGATGATACACATTTGCGAGGACCACCAATGGGATTAGGTCCTCTTGGGCCAAATGGTCCAGATTCAGCAGGACCGCTAGGTACATCAGATCTCTCAGTACAAAGTATCAGCACAGACAGTAAAACTGGTCATGATGATTCAGATCAGGTGAGTGACTGTGAAATTTTCTACATTAATGTGGTACAATAAAATTTTATTATTAGTTTTGAGCCATTACCCTGTTCTAATGTAGACTTAGTATATCAGGAATAGGGTTGTAATAATGAAGAATGATGCTTTATTCACTGAAGAAATGCACTTAATTGGTGAATTAATTGAAGTTGAGAAGACGCAACCTCATTTGAGATTCAATCCTCACACAAGGGCAGAGTAAACAGTCTGTAATGAAGACATGCATAAATGTAAACTCTGATGCACTCTAACTTGATTCCATAATTATAAATTAATGGTCTTATTTAATTCTATTTTTTAAATGGGATTTTTTCTAATGCTACAACTGTTGAAGGTTTGGACACATTGAAATGACATGTACTATTGTTATTTCATGCGTTATTTGCAATTAAAATGTTCATTTTTCTGCAAGAGAATTAAATATTGTCTTCAAATGAACAAAATATTTAAGTGTTAAAAATGCCAAGAATTTCCTAATGAAGATGTTTTATCGGTTTTATCTTCGGTTAGATTAAAAGATATTCCAGTGTAACAAATGTCGAAAATGTTGTCACATTTAGATAACATGCGCTGCAGTGTTAATGCATTAATTGCGATCAGGAAGTTAATTTTTTCAATAAGAGAATTGAGTTTGGCTTATGTTACTGCTAGGGCTCCCTTGATGGTGATCCCGATGGTCGTGGGGACTCTCAGGCAGAGAACAAGAGTCCTGATGACGGTGGAAGTGGATCAAAGCGTCGTGGTCCACGGACGACGATAAAGGCTAAACAACTGGAAATCCTCAAGACGGCATTTAGTCAAACACCAAAACCCACAAGACATATTCGTGAGCAACTAGCCAAGGAGACTGGATTGCCCATGAGAGTGATTCAGGTGAGTGCTTCTTTCATGAGTTAAGCAGTGTTTAGGGGGGGGCCCTTTGAGAAGGCGCACTGAGGATCAATGATCTTAATTGGCTCAATGATGATCTTGTGGTTATTTTTTGAATGTTTTTCTCCCCAAAAACTTTTCTCGACATAGTGTTTTGTTCCCATTCTCTTAAGTCGTCTCACATCACAATCAACGTACTCTCCGAGAAAATCGATTGATCGTCATTTTCTCTGTCCGCGCGAGGATCTTGGGCAAAAATGAGATAGAGTGGCAATAAATAATAAAGAACACAAGAGGCAGAGATCATGGTGAAAAAAAATCCACAGAAATGTGAATAGAAAGAATGGGTGGTTCTTTTGGTTAGAGTGAGAGGGAGAGGAGCTGTGTATAGTAAAAAAAAAAGAGTCTTGAAGCATATTGAGCTTAAAGAAGTATCCGCGCGCATCGACATGATTTATGATGCGATCACTTCACGTCATGTTTTACTATTCAGCGATCTCCGAGAGATGTGGCTGCCGTTTCATGATCGTCGCTTTTGTTATTGGTGTTTTTTTCGTTTGTTGAATGTGCATAAAATATAAATAAATAATAATGGTTCGCTTTCCTCTCCTTCGGTTTTTAGAAGTACATCTTATTGCTCGTATACATTGAGGGAGCAATATTTGTTATCTATCGATTTTCAGTTTTTTTGTAATTAAAAAAGGTATTGAGAGTCAATTACCTTAGTATACAATCAGCATTTTGGTCGGTACTTGTGAAATATTGAGGCAGATGGCGGTGACAAGTAGACGCAAACTGTTAAAGATATCGACTTGAGATATTTAGTGACCCCCCATAAAGTAGCCTTCGTTAAAAACTCATAAATATTTTCCTCTTATCGTGTCTCTTTTCTGTCATGAAGGAATATGATGTTAATCAGCAATAATTGCATCCACAGTTACAGTTAGTGAAATGCTTTCTGACATTTCGCATTTAGCCGTATACTTCATGTCAGCAACACATTGGCGGGATAAAATCAAAGCGTAAAGAATTTACTAGGCAGTAGGAATTGTCTGGCGTTAAAGGTATTTAAATTTAAATGGGACTAATAGACCCATTACTGTATTGCGAGTTTCAGACCTAAAATTTAGCCATATGGCTTAACTGCTATAATTTCTTATCAGTCAAGATTTTTTAGAAAAATTTTACTTAAAATTGAATTTTTAAGGGCAAATAATCTGCCGATTTTTCTTAAAGAACACGCCGATCTGTCGCTGTCTGGCCACATTCTGCCGATCTGTTGAATTTTTAGCAAAATAAAGACGATCTACCGATTTTTAGCTTCAGATCGGCACAATTTTGCCGATGGCTACTCACAGTACACTCTGTGAGTCACTTATTCACCCCTTGGAAAAGGTATTGTTCCTCAATGGAATATTGTGCCACCATTATTATTATTATTAATTTTCAGGGCATGATAAGCATAGCTTCGAACTCATATTGAGCATTCAACAAAGTCTTTTCTATTTCGCTGCTTATTCCATACCTTTTCGCAGGCATAAAGTTTATATTTGTGCATATAAAACCAGGTAATACAACATTAGGCAAGTAATGATAATTTTTTATGACTTCTTAGCTGTGATCATGCACATTCACATAAGAGATCGCAAAAATTCTTTGTAGCGCGAAAATCGGTTCTCAATAGGATTAGTTGCAGTGGTGGAACTTCCCACAGCCCTGAAGAGACTCTACGTCTCAATTTTCTTCTTAAATGCAAAGAGTCTAAGAGTGTTTGGTCCCTAATCTCATTCTTGGATGTCATCGGCATCTTTGGCATCAACACCAAAAAGAACCGTGGCACAAGACGAAGCTAAGGGTAAAGCAGACGAGGCGAGAAATGTTTCGGTGTCATGTTAACACTGTCGAGTAGCAGGTGACATGGGACTTGAACATAAATTTCAACATCTCACAACTTCCAATCACGAGATGAGCTTCTCATATGAGGAACAGTGCAAGCCGAGAGGCAGATCATTGAATTGAAATTTGTGTCATCTTGTCATGTTGATTAGCATTCATCGTTTTCTCTCCTAAGTCAAAGAGGCACATAGAGATTTTTTTCCACGAATTCTGCCCGAGAAACTTTCTGAGGTTTTACTAAATACAAAATTTGAAAACAAAAAAGTTGCCATTCATCTTCCCAATTCGCCATATTTCTCATGAATTTTATGATTTTTCATCTTTGCCAAATGATCGTCTCAGACAGATTTTACGGCGATTCAATGAAGATGCACGTGTCGCGTTAAATATCAAAGAGATTATGCAAAGTGAAAGGAATTCCGTGAGAATTGTTGTTTCTGTGTGAGATATTGATGGTATATTTTGTAAACTGCGTATTTTTTTTCTGAGAATTTTTGCTCTCGACAATTGTTGATTTAAGTGACGCAGAGGCCTCTCATAGGGCACAGGAATCGTTATATTGTTCGGTGTGGATTTTCAAGGAAATAATTCAAAATGATTTTTCATGGTTATTGGACCCTTGAAGGGCTTCCAAGTGGATTTATATCCCAAAAGATCAGTTTTGGACCATTCTCACCGACACACGACGATCGTCTTTTCTTGTGCGTGAGCGCCTCTGGTGAGATCTTAAAGCTGCGGTGAGGATTAAAGGCACCTCAAGAGACTCCTCAAGTGTCTCTCGTGTTCTCCTCCTTCTGGGGGTCAATTTCATCTTTTTTTTTCTTGCTTCTCGATTATCTCAGCAGCTGGGTGACAAAGATCTTCGACTGCTACTGAAATTTCTTGTTGGAATGGTTGGAATTCTCCCTGTCCTCGGATTGCCTCTCTCGAAATATTTCTGGTGATTAATTGTGTGAATCGAGATGATGGTGTAGCCAGGCAAAAAAATATTCCACCCTAGATTTATATTTGGGATAATTTTTTTTTGCCGTCCGGGTATTTTGCAATGTTATAGGAGAATTTGTTGCATTCAGTTCAGAGTCAATGGGTCTCACTCGGAGACCACAAACTGCTGCCGGATTCGCATGAGTTCCTCCTGCATTGATGCACATCCGAGAGGCTTCAATGCATAATAGACTGAAGTTTTTCCTTTTTTCATGCCCTCGTCTTGTGCTCTCAATTTCTCGAGAATTGGATTCCTCCGGGATTTGTGTCTGTTGTTGCTCGAACTCTGTAGAGACAGCAATGTATATAATCCGTCGCTTTTATGATATATATGAAGTCTTGAAGGCAGAAGCCAAACGGTAGTAGATAGCGATATAAGGTCTAATGATTACTTGTCCCAATAACTTGTTAATGAAACCATTAGACATTTGACCGTTCATTTTTGGATATAATAGTGTAAATTCCAAATATATTAATTACATTTGTTATTTTCAATCACATTGGTATGACCTTCATTTGACCTTCACTATTGCAAAATTATGTATCTCCTTGCCAAACTTTAAATCGTACGACAAATTCAATTTCTTCTCTTCGGCCGTGTCTCTGGTTAGGTCCTACCTCAGTGAACGCACTCAGAGGGAGAAGCGGGTCATTGTTGGGCCCAGTTATCTCCTCATTGTTTATCTATGACCTTTCATTAGTCTTACTCGGTTACTCTTACCGGATCCCGGTCAAAATCCCGAAAGCCAAAATTCCGAAAGCCAAAATCCTGAACGCCAATATCCCGAATTCTGAAAAGTGCTAAAGGGAAATTTTCTGTGTCTTGGGAAATTATTTTGCACATTATCCTCCATATAATTCCTTCCCTTTCAAGATTTTGAACAATCGGGATTTTGGCTTTCGGAATTTAGGTTTTCGGAATTTTGGCCCTTTCGGGATTTTGGTTGCCTCCGACTCTTGCCACCTATACGCAAATGATCTTTAAGTGTTTTCTGATAGAGTCTTGGGAAATTCGGAATGGCCTCCATATAAACCCTAAAAAGTCACAGACCCTTGTAATATCCAAAAAGCTGTTTTGTGATCCGATTACGGTGCGTCAATTTCAACTCGTCTTTCTCCTGAATAGACCACCTTTCTCTTATTAACCAAAGAGTTTATTGTACTCACTCTGTGAACTCTTCGAAGATATTGCAAGCTCACGCCAAAAAATACTCTATTGCTCCTGGTTAAGGCGTATAGCCGTAACTTATGGGAATGAGGTTCCCCGGTCTACGGAGGCCTTCCACGTAATCTTCCGTGACTGTGCTAAGTGTGACTGATCAGATCTCTAAGCATTGTAACATTCTGGTGGATTGTGATCATCCATAATTTCTCCGTCTGAGAGCGGTGACATTCCTTTTCCGTGTGATCATTTCCAGGAGGTCTCAATATACTTAGTCTCATTCCTAATTTTCGGAACCTCTGCCAAGGTCTACCGACTCTTGGTTTCTAGGATACCTTGCGCTAACTATAATCATCAGATGTATCGTAAGCTTTTTCCAAAGGGGATCGTTTTATTTATTTTTATCCTCCAGAGTGCCAGAGGCGGCTCAGATTTTGTGAACCGATGTTTGTAAATTAATTTCAAACGATTTTGAACTTTTCAAAATACTGGCTTGGACCATTAAACCCTTTTAGTCTAAACAATTAATGCAAAACCAATTTTTTTAGGGTATATCGAAATGACGACTTTTAGCATTTCGCAAAGCTTAAACACTTTGTCACTTTTTTTTGTTATTAATTGTGCTATAACAGAAAAACTTTGACAATTTTCCTGACCAACATACGGTTCCTCCATGGTGATATTTTCTGCAATACCCAGCGGAAAGAGTTGAGAAAAAAGAATCAGCAAAGATGGCAGGAAGATTTGTGTCAGACAAACCTGGTGACATGTTAATTTCAAGGAAAATTTCCTCTGCAAATGATGTGTTGCTTGGTGGGAAATAAATTGCATTTTTTCGTCTTTCTTCTTTTTCCAATTTTCATCTCATCAGCAATGCACAGTTTTTCCTCCTCGGCTAGGAAAAATTCTCAATTTTCCATCAGGTGTATTCATCCTTCATTTTCGCATTTTTTGCCGGAAACCAGGAAAGTGCAACGAAATTGAATTGAAAAGGGGTTTCGTTCGGGGGAGTGAGATAAACATTCGCTGAGAATGTCACCCTCATTCGTGGAATCACCTTCAAACTGAGATCAAAGTCGGAAAATATTGGTTTGGGACAAATTGAATTAACGTTCAATGAATTTTTACGACATACAGAAAGCGATTGTGGAAACATTTGAGGACTCTTGTGGGATTTCCTCTTCGAAATCTACAACAATTTCCCTTTAATCGTCGTATCATTCGTTAAAGTTGGGGTGCGACTGGGAAATTTTGTAATAAAAGTGTTCTGAAGGGCATCAAATATGGTGAATGTGGTGCGAGTTCATGTCAGTTGAATATCCCTCAAGAAAAAACATATTTATAAAATTTACAAATTAAATTATTCATAATTCGTAATATTTTTCACAAAAAACTCTGTTCTAATTAAAAAAAAGGAACACACGGGCAATAAATTTCGTATAACATACTGAAATTTGATCGATATCGAATATGGATTTCGATTATATATTTATCATCGAAATTTCGAAAATCTAACTTTCGATTATAACGCCTCTTAAAGTGTTGTAGGGGCGACCGGGGCAGAACTATTCATTGAAATATTTACCAGTCTCATACAAACATTTTTTGTAGAAATTATACGCAATGAAAAATTTCATTTAGTGGCTAATTTTACCCCGGTCTCTCCTAGCTTTTCACGAGATCTTTCATTTAAGCTTCTATATATGCAGGGGGTGACATGAGGTCTGAAAAATGCGACCAGTTTTAGTGTAAATTTTTCTCTGTTTTCCTAGACATTTCACGAGATATCTCCAAAACTACGTAGGTTGCCAATTTCGGGTTTTCGGTTGCCTATTCAATATTAAGTTGGCTTCTATTTTGCATTTATATTTTTTGCAATTTCATTCTACACTGACAGGAAACAGCTAATAAATCCAAAAGTTTTTTCGGCCCGCTAGAAACATATGGGAAACAGGAAATGTCATGCCCTTGTATACATGTATAACTACTTTAGAATATAGTGCCATGAACGTCTTAATTTAAGCTCAGGATATAAAGATAACTACTTAAGAACAATATTCACTGTCATTCGAAGGCATGAATGTTCGAAGGTAGAGTACTTTCCCCTACCTCGCCAAAACGTAAAGAGCCGACATTAACTTAAGATACTATTTTTGGCGAATGTTTTTTTATTATAATCGAAAGCTCTAAGCCAGAGGTGTGCAAAAACCGTTAAAAACCGAATAAACGTCAAAATAAGTTTGTTCTGGTAGCATTTTGACCATTGACGTACATGTTTCATTTGACGTTTATTCGGTTTCAACGGTTCTTGCACGCCTCTGCTCTAAGCAATCTTAACCATTTCAAATGCTTAACGAAACTTAACGAAACGTAGATTTCATTTATTGTGTCTATTTTTTTATCAAATTGTCTCCTTTCAGTAAACACAAAGTTTTTTTTTTAAGATTTTGAGTGTAAAATGTGGGTGAGAAACTGTAAAAGCTCCCTACGGTTTTTGTTTTCGTTCAGTTTTTTTTATTTTGTTTCTTTTGTGTACTTCTGCTTCAGTAGATTTCCATTCTTCAAGTGTGGCGACGAGGGCGAATAACAACAAAAAAAATGGTTCTCCCAGAACAAAAAGCATCGCAATGAAAAGAATGTGGAAAAGATATGGTGTGGTGGTGTGTAAAAAAAAGCACGCGCGCGTTTTGTTACATTCGTCAATAAAATAACGCTGAAAAACGATAAAAATTTCAGAACCTCCAAGCAGAATTTATTTAATGGTTTCTTGAGAAAATTCTCTTGCTTTATTGTTGACCAGTTTGTGTGTTGAGTGTATCTTATGCTTTTGCAATTTTTTTTTCCTACCTCTTTTTCAATTGAGGTTATGATGGGTTTATAGTGGGTGGATTAAGTATATTCTCACGCACCTTTTCCCTTCGTTCATTCACAAATTACTGTCGAATTTATCAAGTGCTTGATTGTAGAGTGATAATTTAATTCTAATTTCCGGAAGTCTCCCCCGAATGAGCTTCTTTTGGAGGAAATGGCCTTCGTGCTATGACTAATTTGGATGTCATCAATGAAAAATTGATGCGTGTGTCTAAATGTCTCAATTATTGTGTCAAAGAAAATATTTTTCTTATAGTTCTTCTTCCTGTTGACATGTGACACGATATTTTGGCGCCCTTTTTGCTTCTCGTGGCGCCTTTTGAGGGAAATATGAGAATGGGAGACTGCTTAGCCCTATAAATAATGAGTCGCGCTTGCTTGAAGGGATCGGATATATGCTTATACAGTAGAGCCTCGCTATGGGCCATATTTGGTTCCAGATTTGACACTTGGGTCGCACTACTCCATATCATTTTTTTAAAATTATCAACGACTTTTGGTATTGAAATTGCTCGACGGCTTCCACTTTCTTTGCGATTGTGGTACTTGTCCTCGCTCTCTTCATTATGGATCACAATTATCACAACTACTCAATAAAGCTTGCGAAAAATATTAAAATAATTATGACAACATTGCATGTCGCGTACTAAAAAACATAACCTAACTTAAAATCAGTGTTTTGAAATCAACGGTCGATAAATTGTGAGCTATAGAGCAATGGCCTATAGCGGGGTTCTACTGTATGCATATATATGCCCCCTGATAACTTTAAAAATGTGCAAACCGACCATTTGCCTCTTAAATAACATGATTTCATAATATAACCGGTAACAGGATGTTGATTGGACACATTTGACAATTTTGAGCTACTTTTTCAAATTTGTCAAGAAACTTTTGGCCGATGAAAAATATTCAACTTTTGGAAAAGAATTATTTTTGATATGAAATCAAATTAATTTTTTTTTTTGAAACATAAATAACATCTATGGATTACAGGCAATTCATTTACAAAAAGAAAATTTTAAAAAGTATTTTTTTTCTGTCATTTTTTCCATTGGATTCCTCGAACATTGCTTTGTCAAGAAACTTTTGGCCGATATACTTACCAAAACAACATTATTTTAAAAGATTCTAATCTTTCTCATTGAGCTTTGCTAATTTGTCCATGGAGACCAGAGCGTAATAATCCAAGAGAACAGATGGAACATTCCATAGAGGCTTGTATGGAACAATGTGGAATATTCCTTATAGGGGAGACTGCTTTTGAAAAGTACTTTAAGTTGCAATTCAATTCCTTTCGTTGCACTTTTCTGCAAATAATAGTTAAATGATTTGTTGGAGTGTCGTGTGACTTCTTCATGTTGCAACATATTGGTCACATTGAAGGCTTTGTTTTTGTCTTTTAAGAGGGTGGCGCTTAACAAAGCAATTTTTCTTCTTTTTTATTTTATTTTTCAAAATGCGTCTAAAGAGAGTATTATTTTTCACGAGCTTGTTTGTTTGGAACACATGACGAAATGTTTTAGCAAGCAATTTGTCCAAGAAATAAATATCTGCACGCCATCTCACTCACTGTTTATGTTTGGTGATTGTTAACAAAGTTTTGTAGCTCAACTTATCGGCACTTTAATCAACAAACTTGTATGTTTTGTTTCACTCGTCAATTCATTGGGTGTTGCGTTTAATTTGAGGGATACTGTAACATAGTTGTTCTTAGGATATTTTGTGGCAATATCTGCTTAAATGCGACAACTATTTGGTTGCCTTGACTCAAATTTGTTAGCGTGAAGTGAAAAATATTGGCAAATGATTTCATGCAAAAAAAAATCTGCAAAGACATTTTTATGAAACTCTTCAAAATTGTTAACAAAAAAAAAGAAACATTTTGGCGGAAAATTAGCAAACAAACCTCCTTCTTCTGGTTTACTTTATTTTGTTTCTCAAGAGAAATGACCCATGTAAAAAAAATCCATAAAATTCATAAGTATAGCAACAAATTGTGGTTAGCTTTTGTTGTTTCTCCTTCAAATGGTTCAATATTTTTTTTTCTTGAGATGCTTTTGGTGTCTCAAGTCTTCCTTTAGCCTCTTTCTCCTCATTCATTTGTGCACTATTTTACGATTATACCCCTTACTGTAAAATGCACAACTCTTTGTTGGGCAATAAACAAAATAGTCGATAAAGTTTAACTCTTTCGTGTTTGTAGATCAATGTCATTTCATAAAGTGGCCATATATTGTAAGATTGTTGATTACTTCAGCTAAAAGAAATCACGTTTTGCATGAAACTATGTATAATATCGCTGGAAGATGATGATTCGGGTGCCAATGTTGCAGGCCAAGTGACAAGCTTCCACAATACCAAGAGTATGATGGCCATAAAATGATGAGATCGCTTTGGAAATGGCGAATTTTGTGTGATGTAAAACATCCTCAAAGTACCTCATAAATGTTGGGAAGATGAAACATTTTTGCTTCTTTAGTTGAATTGTCAACATTTATGGCACTATCTTGGGGAAGAACTTTTCGATGATGATCGAAAGAACACCAACATGATCGTCAATCTCATCTCATTTCTTGCATGTCATGTCTTAAAATCTTCTCAAATGCGGATATTTTTTTCTGATTTTTATCATCTCTCATTTATTTACGATTCTCTCGCCCCTTACCGTACATCAACAATTTTACAGTCATCATCAACTTCTAGTGTTTGTGGAATCGGGGCACAGAAAAAAAGAGAAATAACCCAAGAAGAAAGTTTTTTGCAAGGTCAAAAAGATTTTGAGCAGTGCAATAAAAAGATGAAGAATTTCAAAAAAATTACCTCCCACAATTTGATAAAATCTGTTTTATAGGGAAAAGCGCGCTACATTCGGACGACTCAAGCTTCTAACAATTCACTTTTTCAATGTGTTTTAAATTAATTTGGGCCATTATAATATTATTTTTTAAAGCTTTTGGTGAAATCCATAAAAAAAACATAGAAAAAAATTGAGTTTCCCGAAGCTTGAGTCACCCGAAGCATGATTTCTCTTAGTTGTTAAATTTTAACCCATAATTGCGATGAAAATAAGTAATTTTATTTAAAAAAAAAAATGCCAAACAGTGCTTTTTACCTATTTTTCTATTGAAAGTTGAAACGATTGAAATTTAAAAAGAACTATTGTAGAATCAACTATTTTTTATATCTCTCTTGAAGTCATTAAAACTTGCAGAATCGGAAAATATGCATTCAGAATGACAATAAATCTAATGAGTTATTAAAATAATTAATTACTAGACTCTGAGATAAATATTTTATGATAAGGATTTAATAACAGAACATTAATTCACGAATATAAAAGAATTAGTTCTAATCCTTTTTAGTAAAATGGCATTACTTCTAGGTTTGATATTTCCTTTAATTAAAACTACGATTATATAAATAATTCTTAATTTATCAATTGATTTTAATTGGTTAATGCCCAGCGCACAATAACTTTTGTTTATAAACATGTTTTCAAAATCTTCTATTAGAGTGAGCGAGATGACTAGATGTAGATCTCACTCACTCTCATTGAAATGTCAAAAATATGTTTACTAAACAAAAGTTAATGTGCGCCAGGCATAAGTGGGTCTTCTAATTCCCAATGA
Organism: Phlebotomus papatasi; assembly: GCF_024763615.1. NCBI lineage: Eukaryota > Metazoa > Arthropoda > Insecta > Diptera > Psychodidae > Phlebotomus > Phlebotomus papatasi. The sequence goes on from NC_077223.1 coordinate 10,449,418, forward strand.
AAACTGTTTTTTTTTTGTTTTTCTTTTAGATTTTTTTTTGATATTAGGGGCTAATAGAAAGCATAAGCTTTAATCTTTTCTTCCTCTAAGAAATTAGTAGGGGAAGGTGGGGATACTTTGAGCTGTGGGGCTACATTGATATATGATTTTTTTGCCTATTTCCAAAAGAAGACGGTCCTTACAATTATTTATTGTAGAACCACAACGGTTTTGTCTATTCAAATTACATTATGTTAAAACCCAGTTTCCTTTAAAAATATGCGAAGAAACGTGAAACAATATAGCCTCACCTCCCCTACACAGGATTTCTCGAAAATTAATGAACCAATTTAAATGAAATCTCGCAAACTTCTGCTAGAAAGAAATTATTTAGTTCTTGAACGAAAGATTTTATATTTTCTCTATCACAATTTATTTGGTAACAGAGAGTTGTATTTTTTTAATGAAATTTTTCAAAAATTCCAAATTTCAATATTTTTAAAATACTTTGTTTAAGTAAAAGTTTTGCTCACTAAAAAAAAATTGGTTTTGTATTTTCAAACGAACCTAATTTGAATAATCTTTTTTAAAGTTTTCTTTTACAAAGAGATCTTTGAGCATAAGGTCCATACAACTAAATTTTTATGACGCGCATAATTTTAAATGACAAATTTCCATTCTATTTAAAAAAAAATTAGAGAATGTAGGGAAAGTGCCCAGGCTTTGCACGGTCTCAAGCTTCATAATAACTATATAAATTTTTCATATGTGTCTGAATTAATTTGGCTCCGCAATATTATTTTAAAAACTGCGCACTTTCCCTAAGTTTTTAAAATATAGGTGCGATGAGTCACATTTATTCAGAACCATTGGAAAATTTTAGTCATTACGAAGCTGGGGATCGTACGAAACATTTGCACTTCCCCTATGCTGTTTTTCAATATTTTCGACCCACGTAACTCCTTAATGATTTGATAATTTCGATAATTTTTTTCCTATTCATTAAAAAACAGAAGGGTCAAATATGGAAGCTGTTTGATCCTTTTCGTAAGGATGGATTACGTTTGATCCTTTGAGAGGTTCATTAGAATCTCTTGAAATTTTGTATGCTTAGATTAGATCATGTTTTATCATAACCTTATTACTCACAACATATCTCTCATCTGATCGAACTTTAAAGGCAACTTTTTCTTTGTTTTTATTCGTTTAGGAAAATACATGTCAAAAAAATCGATGCTTTAAAAAGATCTTCGTTGATCCTTTATTTCTGCCAGTATTGTCTGCAAGTTAAATCACCTAAAAAAATAATAATAAATTTATGAAAAATTTATCTAAAATTTGAATGATAAATATTAATAGTACCTACTATTTTGTTAATCTACTATTGTAAATTCGACCAAAAATATGGGTTATATTTTAAACAGCCTTTGCGAAATTACCATTAGTAGAACTTTATTAAATAAAGAGTTGATTATGCAATTTTATTTTCATAACTGACTATTCCAAGAAATGCTTCAATAGAGTTTAACCCTTTAAGGACGATTGGGTCACCGGTGACCCAAAAACGAAATTTTTCCTACGACCATCTAAATTCTGCATCTGCATTAAAAAGTCAGAAAAAATTATTTTTTCTGACCCCCGATTTTTGACTCACTCGTCCTTAAAGGGTTAAACAAATATTTAGTATATCATAGATGCAGGTGACTTTCCCAATCTGCTGTTCGTAACTTTTTCTTTAATTTGGATATATAAGATTGATCTTTATCGATCAGATATGATAGATACATAGGATCGTTAAAGATCAACCTTCAGTGTTTAAACCCGCATCTACGGTAATTGTTTTGACAAACGACTACAGGCGGAAGTAAGGGCACCTTCGAATTAGGGCACTTTTGAAACTGGGCGTTTTTCTCTAATTTTTAAATTGTATGACAATTTGGTATAAATCTTTACTGCCAAATTTTATAGGCTAATCATCTTAAGGTCTCAAATAGACTCAGGCTGATCCTTGAGAATATTTAGTCTGTAAAATTTAGCAGTAAGAGATTAGTTAAAGGAAATTTATGCAAATGACCTCTAATTGATGATCCTTAGCCCTCAGTGTATGACAGTTTCGAATAAATATTTACTGTCAAATTTTAGAGGCTAAACAGTTTTTCGGATTATCCTAACATCTGTACAAGCCTTTAAAAATCCTAATTAAGGAGGTAAATATTAAAATTTCAAGGTATAAGTGTACTGCAAAATTTTGTTTTATGTTAATTATTTCGTTAATGACGTCCTACTTTTTTGACACATTCATTCAAGTTATGTCTTCTATTCTATTTTCCAATGCCTTTTTGTGCTTAGAAAATAGCGTTCTGTAAACTCTTCCATTTTGGCTACAAATTACCAAGATATTGTGAAAGAAAAATTGCCACCTGAAACCACGTAATTTTCATCTTGTGTGTACTTGAAAACCATAAGAGAGCGCCCAGAAGGAGGAAGATGATGAAGATTTGGTTGCGGTTTTCTACATTTCTATATAAACCATCTTATATGGCAGCAATGGGCAGTTGTTGCAAAAAAGGAGGCAATGAAACACAAGAAGCTGGGCTTGCAATACGCGATTTTATCCAAAGAAAGACAAGAGATAAAAATATGTTCTTCCATTTGCCTTTGCCTTTGTTGGGGCTGGGATATTTCATCATAAGACATCAACATGTATTCGAAGCATATTGGTCGTGGCGAGAGTTGCGAGATGGAAGGGCAATGGAGAAGCATAAGAAACACCAACAAATTGAAGCATATGGCGGAACGAATTGGCGAACCAGCATCGGGCAAAAGTCTCTAAAACCAAAACTTCACTCTTATACTTTCGTACTTGTTCTTTTTACCAAAACCACGTAACATCCAACATCAGTGAAGTATGGTGGAAAAAGTTGGAGACCACCTCCCGTCGATGGATATAATAAAAGCAGCACATCATCATCTAACATCGATTTAATGAATGAAAAAGAAGTTTCCGTACACTCGTCCGTCCACCCAGTTTCTCTCAATGCCTTTTAAAATAATAAGAGACTCAAATAAAACCACGCCACATCAAACTTTGCGGCATTTGGGCCTCTCACTGTTTAACTTCTTGCACATTCATCCCGGCAGACACGACCGTGGATGATCAATTCACGTGTGTCGGGGGAGAGAAAGACCGCACTTTTTCCCAATAATCATTTTCTGCCCCCTCAAGGAGCCACTTTTTTTTTCCTCAAATTGCCCACTTTTGCCTATTTCTCCACGCATTACACCTTCAATGGAAATCCAATCAGCGATGGAAAAAAAAACCCTTTCCATTTCGCTCCCTCACTCATTTCACTCACTTTTTTTCCCGCCAAAAAAAACTCGCGTGATAGGCCAAATGCAGCGTGATCAAAATTCGGAAAATCATTTGTTTTGAAGTGAATTTGGTTTCCAAGAAAAACTACTAAATAGTTTATTATGAATTGCTGATTGGTGTAAAAAGACATTGAAGACTTTGCAGGGTAATATATTTGTTCAATTTCTTACATGGAAGATTGCTAAAGCTGTATTCAGAACAAAGATTTACAGTAGAGTCTCGCTATAGTCCATATTTGGTTCCAGATTTGACACTTGGGTCGCACTATAGTCCATGTAATTTTTTAAAATTATCAACGATTTTTAGTATTGAAATTGCTCGACGGCTTCCACTTTCTTTGCGATTGTGGTACTTGTGCTCACTCTCTTCATTATGTATCACAATTATCACAACTACTCAATAAAGTTTGCCAAAAATATTAAAATAATTATGGAAACATTGCATGTCGCGGACCAAAAAAAAATTAACCTCAGTGATTTGAAATCAACGGTCGATAAATTGTGGACTATAGAGCGATGGCCTATAGCGGGACTCTACTGTATTTATTTTTTATTTATTATATACACATTCCATTTTTACAATGTACAGTCGGTTCTTACATTTAAACAGCCATAATATTCGCAATATAAAAAAAAGTAGAATCCCTTAAAGATGAATCACCCATCATTTCAAAAGATAGAGAGGTATCTTTATCCCAGTTCCCAGAGGTATCTTTATCCCAGAGATTTATCCCAGTTCCTGAATTTTGGAGTTTCTTAAATACAAGCAATTACATAATTTTTTTTTTAATCAGTTCATATAGAAGTGAAATGATACAAGTTAAGCCATCGGTCTGAAGTTAATCCCGTATAAATAGGTCTTTGGACTAAAGATTTAGTTCACTCCCTGAAATCCTGTAATTTCGAGAACACAAACAATAACGTTAATTTATCTGAATATGTTGTACTAATTGGTCTATATCCATAATATACAATTCTATGTCATTACTTTTGCAAAAATCTTGCTTATTGAGAAATTAGAGGAGTTAAACCACATGGATAAGCCTTAAGTCTGAAGCTTGTACAGTAGAGTCTCTCAAATCTGAATCTCTCAAATTCGAACGCCGTTTGGATTCAAAATGTCAATTGTGAGGTTATGTTATAAAGTTCGTATTCTTGGCGAATGAAAATCATATTTATGTGCTTCTTCCTGAATGTTTACATACATTATGGTCGTGTAAAATGGAAAGGAAGTATGTTATCACTAAGACTTGCGAGAAAGTACGGGAATTTGATTCAAAGTACAATTTAATCTCACACCAATTTCGTTAGTTTTGAAAAAATCGTTCGAATTTGGGAGGTGAGAAATGTCAAAAATACCCCCCGAGCGTTCGAATTTAGGAGACTCTACTGTATAAAAAGAAAGTACATTTTTATAGAACCACAACTCATAAAAGTCCTATAACGAAATATGTTTATTGTGAAATGAATCATATTAGACTATTTAAACTTGTCATTTGATCATTTGTATTAATATTAAATTCGAGTCCCGGTGAAAATTCTCAAAGCGAAAATCCAGAAAGCCAACATCACGAATTATTCAAAGTATCATAGATACTCCCCCGATTGCGCCCGCGCTTGCTGGAAGCAAAGAGAAATTTTCTGTGGCTTGGGAAATTATTCTACACATTATCCTCCATATAGTTTTTCCCTTCCGGGATTTTGAACATTCGTTATTTGGTTTTCGGGATTTTGGCTTTCGACACTTTAGCTGCTTCCATTAAATTCGTTTTGTGAGAGATTTTACTCTAAATTTAGGTCTAAAGCAGTCTTAAGACTAGAGGTTTAGCCCAGTTCCCGAAGATCTGGTTGCAGACTTACGACTTAAGCTGAGAAACGGCTTAGTGAAAAACTAATGGAAATGTAGTTTAATCATTATTTTGATTAAAATTACGTTAAGTCATTTCTCAGCTTAAGCCATAGGTTTATCCAGCACATAAGTCTCTATTTTCCCGGAGGTTGGAATCGACGCAAAGATGGCGATGGCCGCATGCGAAAGGGGCAAAAAGATGAAAATGAAATGAATAAATTGAATTAAATATTTACATAGCTTTGCTAATTGAGTCTAAAATGGGCTTCAGACATATGGCTTAGCCATATGGCTTAACTTCTGTAATATCTTATCAATCATGAATTTTTTGAAAAATTATCGTTCGACCCTTTAAGGACGATTGGGTCACTGGTGACCCAAAAATCAAATTTGTGCTATGATCTTCTAAAGTTATGCTTTGCTCTAAAAAGTCAGAAAAAGTGATTTTTTCTGAACCCCGATTTTTGACCTTCTCGTCCTTAAAGGGTTAATGGCCTCTACATACTTAAGAAATTTGTGTCCATATTAAAGAATTTTTCCAACACATGCATAGGAAATTTTCTTCAATATGGACATAAATTTGTCTAGTGTGTAGAGGCCATAAGATTGGACAACATGGAAAATAGATATATTAAATTTTGAAAAACCGATAAAATAGGTTTCTATTTTAAATTCCGATATCATCGGGCCAAACTTTAGGTCTGAAGATGGCATAAGGGCTTTGACAGACCTGAGGATTAGCCGAGTGACGGCTTAGCGTAATTCTATTCGAATATAATGGTTAAACTACATTTCCATCATTTTCTACTAAGTTGTCTCTTGGCTTAAGTCGTAAGTGCGTTTCTTCTAGTTATAAGATTAAAGTCACATCTTAGATCTTTCGTTTTAAGAAAAGTTTACATTAAATAGTACGTCTACTAGTACTTACTTTTGACTTTCATTTCCTTCTGTTGGGAAAGGAAGAGTCCTTTCCCGACGGTCCTTAAAATTTCTATGAAGAAAAATGGTTGAACGTCAAGAAGCTGAAAATATGTCTGTAATGGTGTCCTGTCATCAATTCCTTAACTCCCAAGAGTCATTTCCGCCTCAGAGGGAGGATCTCAGAGGGAATTGAGTGGTAAAGGATGACTCTTGGTGGAAAAAAGTAGTCCAATAATTCTTTCACCATGATTCGTGCTCGATGACTTGGCTAAAAGTTTGTCCGGGTTCTCTATTTTTTTTTCCACAAGAGTTCCTTCTGGGGGTCTGATTGGAGGAGCTGGGTAGAAGGAGGATGGTGAGGTAGAAGAACAAGTCCAGAGGCAACAAGGGAACAAGAATGAGTCGCATTGTTGGGCTGAAATTGCTTTTATTGTGGTGTCGAAATTGGCTGTTTTGGGTGATGGGAGGGAGAGTGACTTGGTTTTCATCAATCAATACCCATCGATGAAAATTTTCACCCAAAATATGACTCTGTAACTCCTTGGGCGGGTGCTTTTATATTGCTCATCCAGTATTACAGGGGCGTATGTTCATTTTAGGTATTCTTCATTACATGACTTCAAAGAGGCGGTTTTGTTTGAAAAGGAACGTTATCTGTAAATACCAATACTTTACTTAAAAAAATACGTAAGTTGAGTTACCCGCGTGTGATATAATTCTCTATGATCTGTAACTCTTTCCTCCATCGTTGTAATTCCTTAATTTTACCTGAACCTCGCAGGGCTCTCGAAGGACCGGCTCGAAGGACCAACTTTCGATCTTGCGGCTTTTCTTTCAGTCTCTATTGACTGAAAATTGATTTTTCAACATTATCAAGAACTTTAATAACTCCCGATTTGTGAGGGAATTTGAGAATTTTACGAGGTAGTGCAAAATGTAATTGCGAACTTCGTCTAATTTGACAAGACAATGACATATTGCATGAAGTTAGTCGCGAATAACCCTTAAACCTTGATTGTTGACTACTTCATTCCCCGTCAAATAATTTCGTCAGATATCTTTAAGTTTTCTGCATGGCTATATGGACCCGAGTGAGTCTGACAGCCTTACATAAAATAGAAGAAGAAGAAGAAGTTTTCTGCAGAAAATATCTACACCTCTGCCGAAAATCTGCCGAGAAATCTGTAGATATTCCTACGAATTTTATTTGGGCTTGGGACAAAATTCGTCAGAAAATTTTCCAGATTTTCTGACGAATCCTGATGCATACTCTAACGAATTTCTGAAGATATTTTGTCGATTTTCTGTAGATTTTTTTCTACATTCCAGACTTCCAGACAGCTGTGTCAGAAAAGATGGAATATTTTTTTCACTGAAGTTTGCAAAAATTAATAGAGTGATTCTTGGTGATTTCACAGTGTTTATATAAAATAAAGAATTCTGCAACGTCGTGTTATAAGTAGAGAATAGTGAAGTGATTTCTTTAAACACAGTGTCGACCTAAATTTCGTGTTTTTTTTTGTATCATTCGATTGGCGATTTTTAAGAAATTTGTATTATTGCTCGCAACTTTTTACTTATCTAAAATGTTTAATCGGTAATGCTTGTTAAGCAGAGCATACCATTTTCTTTGAAACTGCTACAGTTTCTTGATTCAACAATATTTTTGTTGAGAAAATGGAGACTATGCAGATTTTCTATGCAGAAATTCTGACGAGAATCTGCAGATTTTCGGAAGAATTTCTGCCGAAAATCTACAGATCTCCTCTGAATGTACTAGAATATACCGTTACAATTCAAAAAACCTCCGAGTAAAATCGGCAGGTAGAGCAAGGATTTGACGGGTCGTTTTCCACGGATTTGTCCCTCGACAATGCAATGAGAAAATAATGCATTTTTATGTTAAGGTTCTAGCTGAGTAACAAAATGTTTATAATATCTAATGTTCGATAAAAATCGGCATGTGTCCCTGTAATATTGGAGGAGCGATTTATTCTGCTGTCCTCCACCTTCTTTCTTGGGTTCGTCTCTCTGATCTTTTGGCTGCCGATTTGAGTGTTAAGCCACATTTCTTTTATGTCGCTTTTTTGTACTTGGATGTCTGGTTGAAAAGAAATGGAGGAATGGCTCTTGGTATAATAGAGAAATCATGAAATGCAGAAATCATTATCGGGTCGTCGTGATGATTCCATGGTGAGGTTGACTCCCGGAAAAGTAGAGTCGTGGCTACTCACCAATAAACTAACTGCTGGCCTCTAATCTCATGCAGCGAATCAGAGGGTATTACTCTGCTATTATTCTTCGATGTTGCTTTCTTCAGAGGCCAGAAGAACAATGTGGGTTGGGTGCTAAAGAAAGGCCCCTAAGAATCTCAATTGACATCAATTGATATTCCTCTGTGAAAAAGCTTCCTCTTTGAGCTTTCTGGCGTAGAAAGTTCTCCCAATAAATTATCGCCATGGCATTAATAATGATGTATTGGATTGAAAATTACCTGTAATTTTGTTTGAAATAGAATGATGAGACAATGGTGGAAACCACTCAATAAGGCTGTCATCACGAGTCTCTAAGTTTCCACAAAATTACATCTCAAGGCAAATGACGTGGGAAAGCAGATGAGAAAGGGAGCTTCTTCTTGTGATTACTGATAAATTGATTTTTTTTTGCTGGTGCATCTCTCCCTCACATGACAAATTGATCAATCACGTCGTATGTCATTAGTCAGTCAACACAGTATAATAAATTATTTGTGATATTTCATGCAAATATATCTTCTACGAGGGAAATGGTGAGATGTGTGTACTTTATGAGGAAATTGCATTCAAATACTGCAATTTATAAAGTTTGTGCCAATTTTTTTGATTACGCGTTTGTCTCAACCGTCTCAACAATAATTCGTTACAATTCAAATTTGAGTTTTATGACACTTATTCTTATGTCACATTTAAATTTGAAATCATATTCTGAGTATTTATTCGAGGATGGTATTTTTCTTAATTTACTTAAACGACTCAAACACTGTGATTCATTCCTGACCTAAAGTTTTTCAACTGCCTTTTTGAATCCCCCAAGTGTGTCCTGGCTAAAATTGAAAGTCTTAGAGATTGTTCAAAAGATTCAAAATAAAAATGTCCTCGTTTAAATAAAATTAAATCGAGGTAATTGCAACATTTACCGACATTTTACAGGCAAATTTTATCTCTTTTCTGTCACATTAAAGTTTAGAATTTTAATAATAGCCTGTAAACTTCGCAATACCTCTTCTGAATTCTTTTATTAATTGCATCAAAAGTTAAATGATATCGCGACAGGGTATTCTTTGAAATTTATTGATATAGTTTCATTGATGATTTTGTGGCTTTGTGTGACCATGTGCTTCAGTCGTAAAATGACAAGTAATTCTTGTGAATTCCTGTGGTGAAAGACAACTTACCTTTGAATGCAAAACTGTGCTCAATTAGAAAGCCTACGGAAGCTTTTATTCAGTAATTTTGTGGCGTAGAGATCTCTCAAGTGGGATGAAATTCCTGTGGGACGTTTTTTTGTTAGAGCAAAGAATTAAAAAATATTCTTGCGTATCTCGGGAAGAATTTTTGTGTTGAATTTCTTCTTGATTTTTTATCAGTGATTCTGTGGTCTCTCCACAGGCTGTACAATGAGTAACATTTTATGCTGATGAAATCGCATTAGTTAGGGTTCTATTGTGGCATAGCGCCACATTCGATCCGGATGGTGAATGGAACAAATTTAAGAATATTTTTCACTCACTTGTGATTCTCATTACACTGTTCATTGTGCTGAAGTGTCCGAGTCATTTTCCTGACACATCAAAAATCCTCCATTTGGTGAGCTTTCTAGTCCTAAAAGAAAAGTTTTTAAACTTTTTGACGCTGTTTGTTAAAAGTTTGTCAAAAGACTGGTCTCCTATGCATAAAAGTTTTGTCATACTGTTCTTTTTTGACAAAATACTTTCAAAGACCTTTAAGGCGTCTACACATTGGGAGCAATTTTCGTCAAAAATTGCGTTTTTGACAGAAATTTGACGTTTCCCCCTACAACGCTGCAGGGAATTTCCTTCAAAAAAGCAATTTTTGACAAAAATTGCTCCCAATGTGTAGAGGCCATTAAGCTAATTACAAATTATGCTAAATATCAATAATAACATTATAAAATTCATTTCTCAATGATACTGAAACTAAATGTTAAGATAAATCTCCAATATCGAGCTAAGTTACCAAATATAATATTAGGGGACACCGAGGCAGAATTAGAATATTGAGCTAATTGCTATTTATTCAGAGTAATTAACTTCCTCCCAATTCATTGAGGTATTTATCAGATGGATTCAAACATGTTATTTTATAAATTATAAGCACAGACAAAATCATATTTTTGGCTTATTATGCCCTGGTATCCTCTACAATATTTTCTAAATCCGAATATGCTATTCGCTGTCAGCAATATTTTACTGTTTTGACAAATTATTTGTTTTATTTTGCATTTTTTCTTCACTTATAAATTCGAATTAAAATATCGAACATTGCTTTTAATAATGTGTGATAATAAAATTATTGACGAATATTGTACCAATCCGTGCACTTTTGAAAATTCGAAAATTTCAGAATTGCGTTATATTCTTGTATAAAATCTTCACTGAGAGAAAAAAGAGGGTGCGATTCACTTTTTTTCCTCGTAGCTTTAACACTTTTTAGGTGTAAAAATATATCAACATGTTTTAATGTTAATTTTACACCTTTTTAAGGGTAAAATTAACATGAAAAAGGGTAACTTTAACTCATAATACACCTAAAAAGCATAATATTTACACCGATTTCGGATCAATACTGCAGGGTAAAGTTAACATTTCCGGAATGTTATTTTAACTTTTTCGGATTTCTCTTAAGTGTTCCCATCCACAGCTGGAATTTCATTCTCCAATAGTGTCTTGGACAAAAATTATTAGAACTCTGCATAAAACAAAAAAGCCGTTTATATTCGAAGAATTCAAATTAAATTTCGAATTTTCAAACTAAATTTTCGCAAAAGGTGAGGAAATTCTTATGAAATATCACACTAAAAAGCTGTCAAAAGTATTTCTCAGTGATTTTTTGGGGAATTATTCGAGACACTACGAAATGTTTCGAAATTCAAACAGGTGGTCCATCGACCACCATGGGAACAAAACCTGACAATTCACAGAGTTTGAAAAATTCGAAAATCTATTTGAAAAGCCAAAAAAGAAACATTCTTACTTTTAGATAATTCTGCAAGGTGGCTGAAGCACATTCTGTTCGAATTTCGAAGTGATCAGGTGGGTGCAAACACAAGTAGAGTTTGATTCTCCAATAGTGTCTTGGATAAAAGGTAAATGGAACTCTATTTGCACAAAAAGTCGTTGATGTTCGAAGAATTCAAACTTAATATCGAATTTTTATACTAAATTTTCACACAAGTTAGAGAAAATTTATTAAGCGTCACACTAAAAAGCTCGCAAAAGATTTACTCAGTGATTATGGAGTTTTTATTAAGACAGCAGCAATAGACGCCATTGCTTTGTATTTTTCCTCACAACAAAGTTAAGACCTACACATTTTGACACTCTTCCCGTACAGAAGTAGATCTTAAAAAATTCGAAAATCTATTTGAAGATCCAAAAAAGAGACTTTCTTACTTCTTCATACTTTCTCAAGGTGGCGGAAGTTACATCCTGTTCGAATTTCGAAGTGCTCAAGTGTCAAGATGTGTCGATCTTCACATTGTTGTGAGGAAAAATAACAGAACAACGATGCTTACTGTTCTTGTCCCATTATTTAATCACTCCATAATCAATGAGTAACTCTTTTGCGAGCTTTTTAGTGTGACATCTGATAAATTTTCCCCAACTTGTTCGAAAATTTAGTATGAAAATTCGAAATTGAATTTGAATTCTTCGAACTTCAACGACTTTTTGTGCAAATAGAGTTCCATTTACCTTTCATCCAAGACACTATTGGAGAATCAAAATCTACTTGTGATCGGGCTCACTGGAGCACTTCGCAGTTCGAACAATATGTACTTCAGGCACATCGCAGAATTATCAAGAAGTAAGAATGTCTCTTTTTTGGTTTTCGAAACCGATCTTCGAATTTTTTAAACTGCACCTCTGTTTAATTAAAATAATGATTAAACTACAAATACATCAGTTTACCACTAAGCTGTTCCTCGGCTTAGCACTAAACCTATAAAGAACCGGTCAAATTGACTGGTTTAAAATTAACACATATTTGAACGGTACAATGTCATAATCAAACTTTATGAATTCCTTAAAATAAACATGTAATATATTTTTCAGTGATTAATTTTTTGCTCAAGACAAATTTGTTGAGTATCCTATCCTACCGCGGTTTGTCATTTAGGGCAGAATCACATTGATAGTAAAATGCTCACCGTATTTCGTTAATTTAGGTGAAAATAATTTGATAACATTGAAGAAATGAAACGAAAATGCGATAAACGGTGAGCAAAAAAACTGTACGAGAAATTTGTCTTCTGAATTTTCGTTTCATTTCTTCAATTTTCTTATATTATTTTCACCTAGTGCCACCGAGTATGAGATAAGGTAATACGGTAATCGAGAATTTGCGTAAGAATTCCAATGAAAATGCATAAATTAACGAAATACGGTGAGGCTACGGCGAACATTTTACTGTCAATGTGATTCTGCCCTTAACCGAAAAACGACCAAAAACGGTCGGTAGGTTTAGTGTTAAGCCATAGGTCTATTTAGGACATTATATACTGGCTTATTGTTATTTGATTTAGATTTCTGACAATGAGTAGCATACACCAGAATTTTTGTATGTCAGGGGGTTACTTTGGGGCCAAAAAGGATGTTTGGGATATAGGCTTTTGGGTTCAATATCGATTGAACTAAATAAAATGGTAATAACTTGAGAAGTTTGTTGAACTGTTGGAGTTGGGATAAAAAAGCGCAAGAATAAAAATTGTTGCGAGATAAGAGATGTAATAAAATGTTGTCTTTTTTCTTCCCAAGTGAATCTCTTGCTTCTTTTTTTTGTTGTTGTTCCTTCCATCTTCCACCTTTCGCTGGATAAAAGTCTGTTCGCGGCATATGGGATCTTTGGGTTACAAAAGAACACTGAAAGAGCCTCTCCATGGGGTTCCAATGTGCCACAAATAATCTTTCTGTATACCTTTTTTGTACCATACTAGCCTATGCCTCTCTATAAACACGGGGAATATTGTACCAAAGGGAAGAATAACAATATGACAGTTGGCGGCGCCGCCCCTTGTCTTTCTTCTCTTTTTTTTCCTGGCCTCACCTCATCCCAGGTCCATGGGATAAATTTAGCATTTTCTCAGTGGGGTGTGTGGGTGGTAATGGGTGGCATAAAGTGGTGAAAATTTATGGAATTTCTGCCAGACACGCGTTTACAAATCGCTTTTGTGGAAATGAATTTGGTGCTTGATGGCAAATTTTATTTTTTCAGGGTACCCTCTTTCCGCTTGCAGGACAAGTGAGATATTTTATGATTTTCAATTGATTTATCTGGATTTTCAAAGGATTTCTCAATCAGTTCAAAATAGCATACTGACGTATCGTGAACTAGGTGATCATAAGCCATAGAAAATTGCTTATGTTTTTATAGTAAATTAGCGAAAAAAACTGTTGTTTTATTATGTTATTATGTTTTTGCTACATCTAAAGATTAATTCCTGGAGCTCAGCAAACTCTTCAGATTATGCCCTAAGTCTTTCTGCTGGACTGATATACATTTAAAAAAAAATCAATTTTAAAACTTTATTCTACTGATTTGGTTTACAAAATAGTAATGATTTTAAGAAGTAGAAAATACTTAAATATTTCCCTCAATTCCGGGATGTTTTAATCGTACTATTCCAATGAGAAATGAAAAAATAATTTTAGCACTATACTGCTTCTGCATTATAGACTTTCTTTTGCATTGGTTCCTGTCTCGACCATCGTGACTCTACACGATAAAGATAAAATGTATCGTCCGATACAAATTGGTTGAGATAACACCATCTGTCGTATAACTTTGGGAGTTTAAGCCTCCGATTAGTAAGGTATTTACTGAAAAAGACATATATCAGAATCTTTTGCGCCTTTTTATCTTAATTTTGAAATTTATTTGGGCTTGACCTACTTCCCATTATAAGATTTAGTTCAAATTTAGCACATATCCGGTGTTAATGGATTATAGTGCAATTCAATTGAAGAATGAAGAGGGAAAATATTTCTCGTGAACATTTTTTTTTAGTACATGACTGTTCTCATTTGCATTTGTATGACTTTCCTTTCGTTGGTTCTTGTTATGACTGTCAACCCAAAGAAACGTCAATTATGGTGCTGTTCCAATAAAAAACGAATATGCTTTTTTAGAACTCTACTGTTCTCGAGTGCTTCTGCATTATCGACTTTTCTTTGTATTGGTTCTTGTCACGACTGTTTGGTGGCTTTAGAACATTACGAGTACTAGGGAAACAGTCGAGGAAGGAACCAACACAAAAAACTGATAATGTAGAAGAATTTTAGAATAAAATAGAATCACATTAATTTATCAAAATAAAACTTTCTAAATATTATGAGAACTTTGGGCAATATAAATCATAACTTAATTAAAATTTGAGATAATTAAAAATGAAATACTTTCTTTGTGGTTTTTTAAGGGTTAATTCGTAATCCTATAAGCAGCTAAGAATAGTATCTATAAGGAAAGATACTATTCTTAGGAATTAATTGCATGACCCAAGTAGCAAAAACTAATCATCAAGACGTAAATTTTAATAAGCCTATCATATTGTTTTAGTTTTATCTGAGATCTTTGATAGTCAATATGATTGATATTGGGGAATTGCCTAGAAGTCATACGTTAGACTTTCTAAACGAAGGACCTCTTAGATGATTATCGATTGCAAAAAATCACTCTCATCAAATTTAGATCAAATTGTGCTATATTTTTGCATAAAAAAGTCCTTGATTTTTTATTTAAATTTATTCAAATTCTTTTACCCGTAATATTTGCTGATTAACACGGTAATGTGGAAAAACGCAGTAAATAAATATAGTTGAAAACAATTTTTTCTTCAGGGGCTTGTAGTACAATATTTAGTGTTTCAATTTATGTATTTCTCCTCAATTAAAGCCTGGTTGCACCTGTCGTAGATTTACCATAACCGATTTCACCAGATAAACGGTAGACACCACTGAATCATAGATCGTATATGTCAAAAATTTGGTCAAAACTTAAACTGGACACTCTTTTGAACTTTTATTTATATGATCGTAAAGCACATCATAATTAATTTATTTATCATCATAATTAAAACTTATATTCATTTTGACTGCTGTCCAACTGGCAAAATTTTAGTAAGTTTCGTGACGTTAGTTAAAAGCGTTAAAAAAAATCTATTTATGATCAAATATAAAGATCTTAATAACTAAATTTACTATTTGGGGACTGACATACTTAAGCTTCTAGCTCCGGTACACCTTTTAGATCAGGAAAATTTCATAAAATCCAAAATCAGGTCCCTTTTAATATCAAACCTTTTGCATAAGTCCATCCTCCTCTTTCGCACTCTTCTTCTTCTTTTATGGCCTCTACACATTGGGAGCAATTTTTGTCAAAAATTGCTTTTTTGAAGGAAATTCCCTGCAGCGTTGTAGGGGGAAACGTCAAATTTCTGTCAAAAACGCAATTTTTGACGAAAATTGCTCCTAATGTGTAGACGCCTTTAAGCATCACAATAATTTCAATTTAGTTCAATCTAATTTTGAGAGCGAAAGTGTGAGACGAACATATGCTAAACGTTTGAGAATAAAAGGGATAGTGAATTTTGATTTCATGAAATCATCTTGATCTAAAAGGTGTCCCAGAGCCATAAGAATTAATTTAATATCATTAAAAAACTTCTTAGATTTTTTTAAATAAAATTTTACCATTTGATTTTGTTCAAACCTAAATTCATTCAATGAAAAGACGTTAAGCGATAATTTATAATAAAATATTTGTTATCATATTATTTAATTAAAACTACGTGACTAAACGTAAGACCTCCAGAAGCAATTGACAATGGATTATTTCAGAAGTTCTTTGGAAGAAATTTGTCAAGTCCGAACTTTTTATGTTGTGTTATTGCAAGAACAGATGAATCCTATGATTAGTATCTCTAATCTCTGTCTTGGCTTTTCTCGACCTTCCTGGGAACCAGACTTTGAGTGTCTGTGAGGTCAAAGATGCCGCCAATCTGTGGGTGTTTTCCGATGCTGCAGGTTGTTTTGTGTGGCTGATTGCTGGTGTGATGATGTTTCCGTGTGGTTTTACAAATAGGAATGGCCATCAAAATATTTCGTCACCACATAAAATCGATAAATTATTGGTTACACTGTCGTGCAGAGCGACAAACAAGAAGTCCCATGGTGGGTTAAGGCACCAGAAAAAAAAGAAAGAAAAGATATGAAAAAGAAGACTAAAGTGGGAATAGTGTGTCTTTTTTCCTGGATCACGGGCGGCATTTGTTGGGATGAAAGAAAGAAATGCGAAGAGACTATTCAAGGGGTAGCTCATATGGGGAAATCTATGGCAAGTAACTGAGAAATGTTTCGGCAAACTCAAAAAAACTTTAAAAAGATCTCGGAAATACGTGAAACTTTGAGAAAGTACATAGAAAAAAAAATATTTCGTAAAATTCTTTATCAGTGTGAGGACTTACGACATGCTTGTAGATTGCATAAACTACTAAAGAGTTTGTAAAAATTCGAACTTTTTCACAAACATTTTTTGAGAGTTAATCCGGTGTTCGTCGGGTGGGAGAGGAATAGCCCAGATAGTTCCTTATAGTTTTTCACACTCGTAACCTGATCATTTCACAAGCATTTTTTTGTTTTTTTTTACAAACATTTCTTCGTAAATGTTTGCATACACAATGTTCGTAAAATTTTGTCATTTTTCGTAAAATTTTTCTAGGCAAATATTTACGAACAAATGTTTATAAGAGAGCAAAATGTGCTTGTCAATTGATCATGTTACGGACAATTTCGGTGAAAAAGTACAAACTTTAACGAACTATTTTTGTAGATTAAACGATTTACAAACCTTTTATAAGTCCCAAATGAGAATTCACAAACCTATCCCGAGCGGCATTTGATATCCAAATAATGCATGTCTGAAATGTAACCAACATATTTTCAACGTAATTAAGCTATTACTAAAAAGTATAATGTATGAACATAATGGAGGTATATTATCTGAAAATTATGTTCGTTGAATGCCGAAAAAATAACTTAACTAAAAAATGTATAGAAAATATCGGTTATTTTCTATTAATATGAATAATACAATTTATTTAATAAATTGCAGTTAATGTATTGGTATTTCTCCTTAAAAAATACGACTAATTGTTTTTAGATCCATAAACAAGAAATAATATGATCTATTTTTGAGTGAAAATGTGTAAATCTATGTCGAAAATATCGAAAGTCTATTTTCGTATAGATATCAGACATCTCTACTTATTTATAGCGATAAATGCTCATTGAGATTTACGAACAATTTTACGAAATATTTTTTCTGTGAGAAAGCGGTTCCACAGAAAAGCTATGCAAGCCATTCTTTGGTGGCGTCGACCTTGAGGCAGACCTACGACAAGATTGCTGAATAAAATTTAAAATCTGGCCTTGGAGCGCGTTGGGATCGAACCTGAACATCTTGATAAACGGTTGAAAATGATGATGATGAAGATTTTTTTTGTGAATAGAGAATACCCAAAAACCTTGAGAATGTTTATTCTAAGCCTGGGAACCTTTAAGTGGGTTTAAAGAAAAGCATTTTTTTAAGCTTTTCAAACTACTTGCGTTTTGCTGACGTGAATATGGCATGAATTTACCTAAATTCTCTAAGCCAAATTTTCGAAAAACTAAAGTAATAGAGAAGTAAGAGAGTCGTTAGGTATCAAGGCTAACTCAATAACGTTTAAAGAACGTTTTCATGACCTGATTTATATGTTGTAGTCAGAATTTGCTACTGGGGTATTCCCAGGCCTATCATGTCCTTAAGCAGGATACGTGAACCCAAAGAAACTTCGAGAATACGCGGAACACAAATAGTCTTAAAGAGGATTTATAAAACTCAAGAAACTAGAATTCCTTGTCAATGAAACATAAGAATGAGTGTCCCCTCGACAATACCTGGGAGATACTAGAACTATTTGGATGATGATGGTGCTGCTGCTTAATTCCTCCTTAAGAGTCTCCATAAATAATAGACAGATGACTCTATAATGTGTATTATTCGTGTCTTTCTTTCTCCGTTGGAATCAATGGAACTTCTTCGTGGCATAAACAATAAGGTTTTATAGGTTTGACATTTTTGTGGCTAATTCTACCGCCGTCGTTTTCTTGGTCACAAAGAGACTGAGGATGGCAAGAAGATGCGACAAACCGACAAATTGAGTTGTCAATTGGTGCTTCATCAATCCAGGATCACGTTTTTCAATTCCTAAAGCCATCACTTGAACCCAGCAACTTCCTCAATCATTCTATCTGAAGAGATGTCCAAAGAAGGACATAGAGAAAAAAGATGCGGTCCAGAGAATGTGTATATATCTGGAATTTTTGTAGACCGTTCCGTGTTTATGGGCACCTTGTAAAATTTATGATCTCGAGGGTGTCATTAAAATGCTGAGAAGTCAATAAAAGAGTTTTTTTTCTGTTGCAAATCGAAATTTATGGATCAATGCAAATTTTTGGCAGACGCTGAAAATCTCAACTCCATGGCTTTCCCATTGAGATGCTCCCATTTTACGAT
Organism: Phlebotomus papatasi; assembly: GCF_024763615.1. Classification (NCBI taxonomy): domain Eukaryota; kingdom Metazoa; phylum Arthropoda; class Insecta; order Diptera; family Psychodidae; genus Phlebotomus; species Phlebotomus papatasi. The sequence continues at coordinate 10,468,369 of NC_077223.1, forward strand.
CCACATTATATCGATCGTGAAATGAGTGTTGTGTCGGCACAAGAAGGGCCCCCTTGATCCCAAAAACTAAACAAAAATGATGGACATTTTTAGTTGTCTTGTTGTTCTTTCAACGAATTTTTTTACGATCGTCTTTTGTTTGGCAGGTCTGGTTCCAGAATAAGCGGTCCAAGGAGAGACGCCTCAAGCAGTTGACGAGTATGGGACGTGGTCCTTTCTTTGGAGGAGCGCGCAAGATGCGCGGATTCCCCATGAACTTGTCTCCCGGAGGTCTCGATGATGTCCCACCGAATTTCCCCTACTTTGCCGGCGATGGAAAATTTGAATTTGGCTACGGCGGACCTCCTTTTCATCCACACGATGGACCATTCTTTCCTGGACATCCTGGACCAGGACCCATGCCATTTAATGCACCAGGTGAGTCTATAAACTTTTTCTGCTGACCTTTCTTTAACTTGCTATGTTCAAAACAGTGACAAAACATCCGCTTTGAGAAACATTTGAACTCGTGACTTTAGTATAGGGTAAAGTGATATAATTTGGAATTAGTGTTACAAGTTGGACAATTCGCCGGTACAAGTTGGACATGGCTTTTTTCTTGATAAATACAGTACAAAATTTGTTTTTAAGCACAAGGAACCAAATTATAAAACTAAAGCATTAAAAATATATAAATAAAAATGAAGTACTAAATTTATCAAGACAAAAAGCCCTGTCCAAATTGTATCATTGATTGTCCAACTTGTACCACTGTCCAACTTGAACCACTTTACCCTACTTCTTTTAAAGAGTTCAAAAAAAAAAGTTTGTATACCGCTTTTTTGTTGAGAGTTTGTTAAAATTCCATTCTTTCGTAAATTTTACCATATTTCACTATAGGATAAAATGTGGTAATTTTGAACCATTTACAATTTGGGACACGTCTTTCGACTAAGCACTTTTTAAGTATTTACCCTAATGTCTGTAAAACATATTTTAAACTTTTCATATTTTTTTATTAGCTGTTCACTACACATCCTTTTACTTGAATCTTGCAGAAATACAAAGAAATTAAATGCAAATATCACTTCAAATGGAAAGTTCTTAAATCACGCGCAATTCTACTGTGAGAGAGAAATAGAGACACAAATAACTCACTTGACAAACGTCTGGTGGCGCTGCGGTTGCAAAAAATCTCTGAAATGCGACAAAATATTTTCTTCTCTATTTTATCCTTATTAGCAGGTCATGTCCCTTCTTGTAATATGTACTTTTGCATTACTTATTAACCAAAATAGTGTTGTACAAAAGGGTTTTTCTCAAACCTATCCTGAATTTTGGGACAGCTCAAAAGAAGATGAGTCTTCAAGCTCAAAATTTCATCCCAATGTTTTTGTTGTAATATCAACAATTATTCATAATTAACCCAAATAACTGTAATCAACTAAATTATTAAAAGGATTTTCTGGTTAAAACGACTTAACTCTAGGGAATTAAACAATTTTCACATTAAAAAACCTCTCGTTTTTCCTTCGTGAATTTTCGCGGCAATTCGAAGAATGCCAACAGGCACCACCTAATTCACTTCGGCTTTTCTTTTAGCTCAGGCCTGATAAGAGGATCGCATTCTTTATTCCAGTTTCCACTTTTTGCCATCAGATATCGCTACTGTCGTCGAAAATGCCGTAACTTAAGGACTTATTAAGTACTTATTTAAGACTTATTTTATGCATTTGTGCAAAGCGCTTTTTTTTAAGAGTATGGACAATGCTTTTAATTATAGCATTGCGCTAGTAATGGGCTACTTTGTTTTAGACGGGATCCTACTTTGTGTTAGCAAGGAAGGACAAGAAGATGAGGTGTCCCTGTATTTTGTATAAAACAATCTCAACGCAGGATTCTGAGCTAAAGTTATCACTAAACGAATCCTGAAATAATTGTAAATCATGAATTACATTAAAAATTTTCTAATTGCTCTGTTTAAGTTTAAACGGTACACTTATCTAGGATATTCCAGGAAATTTTTTGAAAAAATTTTGAATTATAAAGTGGTTAATACACTTCAAAAAATTGGCAAAAGAACCGAAGGGCTCAGTGGGGGATTTCTAATTCGAACAGGACATTTCGAAACAAAATATCCTCCATTTAACCCTTTAACGACGAGACAGTTTTCGCGGACTGAAAATCAGCAATAAAAATGAAACCAATGAACAAAACCAGTAAAAGATCTTATATCTGGGCTTCGAAAAGCCAACAAAGTCTGATTTAATCTATTTCTTGACTCTACGAACGATAGGGACAAAAATAGTCTATAAATTTAAGTAATTTTTCTGGAAATCCTAATGAATGATAATTTTCAATCTAATGACAAAAATTATGTTCGAGTATTGTAGTTTCTTTTCCATTCTTTTCCCAAAACGGTTTTGCTTAAAAAAATTGGAAGTATAGAAAATATTTAAAATTATTTTTCATCATGAGAATTTAAAAATTCGTCATTTTCTAGCTTAAAAATTTACTAGGGGAGACCGGGGAGGTTTGGGACACTTTTTCATGTTTTGACTTTGAGACACTATTCCAAAAAACCACGATAGTGTATTACAATTTTATGCAGTATATAGGATACTTATGGGTATTGACTTTATAAAAAGTACCCGATAAAACTTGGAAAACAAGTGAGTTTTCTTGGAGAAGATAAAACATTTAACGTGACGTTTTGTCCCAAATCTCCCCGATATGGGGCAGTATGGGACGCAAAAGGGGATGTTTGGGACACGTTTTTTCTCGCATAATTTGCATTACTGGAACACGTTAATTAATTCTAAATACCAGATTAAAAATATTTCTGATAGAAATAAAAATGTTTCATCTTTTATTTACACTTAGAAATTAATATCAATTTTATTTGTACAGTAGAGTCATTTATTGTCAATCAATTATTTAAAGTATTTTCTTCTTATTTTCCATCCACTTTTCTTTTCTTCTTTTATTCTAAATATTGCAATCATGATTATCAAATTGCTCAGGCGAGTAGATTTTCTTGCAACTCTTAGTTTTGAACTCATTGACGGATTTCTGTTTGATTTTACAACAATTGCATTGTACTTGTTTATTCATTATTTCTCTGAATTAGCTCTCGCCTTGTCTTTTCTGGAGAATTTGTGAGAATTGTAGAGTAATACTATTCGAGAAATTTTCGAAAAAAATAGTTTTTATCAAGATTGGGCAAAGGTAGAATATCCTCTGGAGAAGAAATTATTTATTCCCAAGACATTGATGGTTTAATTGTCTCTGTATTTAGAGACATCTGCTCTACTGGTAAAATTTTCCCAAGATGAAGATTTCCAGTGGAAACTGGGAATTACTCTCCATTTTGACAATAAAAAATTGCACGCCACCTACATTCTTGTCGAAAATCAACGTCGCATTCATTCCCTTTCAGGTGTCCCAAACATCCCCGCGAGTAGTTTTGGTATTTAAAACCTTTAAGTAAAAAACAAGAGTATATAATCTCTGAAACTTTTATAAAAATGTGTTCCCAGATTATACTGCTACCTAATGAGATAAGAAACTTTTGATTATATATCGCTGATATAAAATACAAAGAGCAAAGCTGAGAAATCAAAAAATACAATTTTTATCAATTTTTAAAAAAAATATTCATAGAATTAAAACAATATAACTGAGGATATCCATTCTTTTAGTCAAGATACATCTTAATATTACCTACGATATAGTAATGGTTAAATCCCATTTATTTCAAAAATTAATTGAAAAAATCGCCTTGTCCCACACTACCCCTGTCCCAAACCTCCCCGGTCTCCCCTATATAGCAAATAGCTGGAGACTTCCAAAAAATATCCTAAATTCCTTCAACCTTCTACTTTACAATTACGTACAAACATTAGGAAAAAATAACTTTTGGTAGTCAGGAAAAATTAGTTTCTTTATGGGACACCGGTGTACCAATCGTCCTTAAAGGGTTAATGGGCCCAAAGAACTAAAAGCGTATTGTGAAACTTTTATTTAACTTTTCGGCTTTTTGAACATGGTAATAATTTTGCTACAATGCTCCTAGCCAATAATTTTGATCAGATCTCACCAAAGTTTTTCATCCTTTAGGCGGCCCCATGGATCATGCGGGTCCCATTCCCATGGTGTCGGAGTTTGCGGGTATGACGCCTGATTCGGGCTTCATGAGCCAACCGACGGGTCCACCGGGCGGCAATGGCGGTGCTGGGGGACCTGGCGGTGGCCCAGGAGGTGGTGCTGGAGGTGGTGGAGATATGCTAGGTGGCCCTCGAGGTGGATCCCCAGAGTTTCTGAGTGCTGGGAATTTTTCTGAGCCGCAGAACATGCAGAATGAGCAGCTGGTGTGGTAAAATGAGGCATCCCGCCGCCTCCTGATCTCCATGATCGCCTGGACGACACCCTGGATTCGGACGTGGCGTGAGTGACTGTGGGAGCCTATCCCACTCGAGGAGGCTTGGCGAATTCCTTCACCTCTTCCCGGACTCGTGAGTGAAACTTTTAATTCAATTCCATTTTGAAGCAAAATCAAAAGAAAAAATCCTTTAGCTTCGAGGGATTGAAAAGTGCGATTGGAAAGTGTGTGATGCATTTAAGAAAGATCCGGAAAGAAAGGACAATTTAAAAGACAATTTTAAGCGCGGGAGTGTTTGAAAAATTCCTCAAAGAAATGCATTTTTCAAAAAAAAAGAAAGAGGTTTTTGTTAGAGAAGAAAAATCATGGATGAAAGAGAAAATTTTGTTCCCTTTCATCCCTAGAATGCTTCATGATATTCAACATTTTCGTTACAAATAATTTGTAATAAAGAAAAGAGATAAAGAAAAACGTGGTAGTTTAATAAAATTACATAGGTGTAAAATAATTGTGTAAATAAATGTAAGAGACTCTCCAAAAGTAGGATGAGAAAATGAAGACATCTCTAAGTTTATCTTCAAGTGAACACTAATATATCTATTTTAGCTCAAAGAGATGGACATTTTCTTTTGGAAGATCGTGAATGGAACCTGTATAAAAAAAAACCTATAAATTGAGAAATAATCCAGAGAGGCAAAAAGAATTCTTCACAGAGAATTCTCACAAATTGAAGAAAAAAAATATCACGGAAAATCTTCTAAAAAAAAAAAAAAGAAAATAGACTTAAGATGAAGAAAAATCATTTAATCTACTGCATTTTCTTCCTGTTAATCTAATGGAACAAAAAGAAACATAGAATCACAAGAAAAAATCTGATAATTTGATGGAAAAAAAATCATAGTCTAAGAGACACACACTATAATTAAAATGCGTCTGAAATCCATTGCAAAATGAAAGAAGAGAAACAAATAACACAAAAAGAAGAATCACACGAGAAAATAAAAAAAAAATCAGAAAATTGAGTAAAATGCATTTTTCTTGGTCATCGAAGTTTGTTGTGTAACTGCGGTTAATGCGTTTTTTGTGAGCATCAATCTGCATGTGATTAATGGCGTTCCATGTGACATTTTTCAGCCCTCGTAAATTTGCTTTCATAAGGGCAATTTGAATTTTTTTCTGACTTCAATGCGTGTCAAGGGAGCTTCGCTCTAGAGGTAAGTGATGTACATATTGTTTTAAATATTCTAAGTTGATTGAACTAGTAAGCAGTAAGCGCTTTAGAATCAAACAATAGCAAAGCTAGGGTTATTTTAAGCTTAGATTTTTTGGAAACACCCCACTGTGCAATGAATCACTAAGTTTTTGAAAATTTGCCCCTAGTTTGGTTCGTTTCTTGGATAGAATGTATTTGCTAATTGTTATAATCTCTCTAAGTTTCCCAGCTAAAATATGGAACGCATCCACTTACTTTAACACTTTAAAAAAATTCCTAACCCAGCGAGCACAGATAGCTGAAAAGAGCAACGTTTTCTCGGCATATTTTTGCTGAGTCGGTCAGCAGTTCTCGAACAAAAAGTGCTAACCAAATATATGGAAATGGCACTGCCTTACAAATTTCGTTTTAAGGTTAGTTCTGCAGAAAATTAGTTTTTATTTTGAAAACGTTTCTATATGGAGTGATGTGATCCTGGCGGTTTGTGCCGCAAATATACCTGACACAATGATTAAATAAAACCGTCAAGCGACGAATTGTGTCATTATCCGCCGCAAAAAATAGCTCTGCTCCATGATTAAAAAAATGGTAGAAGAAGCGCTCGGGCGAGGATCAAACGAATGTCATAGAGCGTTATGTCCCGGAAACGTCTCAGAGTATACAGAGAATAGTTGACCTTTCGACAAATAAAAGTAGCTTGATCAGACCAATAGAGAGTTGTATTGAATATTATACCTAGGTTATTGACCGGAAAATAGAATCGAGTAAAGGATGGAATCGCTTCAGGTTCAGGGTGACCTTTTCAATGAACCCAAACATGATACCATTTTCCGTTGAGAAATACGCTCTTTAGAGCCTTTTTAATCTTTGACTAGGAAAAACTGTTGTTAGGGATGATTTAACCATTATTTTCGTATATGGACGAAATGTCCGCCTGGGTAATTTCTAAAACATTATGCAAAAATAAAAAGAAATCGCACAACGTGTTTTCGAGCAATCCCTAAATACACTGGTAAAAATGAAAGGGTCACCGATGATCCGTTGAAAGGGTCACTGCTTTGACACCTATTTATCTCCGGAATAAACGAATAAAAGCAATGAAAAAGTCTTGGTGTTCGCTCAGATGAGAGAAATACGATAAGAGTAATAAATTTACGATAAAACATAATCTATCGTGATATGCATACAAAATTTCAAAAGATTCAAGTGAACCTTTCAAAGAACCAAATATGATCCATTTTTGTTGAAAAGGGTCAATTTGACCATTTTATTTTTACCAGTGTACATGATTTTCAAGGGATGGAGAAAAATGAGGCAGGTTAATGGTCCCAGGGCTAACTTATGGAGGGGTCACCCTAAGAGCCCAAGTCTCTATGTGTAACTGTTTGGGCTCTAGGCATGGTAACGGTTGGAAGCACAGACATCAAAAACTCGAAACATCAGATTTCCAAAATTAGTTAAGTTTAACTTAATTAAAGCTTAGGATATGTTAATTTTCCATTGTGAGCTCCACATAATGCTCTCTATGCGGACGTGGAGTTCGAAGAGTAAAAGGCAGTATGCTTGATCAATTGGCCTGAAGTGTTACTCATATAATACAGAAGTTTTTTGAAGATATTTTTCATAACTTTTTTATAAAAATGAACTGAGAATGGAATAACCTAATTCCGGAGGCAGCCAAAATCCCGAAAGCCAAAATTCCGATGCCAAAATCTCGAATTTTCGAAATCTTGAAAAGGGTGAAATTATATGGAAGATAATGTGTAGAAAAATTTCCCAAGACACGGAAAATTTCCTTTTGCCTCCAGCAAGCACGGGTACAATCGTGGGAGTAGATATGACACTTTCAAGTTTTCGATATTTTGGTTTTCGGGATTTTGACCGTGACCCCCTAATTCGCAACATTATCCAAATGGGAATTCTTCTTAACTGCACAAATGTTAATACGCGGTGTTCAGACTATAAGCCAGTAACTAGTAAGTGTTTAGTACGTAATTTAGTAAGTGTTTAGACGGGTAACCAAAAGTCTTAAATTTCTAAACTATGAGTAATGACAATGATTTTTCAAAACTTGATAAATCATTTTTTGCGCTTGATATACAATTATAAAATAAAATAATAATATAAATATAAATTATAAAAGAAAATATTTCCAAAAAAATCGTATCTTAAGAAATTGGGTTCGTTAAGCATCATCATTGGAGATTTGACAGCGCTCAACAACAATGGCTATATGCAGGTTCGTTAAGCAATATAAACAAACTTTAGGTCAATAAAACGCCAGTCGATCTGTCTTATCAATTGGTATTCAAACGAGGAAAAAAAGTTTTGTAGCAAAAATTAAACAAATATATTGTTATATGGTGAAAAGTCCGCTTTCTCAAAATAAAGCTTCCAAAGGGAGAAGCTTTATGAGAAAATACGAAAATTATTTTCTATTTAATGAAGACTCTGACTCACTTGTTGCAAATCATACCAACAAGTTTAATTAATTATCTAATTGTTTTCAATTAAACCATACGTGAGAGTTTGTTGTTTTGTTTGCAATTCCCATTCCATTAAAAAATCTATTTAGGAGTAATAGTACACCATAACCCCTAAAACCTCATCCCTTGAATTGTTAACAAAAAAAAAGCCATTTTTCGCACATCAAAAGGATTCATCGTTCCCGAAATTGCCAATTACAAATACTGTGCAATTATTTGTCACGAATTGAGCGGTTTTTTTGTCAAACCGAATTTTGGGTGGGAAATTGGCTAGAAATATTTTCATAAATATCACCCCCAAAACGTAATAACAACCTTCACCAACATAAACACGCCCAAAATTGCTGGAAAAAATAACTCAATGGGATTGAAACATTTCGCGCGATTGCAATGGAAGGGGCATAAATTTGAATGAATTTTTAGGATATGCAATCAAAATACTAACTTGCTAGTTTTAATATAAATAATAACAACATCTCCAAAGGACGAAATACGCCACTTCAATTGCAAATGTCTGATCCTTCTAGCCTTTGTTTCTGTGAGGGGTTGTTCGAAAGTTGAGCAGGTGGATTGCAATTGTGTGGTGAATTGTCAACAAATTGTAGGCAATTGCCCTTCTTCTTTGCATCAGGTCCATCCCAATTAATCATCTTGGGTAGCTATTGTGCGCAAAGTCGACCCCAGATGTGTCAAAGTGTTTGAAATTTGATTTATTTTTGAGAGGGTTTGAGCTTGAGAATTGGAAATTCAATTCGATTCGGAAGGACTAAATTCTGGAGACGAAATGGTATGTAAAAAGTGAATTATATTTTTTAAAAAATTACAAAGGCGAAATGTTTGAAACGAAATAATTAAAGTCGAATTGTTGAAGACGAAATGTGAAAGACGAATTATTCAAGACGAAATATTGAAGACGAATTTTTGAAGACAAGGTTTCGTTGACGAAATGTTGAAGGCGAAGTTTCGAAGACTAATTATTGAAGACGAAGTTTCGAAGACGAAATACAAAAGACGAATTGTTGAAGATGAAATGTGAAAAACGGATTGTTTAAGACGGAATATTACAGACGAAATATTGGAAACAAACTACTGAAGACAAAGTTTTGGAAGACGAAATATTGGTAACGAAATCTTGAAGATGAATTCTTCAAGACGAAATATTAAAGACGAAATACGAAAAAAGAATTGTTCAAGATGAAATATTGGAAACGAAATATTGAAGACGAATTGTTCAAAAGGGCGAATTGTTGAAGACGAAGTTTTGAAGACTAAGTTTCGTTGACGAAATGTTGAAGGCGAAGTTTCGAAGACGAATTGTTGAAGACGAAGTTTCGAAGACGAAATACGAAAAAGGAATTGTTTAAGACATAATGTGAAAGACGAATTATTCGAGACGAAATATTGAAGATGAATTGTTGAAGACAAAGTTTCGAAGACGAAATATGAAAGACGAATTGTTGAAGACGAGGTTTCAAAGATGAAATATTGGAAACTAATTGTTGAAGATGAAGTTTTGAAGACGAAATATTAATAACGAAATATTGAAGACAGATTATTAAAAATGAAGTTTCGACGACGAAATATAAAAGACGATTTATTGAAGATGAAATGTGAAAGACGAATTATTCAAGACGAAATATTGAAGACGAATTTTTGAAGACAAGGTTTCGTTGACGAAATGTTGAAGGCGAAGTTTCGAAGACTAATTATTGAAGACGAAGTTTCGAAGACGAAATACAAAAGACGAATTGTTGAAGATGAAATGTGAAAAACGGATTGTTTAAGACGGAATATTACAGACGAAATATTGGAAACAAACTACTGAAGACAAAGTTTTGGAGGACGAAATATTGGTAACGAAATCTTGAAGATGAATTCTTCAAGACGAAATATTAAAGACGAAATACGAAAAAAGAATTGTTCAAGATGAAATATTGGAAACGAAATATTGAAGACGAATTGTTCAAAAGGGCGAATTGTTGAAGACGAAGTTTTGAAGACAAAGTTTCGTTGACGAAATGTTGAAGGCGAAGTTTCGAAGACGAATTGTTGAAGGCGAAGTTTCGAAGACGAAATACGAAAAAGGAATTGTTTAAGACATAATGTGAAAGACGAATTATTCGAGACGAAATATTGAAGATGAATTGTTGAAGACAAAGTTTCGAAGACGAAATATGAAAGACGAATTGTTGAAGACGAGGTTTCAAAGATGAAATATTGGAAACTAATTGTTGAAGATGAAGTTTTGAAGACGAAATATTAATAACGAAATATTGAAGACAGATTATTAAAAATGAAGTTTCGACGACGAAATATAAAAGACGATTTATTGAAGATGAAATGTGAAAGACGAATTATTCAAGACGAAATATTAAAGATAAAATATCGAAGACGAATTGTTGAAGACGAAGTTTCGACGAGGAAATATGAAAGAAAAATTGTTGAAGACGAAATCTGAAAGACGAATGATTCAAGAGGAAATATTAAAGACGAAATATTGAAGACGAATTGTTCGAAAATGCGAATTGTTGAAGACGAAGTTTCAAAGACGAAATATGATTGACGATATGTTGAAGATGAAATGTTAAAGACGGATTGTTCAAGATGAAATATTAAAGACGATTATTGAAGATGAAGTTCTGAAGGCGAAATATTGAAGACGAATTGTTCGAAAATGCGAATTGTTGAAGACGAAGTTTCAAAGACGAAATATGATTGACGATATGTTGAAGATGAAATGTGAAAGACGGATTGTTCAAGATGAAATATTAAAGACGATTATTGAAGATGAAGTTCTGAAGGCGAAATACGAAAGACGAATTATTGAAGACGAAATATTAAAAACGAAATAGCGAAGATGAAATATCAAAGATGGTGAAAGACGAAATATTGAAAACGAAGGATCAGAACGCATCAAAAATCGCAAACACAAAAACCGAAAGCGAAAAAAATGCACACAAAATCCTAAAAAGAAAAATCCCATACCCGCAAAATTTTTCTTTTCTTTTTAGCAACAATTTGAAAGCTCTAAATTGATCAATCAAACTTTGGAGTCTCCTTAACTTCTGAAGAATCTCAAAACTCTTCCTTAGTTGCTTGCGTGCAAGAGTTCTACGGGACTAAGGAGAGACAATAACATCTTAGAGTCACGCAAAATCCTCAAGTGAGTCAATTTTCGAGACTGTGATCGACATTTCTTGAGTCACGAGCACCAAAAAACTTTTGTTTCTGGCGTTTTAAATCGATTTATGTGGAAAGGGGACTGAGCTTCCGGGGACTTTTCTGCGGGCGAGGAAGTTGCCTGCAATTGAAGGCGACACGAATGACAGAAATAGAGACAGGAGACTGACGAGGTGGGTCACGCAAGGGTTGAAACACGTGCCTAAGTCCGGGAAAATGTCTCGCGAAAAGCACCTGGGTTTGAAAAGTTTTAACCGAAAAAACAGAGGGGTTTGAATCACGTGAGATTTACTTTGCAAAAGAACCGCTGTCGAAGGTTTATTTGTGGCCAGACTGAGTCAGAAATCTGTCGAATCTTCCCCTGGATTTTGTGTGAATTCCAGCGAGTGCTCCCAATTCGCCATGGGCGGGTGGAATTTGTTTGAATGAAATGCCAAAAATGCACTTTAATTATCTTTTTCAACCCCACAAATTCACTTTCACTCTCGAGTGCATCGTGAGGAATTTGTAGCCCATAAAATTCTGCTGGCCATGTGCGTGTTGGTAGTTGGAACTCTCTTTTCCCCCTGTGCTTGCTTTGGAAAATTGCCGCGCCATTTCATGGCAGATGAGCAGAGAATTCCCTCAAGTGTACTCTTCTTCATTTATCTTCTCGCCCTTGCCACCTTCTCTACTCCCTAAAGCTATCAATCTCTTCGATTTTAGGGTTTTTGGGGATTAAAGAATAGTCAGGAGGAAATATCTCCTTGATCTTGAGCATTCTACAATTTTTTTTAAAGCTAAAACTAGAAAAAAGCCGGAAAAATAAGAAAAACTTAGTTATCATAATAAAATAGTTACATTCAACAGACGATTACCTTTTCCAACTTTCAGGTGCATTCCAGAAAATCACAAAACTTCTCGACAGAATTTTACTTTAAAGAAAAATTGTAAGTAATTCAGTAACTTTTAGACGAAATTTTTGTTTTAAATATCTTTCACAATATGTAAATAATATAACAAAAATTTTGGTAATTTTTAAAATTTCATTAGCATAATTTAAAAATATTTAAAATCAAATAAAAGAGGGAATTTGTATAAAAGTTTTAAGGTTTGGTGCTGTGAACAATTCGAGTGACGTGGTAAGTACATTGGTGCCGAGAATATGAGCAATCGTAGCGGGAATAGGTAGGGGAAAGACTCATAATTTTGACCAATTTCTTATTTTGGACACTTTGAGGATAACATTGGACACTAAAAATAAATTGATTAAAATGATGGATTTTTATTCCAATATTTGATGAATAATGAATTCTATCTAAATATTTGTTCTTTTTGGAAGATTTTAATACTAAATACGTTAAATTTTGAATATGATTTGAGTTGAAATTGCTTTGTTGAAAATTCAATGTGAGCAATTGTTTACGAGAAATATGACAAAACTTCGTGTTTACTTCAGTCTTATTAGCTGTGGTGAAGTACTAACAATGTTTCTTCGGATTTTTTGAGTAATATTATTAAATATTCATTAAATATTGTGTTGATTCACGTTAGTGGTGATTTGTACATTTGACCTGAAGTGAGATTTGCCTTGTGAATTATGTTTTTCGTGTGAAAAATAGGAAATTTTTTAAGAAATTTACCAGTGATGTGATACTCCTTATTTTGAACAGGTGTTTTTCTCTCAAAATTTTGCGAAATTTTAGCTTTTGTGATGACTAGGTTGGACAAATGTCTTAAGAAACAAAGGAGCATCATCTCTACGAAAGAGATGTAGCGAGAAAAGCCTTGAAAGGCTCCCGGAAAGGTCAAGGAATGCGCGAATCCGCACGTACTTGGAGTACCGAAGTCAACTCACTTTAATGAATGATATGGAAAGTTTCCGGGCTTCTTGTGACATTCTACGTTTCCCTTACATGAACAGGAAGAGGACTTGGTAAGATTGGTTCATGAAATGAAGAACAATGGGTATCCTGTTGAGGCGGTTTAGCTGTCCAAATTTACAGCCAAGTTGTCCAAATTAATAACCAAGTTGTCCAAAATAAGAGTCAAATTCACCTTTACATATCAATTCATTTTTAAACGTATTAAAACTAATTTTAGTAAAAATAAGACGATAAATAGCTTGCCAAGTTTCTAAACAACCCTTCTGAAGAAAGAGTAACAAAAAAAGTAAATTAGTATTGAAAATATCGCACTCCAAACTTGGAACATCGATGCTTATATGCAGACTGTCCAAAATTATGAGCACTTACCCTACAGTTGCGCAAAAATGGGAACAGTTGCAATGCATTCAACCATACGAAAAGAATTAAAGTTTTCTTTCCATGCTATATCTTTAACACATAATATTAAAGTGTAAAAAATGTAAAATAGATTTATTAATTAAGTATTTATTAGTAAGTTATTCTTTAATTTAAGCGCTTAAAGATGGTCTGAAGACCACGAGGGTACTTAGGGATCACCCGCATCTACGGTATCGACATTTCTTTGTATTGATTCTTGTCACGACTGTTTAGAGATTTTGGAAAACGAGTAAGACTGCTGAGACTGGAAAACAGTCAAGTCAGGAACCAAGAAAAGAAAGTCGATAATGCAGAAGCACTTGAGAACAGTCAAGTGCTAAAAAACATTCTCATTTTTCAAAGGAATAACCAACATTAATCTTGTTTAATTATGCTACTATTCCAATTTAAAATAGTCTATGATATAAAACTTAGCTTAAATATAAAAATTTAAATTCAAAATCTTAGAAACGTCTTCAATTAATGGAAAATTCAATAAGTTACGGGGTTATTCTAAAAACCTTCCACTTCTAAAAACTCTGATTCGCTTCTACATTTACATCACTTCTTATTGTCATACCTTCCTTTTAATATGAATAAATAATAATAATATTTTGTGTTCCTTGTCTAACTTTTACACAGGTCCAGGAATTACTTTAATTTTAGTTTAAAGATCTGAAAGCCACTGAAAAGTCGATTTGAACAAGAGAAAAATAATTTTTATTACATCTCGCCCTCATCTACAAAAGTCACTTTTAGTGCATTCATCTGGTTGTTCACAAAGGACATCATCATACACGAGATGAAAGACACTGAGGTTATGGAAAATTCCCAGGAGCGACGTGCAACCCCTCATTTTGGGGTGACTTTGGGGTGAAATTCATTAAAATTCCACCCTTTTTGAGTGTTTGTCCTCTGGCCTATCAGCAATCTTTTGCCTTCGTCCACCACAGATATCTCTCGCATTTTCCACCCCAAGAGCCGAATTCTCTGGGAAATCTTCTAGAGATCACGGGGCCAGAAAGTGGTGATAAAAGCAATGGTCAAATGGTGAGAAGCGCATAAAGTTTACGACGTTCCGCGATAAGACCAGTTGCCCTCAGCTCATATCACATCCGACCATCCGACCCTTTTGCAGCAAAACCCCTCCTGAATGTCCTCCACATTGTGGCGCTCGTTCCATGCATTTAAATCGCTTCATTATTGGCTTCCGTTCCAACTCTGGGGGCTAGGTATTAAAGAGCACCAAAAATTCATCCCTACACGCTTAAAGCTCTCTTGGATGCTTGGCGGGAAAAAAAGTGTGTCCAAACCCGGAGGACAGAAATATTGAGGTTGGGCACAAAGAAATCATTTATTGGATAAAAATGTCAGAGGTCATTCTTATTTTTTTTTATTTCTTTTCCTTATGACCTTTTTTTCCTCTAAACAAAATGTGAGACTTGAACATTTGTTCAGGAAAAATAGGAAGAGGGGTCTATCAGAGTATTTCTCGCCAGAAATTGTCAAGCGAATTCCCCGCGAGAAGGCATCTCGAATTGATTTTCATGGATGGTATAGCTCCCTCCTGGCATTTTCTTACGATCTCAGAAACTAAAGACTAAAAAACGCATTATTTCCTTTATTAAAACCAACTTATTTCCATCGATTTCACATTTCAAATTCATTTTAAAGTACTTTGGAATTCAATACAACTTCTTAATGTAATATTTATTTTTCTTATTTTAGGGTAATATTAGTATCCTTGACTAAAGGTTATATTATGTAAAAGAAATAAGGAATAAATATTTTTCAGATTGATAAAATTCACAAAACAAGAATAAAAAACAAATCAGTTTCTCTTAACGGTGTCTACACACTAGAAGAAATTTTCGTTAAAAATTGCCTTTTTTAAAAAATTCTGACGTTTTTGCTTAGAAGGATAGGGGAAATTTTCTTTAAAAAGGTATTTTTTAAAGAAATCTCTCTTAGTTAGTGAGTAGAGGTTTTAAGAAAGTGTTTTGTTGTTGAATAAACTTATTTAGGCCACGACAAGCATACTTTAAGTTTAAACTTTTATTTTAAACTTTTCTAACCTAGATTACACATTAAGTGCTTATTAAGAACTTAATTAAGTACTTAACTCAGTCACTTGATTTTGAAGAGTTGTAGAGAAACTAACTTCGTTTAAAATAATTAAAATGAGACAAACGTCAGCGTTCGATGACTAAAAGTTGAAACAAGATACCATGTCTCAGCATTAACGCTAGGTTCTTATTAAGAGTTTTTGCAAAATTTCCCCACAGCAGACTCTCAAATTCGGGCCTCTGGGACCGAAATGTCACCCGAATTAAGGAGACATTCAGGCAACAAACTTTTTGAAAAGCAACGATTTTTTGCTCATCTGCATGCACATATTAAGTTTACATACTCATAGATATTCTATATTTTATGAAAATCCCTTAATAATGCCAGATCAGATTAACGGCGTTCTCACACTTGCACATTAAAATTTTAATGTGATTCACATTAATTGTCGCTTGTGAGCGTCCAAATATGTTATTTGTGTCTTTGAGGCACTCAATATTTGGCGTTTTTCTATTTATTGATAAATAAGTGGACTTGGCCTGCAAAAATAAGTTTAAATCTACCTAAAGCATATATTTTTCACATTAAAAAATTAAAGAGAAAATCGCATTAATGTTTCGCATTAATGTTTCGCATTAATGCTATAAATCAATTTATATCAAATTTTGCGGGCCAAATCTACCTTTTTATCAACAAATAGATCAAATTTTGAATATAAAATTATTCAAACACACAAATTACTCATTTGGACTCTCACCAGCGACAATTAATGTGAATCATATTAAAATTTTAATGTGCAAGTGTGATAACGCCGTAAAACTAAGACAAATCATGATAAATTTAAGAATATTTGCTTTATTTGATAATCATAATCAAACTTGAAAAACGTCAACAAACTTTTTTCGAATTTAACTGTCGTCCGAATTAAGAAGTAGCCCGATCTTAAAAGAGCCGAATTAGCGAGTCTACTGTAGATTAAATTGTTGAAAAGCACCTTTCACTACTTAAAGACTTTAAACTAAATAGGAAAAAAATCTCCAGAAAAACGAAAGTAATTGTCAGGAGACCTCGACCTCAGAGCAGACCTTAGGACAAAGTGGCTGAATCAAAATCAGGGGATCTTGCCTTTGAGTGCCTTGGGATCGAACCCGAACATCTTTCTGAAGTGACGGAGGATCAACAGACGTGAGCTGCTAATCTAAATGTCCTAAGCCTGTGACCCTAATACCGGCTTCAGACTGGAGGTTTAGCCCAGTTCCCGAAGGCCTCAAAAATTTAAATGACAAACAATTTTGTTGATTTTTCGAAATCCAATGGATAACTTGCCCTTAATGTCCAATCCAAAAGCAACAATTTCTTCAAAAATCTTGCATAATAAGGAATTAAAGGATTTAAGTCATGTGGCTAAGCCTTAGGTCTGAAGCCCGTATAATAGAGACAAGCTGTTGAAAATGATGATGATAATGATCATCATCATCGGACAACTATTTTTTCTATGTTTTTAATGGAT
Organism: Phlebotomus papatasi; assembly: GCF_024763615.1. NCBI lineage: Eukaryota > Metazoa > Arthropoda > Insecta > Diptera > Psychodidae > Phlebotomus > Phlebotomus papatasi. The sequence goes on from NC_077223.1 coordinate 10,485,449, forward strand.
TTGACCCATGGGTTTTTTTTCTCTATATTTGAGGCATTAAACAAGCTATTAAAATATTATATTAGAACTAGTGAAATTCATTAAAAACATGTTGAAAAAAGTGAATTGTTCGAAGTTTGAGTAATCCGAAAGTAGCGCTCTATTCCCTATTTTTGAAGTACAAACCCTAATTCAAATAAAACAGTTCGTTAATTCCTCGAGAAAAGATTTGAAATAAGATTTTAGGCAAGATTTTGGACGTCTTTTGAGTAAAATTACATTTCCGGGTTACAAACTGATGGGACTAAAGGAATGGTTCTTGTGTTAAACTTTCAATATCAAAATTCAGATAGGAATGTTATTGAAAAATTTATAAACTTAAATGATTTCTACTCTACGTAAATTTATTCCTAATGGCTCCGGCACACCTTTTTTTAGATCGGTCAAATTTAATGAAAGCAAAATTCATTTCTCTTTCTTTCTCAAAAGACTTGCATAAGTCTATCCCACTCTTTCGGTCTCAAAATTGGACTGAACCAAATTTAATTTGGTGTGATGTTTAAAGGAAGAAGAAGAGTACAAAAGAGTAGGATAGACATATGCTAAGCTTTTAAGAAAGAAAGGGATGTGAATTTTGATTTTATGAAATTTGACCGATCTAAAAGGTGTGCCAGAGCCATAAACAAATAATTTTGAGAATGACAGAACGAGCATTTGATAACATTTTGAGGTAGTGTTTTTTTTGAAATGTCGTATTCTCTTAATTAATTTCAACTTTTTGTCGTCAGATGTCTTTATAGTCGGCGAAAAAATGCATTAATTAAGGAATTGATAAGTATTTTTTAAGGACTTGCACAAAGTTCCTATTTAAAAGAATACACAATGCATAGACAATGATTTTTAAATACTTCGCTAATGATTTATATTACACGGGAACGTAAATCTTACGTTATAAAAGCGTCACCATGTTGTCAAAATCATTTTATTTCTATTTTCACTAACTGTTTCTTAATGTATCGTACCTCTTGCATTTAGCAACTCGAAATAAAGGTTATTTTTTCAAATTATGTTTCAAAAGTTGATGAAGTGAACTCCCTTGCAGTAGAACAATGTCTCAGCAGGTCTTTCTAAGGATAAAATTCCACCATGAGGACGATTAGGGGATGTCGTGAGCATATCTAATGCGTTGATGTTGTGCAACCCTCGACATGTGTTCCTTGGCACCCTACACAGAGTGTCTGTTTCACCCTCCCTGCCATGATTCTGGGCATCGCAGCATGAGATGAGGCGACAAAGGCTCCTCGGAATTCGATTATGGGAAAATTGCGGAAAAATTAGCGGCTGATTTGGACCCCAAACTCCCTCAAATTTGCCTCTAATGAAATCTTCGGCAGAGGCACAAATGTGATTTCCTGGAATGTTCTAACCCTCCAGAGATAGTTGGAAATTAATTCACTCTCTCTCTCTCGAGGGATTCCACTGAGATTTCCTACAAATGCAAATGGGGAGAGAAGTCAATGGGAAGCATTCTGCTATAGTTTCCTGATTTGTTTTTCAATATTGCATGATATGTTGCAGTGTTTTCTGCCGTTAAATTAAGAGGTTGTTACCAGAAACTCAAAATTAAAGGGTTGCTCAAGAAATTGTAAGTATAACGAGCGATAATTGATTTATTGATCAATAAAAAATACTAAATCAACATTGTTTCGAATAATTATATAGCATTTTATCTACAGTTTTGGAAATTATTTGCTTCCAAAACAAATTTAAAATTGTCGTTTCGAAAATCTATTTGCGCCATCTGTACAAATATAACTACATGAGAGACAATAAATATACTATAAAATGTGATTATACAATGCTTTGGGGAATTTCTCTGACTAAGACTATACGCCACTATCCTTTAGATAAAAAAGAATATTAAAAACTCTTCTGAAATATTTTTCAGCAAAAATATTTCATCCTGTCATTTTAGTTTAAGACACACGCGCTTAATCAAGTAAAGGGGTTAAATTTGAATTCTTCTGTTGGTCATTTGGTCAATGGGAACAAGGCAATTTCCATGCTATGTGCATTCCTTGAAGACGCAGAGCGGAAATGGGTGGAGTTTTAAATTTCGCATTTTTTAATTCAAACCATATCTCCATGAGATATTGCTCTGCAAAGCCCAAGACATGGGTTAAACCTCAAAAAGCATGATCCCTTTTCATAATTTTTTTTTTGAATAAATTAGAAAAAAACGTCGTAGTTCTTTTCTGCCACAACCCTAAATAACATTGTTGAGGCACCAGCAAGGAGAAAAAAAAAGAAGTTCCACTCGACAGGTGAGATTAATGGAAATCCTAAGTCGCTTGATTAAGTTTGTTTATACCGCGAAGGTGAAATGTTTCTCCACATTTTGAAGATGGTTCGTGCTGGATTTATTATGCATATGGCTTATTTTTGGTGGCCGCGATGATGAATTTGTTGGTATATTTTCTGCGAAATTTTGGTTTAGATTTGCGATTTGTGCCCTAATCGAGCTTTGGCATGGACAATTGCATGCAGAAATTATCTGGCATCCATGGAATTTATTAGCGATCAGGCGTACGAGATTTGCGGGCAAATTAGCCCCGGGATAGTCATTGACATGGAATTGGGACGATTAGAGAGTCACAATCCTACCCACCCACCTCATAATTTATATTTTATTGCTCACCAAGAAGTTCGACAGATGTGCTCCACATTAAAATACTGGTGAATGTCACAGATTGCTCATCGACAATTTGTTGTCCAAGCGAGGAAAGATTGCCTTGCACACAATTGTCCTAGGCTTGATCGATAAATAATGCATAATTCTGTACACCGAGTTAGGGTGCAGAGCAGTGACGGGAAAATATGAAATTTATTTGCAAGGGTGCATCACTGAGGGGTGCACTTCATTCCTCTCCAGAATCATATTTATTTCTACCAAGTACACCAGTAATTAACCCAAAGTAAATTCTTTCTCTATCGGCCTGGTATGCTCTTTTGTCCTCTTGAAATGTTTCTCTACAACCCGGAGTAAGTTTTTTTGCCAAGGGAAAGGGTATAAGTATCAATTAGAATTTATTCAGTATATACAATCGAAAAGTAGTTATAATTCTGACCAGAAATTGAAAACTTAAAAAAATAGAAAATATAACGGAAATATATGTTTAAAGTGTTTTTAAAATTTTCAATGTTACATAAAGTAATTATTTAAAATTGCTACAAATATTTTAATTGTGAGAGCTATCAGTTGGTTAAGAAATTCAAAAATAAAACATCCTTTCCATTATATCAAGGACAGAAAATACAACTAGAACTTTTTTTCATAGATAATTAAATATTTAATGATATATACAAAATTTTAGTCCTATCGCATTCGTGATTGGACGAAGCTTGAAAACAATCAAAATTTATCAACACTGAGAAAAAAGAGGGTGCGATTAACGGTTTTTCTCATAACTTTAACACTTTTTAGGTGTAAAAATATATCAAAATTTTTTAATGTTAATTTTACACCTTTTTAAGGATAAAATTAACATGAAAAGGGTAAATTTAACCCCTAATACACCTAAAAAGGGTAATATTTACACCGATTTTGGATCAATACTGCAGGGTAAAATTAACATTTCCGGAATGTTATTTTAACTTTTTCGGATTTCTCTCAGTGAAGCTTCAACCACTTCAACCTATCACAGAGCGCGATAATACAGAATTAATTTATATAATTAATTTAAAAGAAAATGTAAATAATTTCTAAATATATTTCGAATTTAAAATTAAATTAGTGTGAATTGGAAACGAAATTACTGAGAAGACTTTTCCTATTTTTAGTATTTTCTACAATATCACAGAATATGAAAAACAAGAGAGGGTGTGGCTTCCAAAAGGGCGTGGAAATGAAACATCTTCTACTATTTACCTTTAACATAGAACAACTAACATTTTTTTATTTATTTAGTACTACTTGTAATTCCATATACTGTTATTATATTTTATTTAAGGTCTTAAAGGACACATAGAATTATTTGATTAAGAAGAAACACTTTTTAAGTCCCTCCTTAATCTAAAATTGTTCGAGTGGATTGTCGCTAAAGTGTCATACAGTTTCTGCGGGGGCGTAGCTTAATATTACTTTTGGGCGGAACTTGTTGAAGAAGTTTCAGCTAAATCTTTGCCTAATATTGGATTTAAAAAAGAAATGAATGGTTTTCCCTAAAACTTTTAAACGTTTTTGTATTTATTTTTTATCAAAAAAAAAAACTGTCTAAATTTTATTAACGACTTCACAACTAAATTAAAAAAAACACAAGATATTAAATGTGGCTAAATTTATTCTAATCTAGGATAAATGTGCCAAATTTCGGCATAGTTGCATGCAAGCGCCAAAGTCTAAAGTTTGAAATGTAATATTTTTAATACAAATTTATTTTTTTATTCCTTCTTCTTAAGGAGTGTTGCTTGGAACCTTGTAGACAGTTTAGCGTCTTTATTTTCGTTTTTGATTAATCAAAGTATAATCTGTAGAGTATACAAAAACTAAAAATTCATGGAAATTCGAGGAACAAAAAAAGTGTCCGAAATTGCAAGCTGGCCGGAATTTAGTACACTTACCCTATTTAGATTTTTTTTTAAATTTAAAAACATGTCCTCTCGAGAGCGTTCCCTGAAATAAATAAAGAAAGCAAAAAGGAGAAATAAGTAACTAAAGTTACCGACAAATTACATATTTGCTGGTACAATGAATCCCCAAGGGAGGTCCAGGAGTTGAGTAACCTTCTCCCCGGGCATCCACTCCGAGACTGTCGCTAATTTTCATCCACAGCACTCGATGAACTCTATGAAAAATGCATATTTTTGCTCAGCAAGTGACTAACTCAATTGTCTCTCTCTAGGATGGCTCTCGAAGCAATTTTCCATCCATTTCTGTTAGATGGATTTTAAAATGAATTACGTGCGATTCAAGTATTCTCACCATCATTTTTTTCATATTCCTTTCACTAAGGACTTTCGTTCTGTGAAGAAGTCCTGGACGTGTCACGAGGGTGGAAAGGTTGGAGTGTTGAGAGCATCAAACAAAACACAGAACCCTCGAGGATTCTGCCAGAGAGAAGGAGTTTATGCTGAAATCGCCTCAGGGGATCACTGAAGCGCATCTGTTATCGAAAACATCACAACAGGGGCACAAAAAGATCCCCCCTCTGTGCTAAGAAAAAGGGAAATCCCACATGAAGGGTCGAGCATGAACCCTATAAATTATCCATCAAATGACTTTTCAATTGCATTTCACATTTTTCACCTCCTTCACCCACTTTTCCAGCACATCTTCCTTTTTTTTCTGCCTTCACCAAGATTGAAAGGCAATTTTCTTCCGTTGCGTTGGTCAAAGTGTGGATAAAACTCTTTTGTCTCAATTTGCAGAATGATCCCCAAGAGGAAAATTCAAAATGGGTTTATGAGAATGGTCTTTCGGGGAAAAATGAGGATAATTGGTTTTATTCACAGAAAAAAATACATCTCTCAAAGTAAAAAAAAACAACTGGAAAGAAAAGTTAGAATTATAGTAAAGCTAATTAACTGAATTGTATTTTAAACTGACGTAGCAAATCTCAAGATGAACGCAGGACACCAATGCCCTTTTCGGAAGCGTCAGTGAATAGGGATGAATTCCTTCCGGACTGACGCTTCCGGAAAGGGCATTGGTGTCTTGCATTCATCTTGCTAATTAACTGAAATCAAATCTTTATCTCCGAAAACTACATATCGAAAACAATTTTTATAATTTTCGAACTTCTAATTTTGAAATTATTTAAAGATTAAAAATGAAGATTTATTCAAACAGGCCAGGTATGGACAGGCCACAAAAAGTGCCTCTACCCTATTTAGAATTGCGAAGAATCTAAATGTTGAAAGATTGAGTTTTAAATCAAAGCTCTAATAAATATTTTAATAAAATAATAAGAGCGATATGTTATGTTTTTATTTAATTAAATGTTAAAAAAAAGGATTAAAATTTAACAACTTTACTGCAGGAATTTAACGTGATCTTAAGATAAGTAAATATTAAGATACTGGAAATTTAAATAAAGACTATGATTTATTGACATCTATTATTTCTCTAAAATTATGAAAATTTCAAAATCATAAAATCGTTTAAAATACATAATTCATTTGACGACTATTCTTATATATTGTCTTTATTTCTCAAACCATAAGAATCAAGCGCCTGGCAAGTTGGCCTTTTTATATGGAGCTATTTGAAGCCAATTCCTAAATTGATCTCGGACTCAGCTCACAGTGCTCCGAGGAAAAAAATTATTTAAACAAAAATTTAGTATATTTATCCCTCCATATGGAAAGGTATCTTATAATACGGAAAAACTTCTCACTTTTAAATATTTAGCATAACGATCACGAGTGCAGAAAAATTCCCATACGCATTTGTATGTGAAAGTAAGAAATTGGCTTCAACTTTGAAGGCCACTCGCCGGGGACTAATGACACAGATAAATTGTTTTCTAAGTTCAGAATAAAAAAAAGCGCAATAATTCTTAAAATAAGCCCTAGTTTGAAAATGCAAAAAATACTATTTTGATATCTTCTGACATAATACTAGATTAAAATATTGAAATAAATCTAGGATTCGAACAAATCCCCTAAACATTGATAAACTATTTGTTAAATGGGATCGGGAATCTTCGTTTTTTCCATTTTGTTTCTTTACTAATAATAACTTTAAAAAATACCGAAAATTTCCCTTTGTCCTAAAGGCCCTAACAGTGAAGACTAATCATTAAAAAGCTTGATGTTCGACTCCAAACTCAGCGTAAATTTCTTATTTTTATAAAATTGTAAAATATCTAGTTTGAAAGACAAGGTTACCAAAGAGAAAGTTTCCAAAAAACAAAGAATATCGAAGGCAAAGATTGCAAAGACAAACTGGGAAGAACAAAAGTGCAAAAAACAAAATGGAAAAACGAAGATTCCGCAAACCCAATTAAACTACTTTTTAAAGCACTCTGGAATTGCATAATAACTAAATCATTATTTTAAATAACTCATTGAATTATTTTTATTAGTCATTTACAGGCCTTTACTACATTTTTTAAAAAGGAATTAATCAATTTTGTAGTGTCGTAGTAGGGAAAAGTGCCCATGCTTTACACGTTCCCAAGCTTCGCAATGACTAATTTTTTCATATGTTTGTGAATAAGTATGACTCCGTCATATATATTAAAAACGGGACACTTTCCATTAGTTTTCAAAGTATGGATGCAATGGAGTCACATTTATTGAAAAAAACATAGGAAAAATTTAGTCATTATGAAGCTTAGGGCTGTGCAAAGCATGGACTGGACACTTTTCACTACAGTATTCGACTCAAAAACTCGAAAATTGAAAGGATTTTAAATATGAATTATTACAAATAAAATTGAACTAATGTAGAATTAAAATTAAATAATTAAGTGTAGAAAAGTAGGGGAATGCAGGCATGGTTCGTACAGAATGAACCTTCAAACGATGCGAATTCTCTCTTTGTTTGCAAAGAGCTGATCTACCATTTCTCATCTCATTTCATGAGCTTAATAATGATCTATCTTATGTATAAGAAATGACGATCTAGCTCTTTGCAAATAAAGAGAAAATTTGCGTTGTTTGAAGCTTCACTCTGTGCGAACCATGCCAACATTTCCCTAAGTTTTATAAGTAAGACTTTTATTTAAATCCACACTAGATTCCATTTATTTGTGGAAAGGGTTAAATCTAAACTGTAAAATGAATGCGATACTTTCCTCAGAGAATCTCAAACGAGGGGTGCAAAAGGGATGAAAATTAAATGCCTGGTTCATTGTATTTTTCTCACCATTTCATGTTCCGACTATCACCCACTTTTCCGTCCTGCCAACGCTACGAAAAAAGTCTTTGAGGAGACATGTGACAAAGAGATGGATGGAAAAAACGCCCCAATTGGTCTTGTGAATAATTTATCTCGTTTGAGGTCACGTGTCGGAGTTGCTGGTGATTATCCAATCAGGAATGTGTCTCAATCGCCAACCAGGAAGCCTTTGCCGATGGAGAATGACCCGATTAAAAGAACCTCTTACCCAGCACTCCAGAGTCTTCTTCAGCATCCAACCATTTCGTCGATGTGGGTTCACCAGGAGAGAGCAAAAAAAAACTGCCAGATAAACAGGGGAAGACTCTGAAGTGCTTTCATCCCTCGAAAAAACATAGACAGATCAATCAAAACATAAAACTGATCCTGAGGATTTGATATGGCTCAGTAATCTAAAACCTGATTATTCCTCAACCCCTCATGTTGACGCTCTTCCGACCACGATTGTGGCTCAGGTTTCACTTTAATTCCAAATTGCTTAAATACGAATTACGTTCCATGGGTTTGCTAACCTCAGTATCATTTCGTTTTTGCAATTTTCTCCCAGTTTCCACATCATGTTGATGGCAAAAAAGAATCATGAAAGGTTATATTTGGTCTTTGAAGATTTCCCATCTTCAGCAGTTTTTCTTTTACGTGATTTTCAGGGAAAAATAGAAATTGGTATAAATTGAGATTACTTTCTTTTCTTTTTCTAACTTCCATCTTTCGGTGCAGTGCGTAAAATTTAGGGGCGGTTATGGACAATGCATATAAATGGGCGGGGATTTAAGACAACCATTGTATTATCTTATAAATACCTTTGCCCACTTATAGCATTTCAAATTTACATTAAATTTTCTAATATTTAAAAACAAAGTCAATTTAGTTGGTCAGTTTGCATTAAGTTTAGTTGATGACCACTGTAGGAGGCGTGGCTTATTTTTTAAGGACATGGCAATTCTAGTCCAATCCAGAGATTAATTTTAATAGTTCTTTTTTTAGATTTGACTTATAAAATTTATCTGCAATGGCAAAATTGGATGGGTATAGAACGATTACACCGGGAATAGTATGATGTACTACTGTTGTCCTCTTGGCTATTGAACTAAATAGAATTATTTAAGAAATCTATTAAGAAAGGAAAAATTGAGGGGTATATGTAAAAAAAAGCAGAATGAAATTACTACTTAACCCTTTAACGACGAGACAGTTTTCATGGACCGAAAATCAGCAATAAAAATGAAACCAATGTACAAAACTAGTAAAAGGTCTTATATTTGGCCTTCTAAAAGCCAACAGTATCTGATTTTGTGTATTTTTTGTCTCTATGAACGATAGGGACAAAAATAGTTTAAAAATATAAGTAATTTTTCTGACAATACTAATGAATGATAATTTTCAATCTAATATTATGTTTGAGTATTGTAGTTTCTTTTCCCAAAACGGTTTTGCTTAAAAAAAATTGGAAGTATAAAAAATATTTAAGATTAATTTTCATTATGAGAATTTAAAAATTCGTCATTTTTTATCTTAAAAAATTACTACATAGCAAATAGCTGGAGACTTCCAAAAAATATCCTAGATTCCTTGAACCTTACATTTTGCAATTATGTACAAACATAAGGATAAAATAACTTTAGGTAGTCAGGAAAAATTATTTTCTTTATGGGACATCGGTGTTCCAATCGTCCTTAAAGGGTTAAGAGCTGACTTAAGAAGCAAAATAACTAAGAAGCAAGACTTTGTAATCCCTGTAGAAGCTCTTAAAACCCATAAGGGGTTACGTAGATTTCGAAGACTAAAATATAGGACATTTTCTTTATACATTTTTTCGATAAAATAAAAAAAAATTAGTTCTAGCTCTTAAGCTTATAAAAGCACAACATTATAACTATATTTCTGAAATTTGCATCTCAAAATTTTAAAAATTTAGCCCTTTGGACTTGATTTTTGGAGACGATTTTTTGGAAAAAATATACTGTTCGTTAGACAAGATTTCTTAGAGTACCTATATTTGTTTGACGTCACAAAACTAAATATTTCCTGTTAGCTGATGAGCTAAACTTGTACTTGAACGATAGAATTTTTTTTAACTTGATCACAGTTTATTCTACAAGACAAGACGTGGTGGAAAATACAGCTAAATTTTTTTTTGTATAAAATTCTGCTAAAAATCCAAGTTTCTTTTAAAAAAATGTCATATTCAAGTACGAATTTAACTCATCAACTAATTGGAAATAATTAGTTTTCTGACATCATACGAATATACTCTGAGAAACCTTGTCCACAGAAAAGTATGTTTTTTCAAAAAATCGTCTCCAATAATCAGGTCCCAATGAACGACTGAATTTTTAAGATCTTTAAATAAAGATTTCAGAAAATAAAGTTTAAATGTTGAACTTTCATATGCTTTAAAAACTTAAATTAAATTAAAAATTTATGATATTGAAAAAAAGTAGAGAACATATCGACGACTCAGAATATAAGTCGAATAACTAGATTTTTTGTAAAATTCGTTTTATTCGGTTTTTCCATCGAAATGCTCTTTTATAACCTCTACCTTCCCTGTCAATATTATACCTGAAGGTTAATTATTTTCAAAGTTATAGAGGTTTTGCAATTTTAAAACTCCTATGCTCAAGATGCAAATTTTCAGTATCAAATTGATCTTCTCTAAAATTTGCCTTTTGCGACTTATATGTTTCTTATTCTGAGCGATCGATATGGTATTTTCCAGTCTTTTTGATCCGCGTAACCCCTTAAGACTGTACCACTTTACTTTTAGTAATCTCACTAACGGAACGAATATGGAGATTATAAAAATTTTGGTTCTAAATATAACATTCTACTTAGAGACTTCTACAAGAGTATAAAAAGAAAAAATGCTTCTTGGATAGTCTAAAAATGTGTTTTAGTTATAAATTTCCTTTAAGTATTTATGAGCTTCCCAGGAAGAAGTTTTTCAAAAAAAAAGGATTTTTAAAAAATGTAAGAGACGAAATTGTCCTATTTTCCCGTGCAAATAAAATTATTTATTTTTTTCTTTACAGCAAATGCGTAATTTATAAACAGCTTGAAATGAAAATCTTCTCTAGATCTCCTGGAAAATTCCTGGAGTGGAAAGATTTTTTGGTGATTTTTGGCTGTGACAGGAGTCTGGGCGGTAATCTCTGAACCGGGAACTGCGATAGTAAGCACGTGTATCCGCACGTGCCATCCCGAAACACGAAGACACGTGGCCGCGTGAAACTCGACGCGACGTTGGATTTTCGCGCCAAAGGAAGAGGCCTTGACAGGTCAGGAGGGTGGTGGGTGGCCTAATGGGATGATTAGTCGCAAACGAGGGCACTTTTCACTGCAGGGGGTGGGTCAATAGTGGGCGGAATTTATGATGAAACAGCATATTTCTGCTCTCATTTGGCCTGAATAATTCAAGAGGAATTTTCCTATTTTCAGCCAGGAAACACGACTTTTCAGGCATTGCTCACTTTTCAGCTGATGCTCATCTTTTCACCAATCCCAGCTAATTCTACACGTGACCTTGTGTACATTTTCCTGATCGTTGATCGCCCTAATTACAAATTCTAAGGTATATTATTTTCCATATCCTTATTTCCTTCAATGTTTTTCCAAAAGAAAAAAAAATCATTCAATTTATGGTGAGAAAATATTATTTTATAATTTCCATTCATTGAAATATTTGCATTGTTCAACATATGTAGTTCATATGGGCTGATAAAAAAGGAGAGGGAGGCATGCAGTATAAATTGTTATGTATAATTTCTATCAAAAGCAAACACATTGAGTTGAACCAGCAGCAGGGTGATTCGGGGCAAAACTCGATTTTCCACCCCATATACTCTTGAACGAAAGCAGCCCTCGGCCATTCAATTCAACGATCTTGTTTAACTGTTTTGCAACCCATCAAACATCACAAATCACCAAACCATTGAGGGCCCCAGCTCTTTTCCAAAGTGGCCGAAGGAAAAACCACCCTTGAGAATATAAAATCCTGTGTTTTTCCTAAAGGTGAAAAAATCTTCCCTGCATTTTATTTGATTGAACTTCACAGGAGTAAATTTATTTCGGCAGTGATTGGAAAATTGCGGATAATCGAAATAAAAGTATAAGAAATCCTATTTTACCCATAAAACATATTTTTGGGAAAGAGTTTTAAAAACCCTAGGACTAAAATCTCATAGATTCTTAATAAAAGAAATATTTAAAATGGGGTTTAATTTTAATTCCTCGTATATTCTGTGTTTTTATTCAACTTTGAAAACTACAACATTTCGATTTCTCTAGATGTTAACACAACTAGCAAAATGTTAGTCATCATTTCCTACATTTTAGGAAATTGAAGAACTAAAGGTGCTAAAATTTGTCACTTCATGAGAATGAATGAACAGTCCACGGCGAATTATGCTAACTCACTGAAGACTGAGTTACCTAAGACCAAGAGCCCTAAAGTAACCTTTCAGCACCTGTAAAGATGGTATTGGTTGAGCATATCAAAATAATAAAGGATAAGGACTGGTGGGATCCGGCTGTCGACTGGGTTGACATGTGTCGAATAGGCCTTACGCTCTACAATATTCAATCCAATTCATTTTTAATTTATTGTATTCAAAATAGGACAAAACGTTCTCTGTACAAGAATAACCCTGTACAATATCATTAGGTGATTAATTGGAATCCATGGAGGCTATATGACTCCTGGATAAGTACTACTATTGCTCCCTCCCCGCGAATTCCACCTGTTACAGATGAGTAAAGAGAAAGAAAACCACAATAAAGAAGGAAAAGATCAGTAAAAGAATAGATTTTGGATTTTCTAAAATAGTAAGAAATTTTGAAAATTCAGAACTAGAGCACTTTACCCTAGAGAACCACATGAAATACCTTTACTGGTTCTAAAATTTACCCATAAGGTTTCTAAATTGATGCTACATAATTTATAAAATCAATCTAAAGACTCTTAAAATTTAGTGTAGGGGAGACTGGGGCAAAAAGTCACAAATCGAAAATTTCAAAATTCAATATCTTCCGAGATAAATAAGATAGCGGCTTCAAATTTTTTACCACAAGTAGCTTCCATAAACCTTCTTCGATGTTGTATGTTTCTTCGAATTCGAACAAGGAATTTAGAAAATAAAAAATATCGAAATTTTTACCCTATTTTTAAAATATTTTCCTTGAAGAATATATCAATTATTACCTACTTATTATTCAAAATTTATGCACTGATGATTATTTCCTAAATGACTTGGATTCTTTGAATACAAATCCGCTATCTATTTTAGAATTTACAAAGATTCTTCTCTCAAGAAATCTTTTTATTAAAAATGACCACTTGGGGTAAAAAGTAACAAAATGTATGGGGCAAAAAGAAAGAAAAACCGAAACAATTTATGATGTCTCACGGTCAAACGATTTGCAGTCTTTTGTGTGTTTTTTTCTAAAATTGCTTGAAAATCGTTTTTATCGTTCAATTAGAAAAAATGGTGTTTTACAAAGGTGTAGAGAAATAAATTTCCTATGAAAATATGTTATCTAAGTATTTTTTTTTAAATTTCCGGAATCCCGTAACAAAGCGAATCAAAATATGATAATATCCCATGCCTGATACTATTTGCCCCAGCATTTTTGAGAATGGTCACAAAATTACCTTTTAGAAAACGGCTCGATAAACGTATTTCCTTACAAAATAAAGGAAAATTACTTTTACAAAGTTGTAGAGCGGTAAATTTCCTAGAAAACTGCGCTAATTAGAAATATCTGGGGCATTCGAGTACTTTGTAAAAAAAATAAAATATCCGTTTTGTGACTTTTTGCCCCAGTCTCTCCTACTGTTTTTTTTAATTATCTCAGAAGATTGCTAGCAGCGATTTTACGATTTTTTTGATATGAATTCCAAATAAACAAGGCAGTAGAGAATTTTGTTTAGAGAGTTTTAGAAATATTTTATCAAATCATGAAAAGTTCATTTTTGAGTTATTTTTTTATTTTACTAAAATCGAGAGAATAAAGTTCTTGGAACAACAATTTATCCTAGTTTTAATACAGAATATTTAATTTTAGTAGGGAATTTCTTTCGGTGTATTTTATCGTAAAAATAAATGATTTGATTATGCAATACACAAATACGGAATGCAAAAAACTAAGTACTTTATTGTTCCTTATAAGCGGTCTTCCGACTGGAGGTTTAGCCCAGTTCCCGAAGGCCTCAGAATCTTAAATGGCAACCAATTTTATTAGTTTTTCGAAATCTAATAGGCCAATTGTCCTTAATAATCCAATCCTAAATTGGAGTTTCCAAAATATCTCAACTGATAAGAAATTAGAACAGTTAAGCCGACTAAACCTTAGGTCTGAAGCTTGTATTAGAGTCTCCTGAACATTTCTCCTGAATAAAAAATGTGGTCCATCACATTAAGCTTCTGGGATATCCAAAGACGAAAAGAAAACGCTTAAGAAATTGGTAGAATTATTTTATGAAACTCGTTTTATCACAAAAAAAAAATTGTACCCTAGGATGTTTGTGTCAAATGATGATTTTCTGGAGGAGGATTCTAGAATATTTTCTTAGATCAAGCCATACCTCTTTCTCTTCATTTTCTCCGATATTTTTTACATTTTCCTCATAAATCCAGAAATATCCCTCAAATCCATGAAAAGGATGCCTGGGACGACTTGCATCCTTTAGAAAAATATTCTCTGTTAAAAAAAACTAGGCGGGTTACTAAAGATTTAATATTCAGAACAAGTAGCTTCATTTTATCATAGTTTATAATTAAATAATTTAAAAGAAATTTCTAAGTATTTTATTAGTCCTTTATAAGTTCCAGGAAAATATTTAATTTTTCAATTAGGTTTACGAATTTTCCTTCACTAGTAAGCAATTGTCTTCATGGTTCTCCACTTTCTCTATGTTATTAAGAACATTCTACTTATGTAGTCTAATTATAATAAAGGATTTCCAACGTTCTATTTCCCTTACCATAAATTCAAAAACAATAAACCATTATTAATCTGTATAAAAAATGTGTAGGAAAAGTAATCAAAAATAAATGAAACTGCCCAGTTTTATCACTTAAAGTTTCCCATATAAATTTTATACCTACATTTTGCTATAAATAGAACCATTAAATTTCCTCAAGAACAAAAAAAAACATAATTTTAAAATACGTTAGTTTTTCAACATCGATAAGCGTGCATATAGGCAATGGGGTAAAAATTTTAATGTGTAGCGCTAAAAAAAGCTTCACTGAATGACTTATTGTGGCAAATTATGCACTATATCTGGGAACATTATCATGCAAAAAGTATATATTTAGTGAAAATTTCCATTTCAAATTTGCATATAGATGTTCCCGCATCGGTTTTGTGTTTTAGCGAAAAGGGAGCGAGCTTTCAAAAGCACATACAGATTTTCCTTTTTAGTTCTTTGGCAAAAACCAACCACGTCATTTGCCATTCGATTTTGCGCGCATCACAATTCCGCCGGCGGGTTTTTCGTGTTCGCGTCCGGGGTGGATTTTTGTCATTCATGATTTTGGGGGGAGTTGAATGAGGGTGGTTTCATTTCTGTGGTTGTTCGGCATCGATATTCCTCCCCTTCTGTGCTGTCGCAAAGGGATTGTGCCACAGTGAGCTTTTTCCTCGCGCACAGAAAACCCACCCCATTCCCCCAAATAATTTTGTCAAAAAAAAGAACCTTTGGAGAGTTGGACGAATACAGCACAAATATCGCGGATTTTCATTCCATTCCTCTGCTTCTTTTGGGAGGTGGTTCACATGAAATCTGGAAAATATACAAGAGGTGGTGATTTTGTTGATTGTCTCTCTCAGTGGTTTTCTGTGTTGTACAAACATTTTCAGGGGGATCGCAGGGTGAAACGTGATTTTGGTCTTTATGCTGGAATTTGAAAATTCCCCAGAAATCTCCCTGACAAAAAGAAGCAAAACAAACTCTGTGTTTGTGATTGCAAATAGAAATTTTTCCCTTCAAGGGATTTATCTTGAGTCCTTCCGTTTCCCATTCCACAAATTTTCAATTCTAAATTTAGGACTCATCAACGATGAATTTATCCTCGAGATGAAGTAATTTAGTATACCTAATGTCATATCTTTATAATAAGAATAGAATTATCGTTGTATATAAATGACAAATTACTAAATGATAAGAAGATATCAGTAGTATATTATTGCTTACAAAAATACTTATTAAAGATTTATATTTATTTTACATAGATAGTTAGATAGATAGATAGATCATCAATGCTTTCTCGAATAATGCGTTACAAATTAATAAAACAAAAAGAAAATTCCAAATATTTTTCAGCGGCCACCACTGTCTTAGACTTGTTTACCAACCTACACCAGAGAAAAAAGGGTGGAAAACTCCTTTTCAGGTTCTATAAATATATGTTATATATCCATATAGTATGACCATACAATTGATTAATCACATTTTGATTAATGTTTAAAAAATGTTTTAAATGCTTAAATGGCGTTGATGGAAGCCATAATTCGTGTCAGGAAGGTAGGGTCACTCTTAGAAGACCAAAACTCCTTTAAGAATTTTCAGCTCCATCACTAAGCCTTCCTCAGTTTAAAATTAATAAGAATATTTATTTTCAAAATTCATTTCAATAATTATTAAATAAGTACAGATAATAAAAAAAGAAGTTAAATTAAAAAAATTTATATATTGCAATTATTGATTTCTAAGGCAATAATCCGCGAAATTTGACACTAAAATTCTAGCAAATTTTCCATTGAATTTTGAGTTGAAAATATCATTGGAATTATAGCTCTTCATGGAATTTCAAGTACGATCCAGTGAAAATCCAGCGTTAAATTCCGCGGAACTCCATGGAATGTTATACTTATATGTTAAATCAAACGTGAATCGTCCGCGAGATAAGCTGGAGAAATCCTATGGAAAATTCCACTATTTTTCCACAGGGTTTCCATGGTTTTTTTCAATATTTTTCTCGAATGTATAGCAAATAAAATGGTATTGTGACATGGATAATTTGTTTCCAAACTTTCTGCAAACATTTTTAGTAACTACCTACTGCGACAATTATAATAAAATTAATTATGCGACACTACGTTTCGTGTAGATAATAGTGAAGTGATTACATTAAAGGGACAGATAATCCTAACCGGCTTATGTAGGTGAGATTCTTAACGTGAGCTAACTCGGAGTGCATGCAAATTCGATTTAGAGCTGAAGTTGGGAGACGCCATTCAGTTATCTTGAATCAAATTCGTGAAATTATACAAATTTTGTATTTAAACCAAAATATCAAGGATTTGGATGAACTGACAGAAAAGTGTTATATGGGTGAAATGTAGACCAGAATGTTCTCTATAATTTTTCCATAGAACATGATCTCATCGATTACTCAGAAGCCAAGATAATCGAGGTTTTTTGTTTCTTAACTCGTTTTTTCATCCAGAGTTCCCCAAGTAGTCATTTGTTGAACTTCAACTATATCAAAGAATTGTTGTATTCTGTGGGACTTTCCATTTAAAACCGTATTTTAAGTGTCTTGGTGGAGTAGAAGCAGTCAAATTGGCATCTGAGTGATTTCAAAGCGTTATTATGGGAAAAATCAATTTTTTCACACTTAAACGGCAAAATCGGAGTGATAGCGTAGTCTGACCGGAAAATAATGTATGGACGAAATGTAGAAACAAATGTCCTCTACAATTATGTCGAAGTAATTATCAAAATCGGTTCAGCGACAGTCGAGATAATTGAGGTTATGTGATATTGAAATTCGTTTTTTGACTGTGGCGCCCCTGGTGTTAGTCCCACGAAGTTCAAATGTTCGAGAAAGTTGTAGTATTTGGTGAGATCTTTCGTTTAAGCCCTCATTCATCAAAATCGGTCACATAGAACCGGAGATATGATTTTTTGAATTTTGTGAACTTTGACCCCTCATATCTCCGGTTCTATTGAAACCACAGCGCACATACGCATCATTTTGGAAACGTCCTAGACTGGACTACAACATACTAAAATTTCATTAACTTGCACAATGCCGTTTTTGAGAAAAGTGACTTTGAATTTCGATGAATTTTGACGCTATCACAGCGCCACCTGTAGTGACTTTTTGAACTTCCATCTGAAAGTGCTCATCGAGACGAAACCAAAAAGGTAAAACTTAGGTCGATATGTTAATTAGAACCGGAGATAGAGGCCGGTCAATGTTCGAACTTTGACCCCTTATAGCTCGGGTCAGGGGTTATGGATCGACTTAAGGTTTTTTTTGTTTGATAGGTATAATCAACGGCTACAACATACTAAAATTTCAGCCCGATTGCATAAGGAATTTTTGAGTTATTTAACTTTTAAGATTTAAAAATTTTCTTTTTAATAATAGCGCCCCTAGCGGTGGTTTTATGAACTTACGATGTTAGAAGAGGAAGTGGCATTTCACGAGAGCTTTCCAAAAAGCCCTCATTTTTTAAATTCTGACAATTAGAACCGGAGTTATGGCCATTTTAAGAAAATTTTTTTGGACCCTTATAGCTCGGGTCAGGGGGGTCGGGGGACCTTAAGTTTGGTATTGATGGAAAGCTCTAAGGCCCAGCTATAACACACTAAAATTTGAGCCCTCTCGATGCCATAGGGCCGGAGCTATTGAGAAAACAAAAAAAGGGGGGTCTTCAGAATGTCGGTAGGAGGGGTGGGGGGTGGGGGGTCAATGCACCATGTTGCAATTTTCATACGATATTTAACCTTTGCCGAAAACCGCAAGTCGATATCTTTTTTAGTTTAGGAGCTATTAAGCTCCAAAGAGCGGCCGGCCGGCCGGCCGGGAACGTAACTTAGCCCCCCATATATTCGTGATCAGGAAGTGGCGAAACACATTTTGGCCAAGTTTGAGCGCGATCGGAGGACATGAAATTTTGTTAGGATTATAGTAGGTGAGATTGTTAAGAATCTCACCTAATAGGTCGCCAACCTAAAAGGGACAGATAATCCTAACCGGCTTATGTAGGTGAGATTCTTAACGTGAGCTAACTCGGAGTGCATGCAAATTCGATTTGGAGATGAAGTTGGGAGACGCTATTCAGTTATCAAGAATCAAATTCCTGAAATTATACAAATTTTGTATTTAAACCAAAATATCAAGGATTTGGATGAACTGACAGAAAAGTGATATATGGGTGAAATGTAGACCAGAATGTTCTCTATAATTTTCCTATAGAACATGATCTCATCGATTACTCAGAAGCCAAGATAAGCGAGGTTTTTTGTTTTTTAACTCGTTTTTTCATCCAGAGTTCCCCAAGTAGTCATTTGTTGAACTTCAACTATATCAAAGAATTCTTGTATTTTGCGGGACTTTCCATTTAAACCCCTATTTTAAGTGTCTTGGTGGAGTAGAGGCAGTCAAATTGGCATCTGAGTGATTTCAAAGCGTTATTATGGGAAAAATCAATTTTTTCACACTTAAACGGCAAAATCGGAGTGATAGCGTAGTCTGAGTGGAAAATGATGTATGGACGAAATGTAGAGACAAATGTGCTCTATAATTATGCTGAAGTAATCATCAAAATCGGTTCAGCGACAGTCGAGATAATTGAGGTTATGTGATATTGAAATTGGTTTTTCGACTGTGGCGCCCCTGGTGTTGGTCACACGAAGTTCAAATATTCTAGAAAGTTGTAGAATTTGGTGAGATCTTTCGTTTAAGCCCTCATTCATCAAAATCGGTCACATAGAACCGGAGATATGATTTTTTGAATGTTGTGAACTTTGACCCCTCATATCTCCGGTTCTATTGAAACCACAGCGCACATACGCACCATTTTGGAAACGTCCTTGACTGGACTACAACATACTAAAATTTCATTAACTTGCACAATGCCGTTTTTGAGAAAAGTGACTTTGAATTTCGATGAATTTTGACGCTATCACAGCGCCACCTGTGGTGATTTTTTGAACTTCCATCTGAAAGTACTCATCGAGACGAAACCAAAAAGGTAAAATTTATGTCGCTATGTTAGTTAGAACCGGAGATAGAGGCCGGTCAATGTTCGAACTTTGACCCCTTATAGCTCGGGTCAGAGGTTATGGATCGACTTAAGGTTTTTTTTGTTTGATAGGTATAGTCAACGGCTACAACATACTAAAATTTCAGCCCGATTGCATAAGGAATTTTTGAGTTATTTAACTTTTAAGATTTAAAAATTTTCTTTTTAAAAAAAGCGCCCCTAGCGGTGGTTTTATGAACTTCCGATGTTAGAAGGGGAAGTGGCATTTCACGAGAGCTTTCCAAAAAGCCCTCACTTTTAAAATTCTGACAATTAGAACCGGAGTTATGGCCATTTTAAGAAATTTTTTTTGGACCCTTATAGCTCGGGTCAGGGGGGTCGGGGGACCTTAAGTTTGGTACTGATGGAAAGCTCTAAGGCCCAGCTATAACATACTAAAATTTGAGCCCGCTCGATGCCATAGGGGCGGAGCTATTGAGAAAACAAAAAAAGGGGGGTCTTCAAAATGGCGGAAGGAGGGGTGGGGGGTGGGGGGTCAATGCACCAAGTTGCAATTTTCATACGATATTTAACCTTTGCCGAAAACCGCAAGTCGATATCTTTTTTAGTTTAGGAGCTATTAAGCTCCAAAGAGCGGCCGGACGGCCGGCCGGCCGGCCGGGAACGTAACTTAGCCCCCCATATATTCGTGATCAGGAAGTGGCGAAACACATTTTGGCCAAGTTTGAGCGCGATCGGACGACATGAAATTTTGTTAGGATTATAGTAGGTGAGATTGTTAAGAATCTCACCTAATAAGACTCTTTTTATGTCATGTATTTTAGAAAAAAAAATTTCTTTTATTATTTTTTTTTATTACATAAAATGTTAATTCGTTATTTCTGGTTTTGTAAAACATATTAAAATTGATTAAAATTCTCGTAATCTTTGCTATTTATTTAATATTCGGAAATAAAAGAATGAGATGCATGTGACAGCTTCATTGTTCCTCCATTTTATTTAGGTGGAAAATCCACATAAAATCCACAAACATTTCCATGGAAGTATTTCACAGAAAAAATCCTCTAAATCCATGGGAATTTCCTTGGAATATATTATGAAAAATTCCTTTGGAATTTTTCAAGAAGAGATACTGGAAAATTCTGAGGAATTTTTCGCTTGTTATTCCTAATCAACTTTCTTTTGCTATGAGGGAATTTCGTTGAAAGGTGGAGTCGACAGTAGCGCCGTGTCGTACCACGACAGAGGATCTCTTAGTGTAATTGGTAGGAGGATCAGGTCTTGTGAGGATAGATCACAGAATAAAGTAATGGTGCTATTCCAATAAATAATTGAAATGCAGTTTTAGCACTTCACTGTTCCAAAGTGCTTTTGCATTATCGACAATTTTTCTTTATGTTGGTACCTGCCTTAACTGTTTTCCCAAATCCTCGCTGTGTTCTAAAATCATCAAACCGTCGTAACATGTACCAACAAAAAGAATTTTTTTTTTGGAAAGCTCTTAAGAACAGTAAATTGTCGTAAATTGTTGCAAAAAAAAACATGTTCATTTTTCATTGTAATAGTACCATAAAGCATATTTTTTATTAGACTGCTAAGAGGTTTTCTGTTTCTCCATTGTTATGTTTTTCAAATTTCCTAATTTTTTTTATTGTTTTCAATCTTCAGAAAAATGTACAATGCCCAAAAAATGAAAGTGTACAAAAATTTCGGACGGGAAAACTGAGAAAATTGTCACTCATATTGCATATACAGAATAATGTCTGTATTCTTACTTTATTTTACAGTAGAGCCTCGCTATAAGACATATTTGGTTCCAGATTTGACACTTGGGTCGCACTATAGTCCATGTAATTTTTTGAAATTATCAACGATTTTAGTATTGAAATTGCTCGACGGCTTCCACTTTCTTTGCGATTGTGGTACTTGTCCTCGCTCTCTTCATTATTGATCACAATTATCACAACTACTCAATTAAGTTTGCCAAAAATATTAAAATAATTGTGACAACCTAAACTTAAATTCAGTGTTTTGAAATCAACGGTCGATAAATTGTGGACTATAGAGCGATGGCCTATAGCGGGGTTCTACTGTATATTGAGAATTATTTTAAAGAAAACGTTGACGATAAATTACTCTTCAAGCTTCTAACATCACTCCTGTAGGGGAATTCTGTAACAATATGACAATGTCATATGACAAATTTTCATGGTAAAGGAGAATGGTCAAAAGTATATGGGCGCTGGTCCCGGAATCGCCACAAACGAGAGTAGGCGCATTTTGTAGGTTCTGATATAAGATTGAAAAATTGCCGGGACCCAGGACGATAAACGCTGGGAGTCCTTGTAAAAAAGCCTTTATCCTTCCGAAAAATCGCTATTTTGACAACGAATTACTCAATAACGGCTAAAGCGATTTTGATGAAATTCGGTATAGGGTCAGTGTATTACTTAAACTTTTTATCCATGCATACCACCCCTCCCCCAATCCTCCATTCTGATAGCCACCATACAAAGTGAAAGCATTTTACTTTATAACTCCTTTCTGAGAAGAGGTACAATGCTGAAATATGGCATGCGAACAAGGCTTAAAGAAAACTTTTTAACCATACATACCGAACCCTTCTTCTATCATCCCTTCTGGTAGCCCCCATACAAAATGAGAGCATTTTAACTTATAATTCCTTTTTGAGAGGAGGTAAAAAGCTGAAATTCGACATGGGAACAAAGCTTAGAGAAGACTCTTTAACTAGCATACCACCCCAACACCGACCTGTCTGATAGTCCCAATATAGAAAGAATTCCTTCACACAAATAATTATTAATCCACTGAATTTCATATTAGTACAACTTCTGTAGACAATAAATCGAGAAGCAACTCCAAAACCTTGATTACAATATCAAAAAAATCACCACTAATGCCAATTAGATTATATGAGAATATGTTTCTATCCTTCAAGTACCAACAGATCTCAATGAGGCGAAAAATGAAATACTATAAAAAATCTGGATAATAATTGTTAACGTTATTACTTATTCATTTCTTTTCATTCAATCAAGCTCGATCAAAAGGTTCTTCGTGAGGATTGATAAAAATACCTCTTCTCAGAAAGGAGCTATAAAGTAAAATGCTCTCATTTTGTATGGGGGCTATCAGAATGGAGGGTTGGGGGAGGGGGTGGTATGCATGGATAAAAAGTTTAAGTAATACACTGACCCCATACTGAATTTCATCAAGATCGCTTTAGTCGTTCTTGCGTAATTCGTTGTCGTAAGAGGGATTTTTTTCAAAAGGATAGAGGCTTTTTACAAGGACTCCCTGCGTTTATCGTCCTGGGTCCCGATAATTTTTTTAATCTCATATCAGTATCTGCAAAATGCGCCTACTCTCATCTCTGAATAAAAATGAATCGGTGCCCATATATACTTTTGACCATTATTCCTTCTAAGAAATAGTTTTTATGCTCTAGAATTTTTTCTCCATAGTTTAGAACATTGGTCCCAGAACAAAAGTTGTTACCTATACCAATGTCTATCCATTAACATAGGTCCCGTTCGTGGCGATTCCGGGACCGGATTTGACCATTCTCCTTTTCGAGTAGAACAACACTAAAGCCCAGTGAGCATCTAAAGGCCATTGCAAAGCAACTCTGTGAAACTCTAAGTAACTGATATGAGAAATTTGTCATATGGCATTGTCATACTGTTACAGAATCCCCTATCTGAACAGAAAATAATTAAAATAAAATCTATTGTCATTATTGAATTTAGTACATTTCCCTATCAAACCGCCAAGGAAGTTCAATTTTTAACGTGCTTTACATTTTTTTTCAGAAATTGATAAATAGATTGATTGCTTGATAAGGAGGTTGAACATTGTGGCTGATGTACCGCATATTTCTTCCTTAGATTTATCCTGAAATTCGCGTATTTAGATAGTGAACAAAGGTGCTCAATAAAAAATGTTACAAACTTTCAGAATAAGTATTAGAGAGTGCAAAATGGTCGAGACATTGTGGGATGGGGTAAGCTTGAACTTTATTATCATTTCCTCCCAACTTGTGTGATCTCGCAGTGCATGAACTTTTGGCCAGAAGGAGGACGAGTTGCAGTGGGATTGGTCAGATGAGAAATTCATCTGCGTTTTTTGGTGGTTTGTGCGGTTTGGATTGAAATGATGAGTGCAGAGAGATATCAAAATTGATTGCGAGGAGCTGTAATAATACAGAAGGCAACACAATGGAGGTCGATTTAATTGGTGGCTACCAGCAGGAAAATGGGATCCTCCTCATCTGAGCTTCCCATGATTGTCTGTGGTCACATCAAACTGCCAATGTCCAGAGAACGAATTTATTTGACTCTCGCGATCTCCCAGCCTTCATGTCCATGCCCAAAGACGATGAATCCAGCATGTTTGCACCCATAAATTACTTTGCAAAAGTTTTACCATTTGGTGTGAATGAGAGGTGAATTTTGAGCTTCTTCTGGGGCAAAAAGAGATGAACGACAACCAACCTCAATTGCATTTCATGTGCGTTCGCCTTCAACATCGATATTTTATTTACTGAATCTCTTGGCGGTGCGAAATACCTAGCTATTTAAAGAAATATAGGATACCAAAAGCACAGCACAAGTATATATAAAATTGTGCATGAAGCCTGTATTTATGACATACCATTTTCTTATGTAATTTTTCTTATCGCTACATTTACTCCCTTGATTATTTATTGGTCACCCGCCCTCAAAAAGCAACCTGAAACACTCCAAGAAATCTGCTCCACTAAAATATACTCATGCTAACTTCTTATTTGCCCAAAAGAACCGTTCTCGAGACAATCCACTTGCGTTCCAGAGAACATTTACCACCAAATGTCGCCCTTTGGATAAAAGACAGTGAAAAAGCCATCTGAAAATTGCAGGTGATTAATAAATTGACCAACAAGTTGCAGGAGAAAATTTTATGGCCGTGTTTTATTGATATTTTTAACTGTTGCCATCAATTTAAATGAGCAATAAAGATACTTACTATACAACGTTAAGACTAATTAATATCATGTATTAAATGAATTTTGCAAACCATCAATAAGGGAAATAAAGATGTGCCCCTTTTTTAGACACTCAAATATTTGTTCAGAATTCTGAAAGTTCTGAGTGTAAAGGATGTCTTAAATTTTCCATTAAATTTGCATTGAATGAAAGTTTCAAGACTTAGTGGAGATTGGGGCAGAATTAGCCATGGATGGTATTAGATATTGGGATGTTATAGCATGCCTTAAAAGGAATATTGTGGAAACCACTAATTATTCTAACTTCTAACAACTAATCACTTCTCTTCTTATTCACTAAAATATTAATCAGTCTGATACACACATTTTTTCTACAAATTTTACTCAATGAAAAATATCATTTGCTGGCTAATTCTTCTCCGGTCTTCCCTATTAATTTTTTCTTGTATATCAAAGTGATAAAATAATAGATAAATTAAACAAGAAGATTAATAATGTTACTATTCCATTGAAAATTGAATAGGGGAAATACTTTTATTTTTTATTTTATTTATTTCAAGCACTGCTTTTGAGCTAGAGCTCTTGAAAGCAAAAATTTAGACAGAGATATTGGTGTACGAAGAATTCAATGTTTGTGTGATAGCGGCCACCGCCGTCTTAGCGTTGGTAACCAACCTCCAGAGTAAAACGGTGGAAAACTCTTTCTCAGGTTGTATGAGCCGTCTGCATCAAAAAACAATTCTCTTGAAAATTTTAGTACATGACTGTTCTCAAGAACTTTTGCATAATCAACTTTTATATATGTTGGTTTTTATCACGACTGTTTGACGGTTTGGTAAGTACTGAGAAAAACTGTCGAGACCGGTACAAACACAAATAAAAGTCGATAACGCAGAAATATTTGAGAACAGTCGTGTACTAAAAAAAAATCAAAAGAAAGATTTCCCCAGATTTCCCCTTTTCTATTTTCATTGAATTTCATTCAGTACATAAATATTTAAAAAGGAAACAAAAAATATTAATTTATATGAAGGTAAATTGTTATTATTACGTTGTACTAAATTGGTTGTCCTTTTTGGTGATTTTTTAGACTAAAGACATTTTGCAATGTAAGATTAAATCTTAAAAGCAGAAAAAAACAGAATGTCAATAAAAATAGATACCAGAGATCTGTCGCACTTTTTCTAAACTCTGCAAATAAGTATACAAAAGCCTAAAAAATGATATTAAAAATTGTACTAAATTTAAGGCATGGTTATGAAAAGAATGTTCTAATTTAATAGTACTGGAAATTTCTAAAATTAGGCATATTTTCACAAAATCCATGTTGGTCGTGGCCTCAGTAACTAAAGAGCTTTTAGATAGCTTTTTTTTAGTACAAGTCAGTTTGCAATATTGAAATTCTTACTTTATGACGCCGGCACACCTTTTAGATCAGAAAAATTTCATAAAGTAAAAATTCACTTTTCTCTCTTTTAATAAGTCTATCGAATTCTTTCAGTCTCAAAATTAGACTGAACCAAATTTAATTCGGTGTGATGTTCAAAAGAAGAAAAAGAAGAAGAAGAAGAGTGTGTAAGAGTAGGATAGACATATGCAAAGCTTTTAAGAAAGAAAGTGATGTAAATTTTGACGTCATGAAATTTTCCTGATCCAAAAGGCGTGCCGAAGGAAAATTATCATTTTTTTACACAGAAACCATTTTTGTATTTTCATTTAACATTTTTTCATTAAACGGAAAAATTTTCAAAAAATAGTAAGATCAATTGTGAAATATTCCACACTTTGAATTTATCTCTGACAGCCTAACACTGCAACGTATATACTGAAGCAAATGATCACGATGAGGAGTAAAAAATTGCGTCTGAAGAAGGGTTAAAAATACTAATCACTTGGTACATGTTGCTTGTGATTAATAACAATTCAGGCGATGGCTTCTACAAGATGACTTGCAGCATGAGGACTTCTGTGTGCGTCTCTGGGATTGGATGATGAGGCAAGTCCGATGGCCACACTTGCTCTTTTTTTTTTGCTTCTTCCACAGACTTGAGGCGTTCTTGGTGAGATTCTAATCCTAGATATCGAGATGCTGTGATCTTTTGTGTTTCCCGCCAAAATAATCAACTTCAATCGATGTTGATTTCTTTTTCCGATGGTCTATTTTCTTCCCTTCGTCCGCCCCTTCCTGGGACAGAAGAAATCCAATTGGCCAGGTGAGAGGCGTGCAATTAATTTTCAGTGGCACCCATCGTTAATCTTCAATTGAGATGAACATCCAAAAAATGTTGCAACATCACTATGCATGAAAAGCCTCCGGTAGGGAGTAATTTGACTTTCCCCACCTCAATTCGGCATTTTCAGCAATATCATGAGCTGATGAAGAAGGTGTCAACGGTTTTTTCTCACCACAAAACTTCTTGTAATCTCGCAAATGCCGCGCGTGGATCCGTGAAAACGGAAAAAGATCGCTCGGGGGCAATTTTAAAAACCCGACTGACCACGACTCTATTCTAAGTTGATCAAAAGCGAGTAAAATCACTTATATAAAAGAGATTGTAATCGACAGAGAGCAGAACTTTGCATAAAAAAAACTAAGTCTATCAAAAATTCTCAAGTATATTTCTGTATTTATTTTTATGAAATTACACTTTGTTTATCTATTGTAGGGTAAAATGTGGTTAGGGGGAAGTGGGGCACCTTTGAAATTCGGATTTTTCACCTATTTCTAAATAAAATTGAGTCTTATCGTGATATAATTTAGCTGCACCAGGGGCCCATCAAGCCTAATAAAAAGTGAAGCTATTTTCACTTTTCCTTGTAAAAATTTTGCAAATATTGCACTGTGACTTAAACAAATTTGCTCCTAGTTCTTGTATTGTTTCGGCGACTATTATGAAATATGTATTTATAAATAGTTTTTAATGCATTATTTCGAAATATATTAGACTCATAAGTCAATTCTCTTTAGGAAAAAACTTGCCAATAGTCTTCAGTGTCTCTGTGCAAAAATGTATGAAAAAACGAAATGTCGAGAGGCCCCTGACTGCACAAACAGATTGAGAAGTTAAATTACGTTATGATATGGCTTAGTTCGACTTAAACACAGGAGAAAAATCCCAATTTCAATTTCAATTTCAATTTAAAGGTGCCCCACTACCCCCTATATTGATTTAAATTGGAATATTGTGACTTCTTCATTGTTTTTTTTTATTTCTATTTTGTCATTTTATTTTTGGAAATAAATAATTTAAGTACTTTAAATAACGAATACTAAACGTATACTTTAACGAATACTAAAAATTTCATGAAGTTTCTTCTTTTGTTTCTCTTTCAATGAAAATCGCGAAAAAGGGATAAATATGGGTCTTTTGTTCAGGCTCCCCTCTTATGTGTAGGACGTGTATCAGTACTTTTTCGTGGTCTTCTTTTACTGGTTATCATCTAAAACAGTAAGTAAATTTCATAATTCCAATTTTGGTATGATTCCTAATTATTCTATTGTACCTTAATTCTGCAATTTTGTTTTTTTCGCATAAAATCGCATGTGGAAATATTACGTGATGGATAATTAAATATTTTCGTTTTTTTTTTCAATATAATAATAATAATTTAAATTAAAACATGAAATTAAAATATCAATAAACCTACAATTTATTTAGCTAAAAATGACGATGTATAAATAACAGATTTTTATTAAGTATCCATTTCCATTATTTATATTAATTTCGTATGTGATATTAATTTTAATAATTATGAGGTACTTATTTTCGGATTAATAAAATGATTAAAATGTGTATTCTGCATATAAAAAAATAATAAATTTTGTTTTCCGACTCAGTAAGTTTTTTTAAACACAAAAATTTCAAAAGTATACTACTCGATACGAGTCAGTATCATGACTTACTTTTAACAACTATCAAGGATATGAATTTAGTTTGAACAAATTTTCGCATATTGAATATTGAACACTAGGGTAAATGTCCTAATTCAAAACCATTTCCAGACGCTTTAATTTTGACAGACGATTCAACACATTAAGTTCATATTTTTTCTGAAGAGAATTATATAAATTTGCTCCTTGACTCTTCTAGAATGTTACTGTTTAGTGAACATTCTTTAAATATAATTTGAAAAGTTCTTAAATACAAGAAAAATACGCGAGTGTAAAATGCTGCAATTGGAAACAAATTAATCCAAATGGAGACAAGGGAAAGTTTCTAATTGGAGACAAACAGTGTAAGTGAAACCGCGACGAAAGGCTTCCAAAACCTTGTTGAGTTGGTTTTGAGTACAGGATTTGTTCTTATTCCTGGTCTTTTCTCCTTTCCCATCTAAAACAATAAGAAAATCTCTCCAGAAAAAATCATATTTCCAGGGTTTCCTATTGAAGCATTTGCAGACACTTGAGAAAAACCCTTTTTCTTCACGAAATAGGTAATTATTTCATTTGAAAACTCCACGTACCATTAACAATAAAGATTAGCACTTAATTTAACTAAAATTAGCCAGAAATATGACATAAATGTTAAACAAAACGAATAAACAGTCACCTCATTGTGTTTTTCATTGGAAAACATGGTCGATCTATGAAAAATTCGATGGTGAAAAGGTACACTTTTAATTTTTCTGAGAAATTAACAAATTAAAATTTGTGAATATGAATGGATTTTTGCTTTATTTGGAGCTAAATTAACTAAATAATGAAACTGTGGCATAGAAAATATATAAATATAATAATTTAGTACTGTATTTATCATGAAAACAATGACGTTTCCATTCGGAGTAGCGAAAAATTTCCATTTAGAACAGGTTTTGAATTAGCCTAATTTACCCTAAATACCAATCAACTAAATAACCACAAATATTCATTCATTTATCATCCATAAACTACAATATTAATTTTTAAAATTATGAAACACATTCAAAAATATGATTTTTTATAACCATTTTTTTAATTATCTATCAATACCCAGTATTATGGTGTCGCAAATTCCATAGAATATTATAATGCAATTTACTGTTTAAATGAAGTTTTAATAATTCATTTAATTTTATATTGTACTAAATCAAGTAATTTTCATTTTTTCATAAAATTTATCGGACTAATGAAAGATGGGGTAATTTGGGATCTTGTCTAATTTGGAAATGTGAAATTTCCTTACAGTTTTAGATGGCAAAAGATAAAAACAATTAAGAAGTACTATCAAATGTAAAGTCTTATACTTTTACGTTGTTTCCTTTTTCGCTTTGTCCATCTGAAACAGTGAGAAAATCTCAATATTCCAAAATAGACATGATTCCGAATATCCGAATTACTCCATTTTACCATAAAGGTCAAACTGTACGAGATATTTACTTTTGGACTTTCGGGACCCCCCTCCAATAAATCATTGCAATTTATGGTATTTATGTTCTATTTATATCTAAGCAGTCCTAGGACAAGGTGGCCGAATCAAATTTAGCATCTCATATCGGAACGCCTTGGTATTGACCGTGAATACCTTCCTGAAGTGGCGGAGGATCGACAGGCGTTAACCTGGATGTCCTAGGCATATGATGATGATGAGGTTTCTTTAATAAAAAAATATTATTTTGTAATTATTTTTCGTATGAAACGTTTACCAATGGACAGCCGGGAAGGGTCAAACTCAGCAGCGCTCTAATTTATCGTTCAAGTCCATTTTAATTAGATGCCAGATCATGAATGTGGACTTCAATATATCAGGTATTGCTGAAGAGTGAATGGTCAGCATTTCCAATTCAATCTTCGAGGTCTCTGGCCAGTCATTTGCATTCATGGCGATCGCCTCCGAGGGTGATTTTCACGAGGGAAGCTTTTCATCACCATGGAGACTTTCTGTGCAGCATCGTCGAGATTGGCGGCTGTGGCATCCAATTGAAGTTACCCAGGGAGAGTTATCCATCGACAAATTACCCAGGAGAGAGATGTGGTTGGGGGAAAAAAGATCGAGGCAATATCTATAATTGCATTAGAGGTGAAAAACGAATGGTGCTTTTTCATTTGGCGTCTGCCAGCAATATTTATGCAAATATCTCTCTATTTGCCAGCACCCAAGGATCCTTTCTCTCTCACACTGTTGTTTGGAATGCCTTTAACTAATATTTGATTTATATCCACACCACAAATCATCACAACTGGGGAGAGAGATCAACAGCATCGAAACAACATCAATTTGCATGTATAGTGCATATGGTTGTGTTTCCATTGACTATTTTAAATTTACTTTTTAGCAATATGATTAATCAACAGCACCCTCTAAAAAAAACACTTTTCACAAATTCAAAGGGACGATTTGTTGGAATTTTTTGCATTAATACATTTAAGTTGAAATATTGTGAAACGACAAACAATTAAAAAAGGAAACGGTGATCAACATTAGTAGCCCAAAAATTGCTTTTTTATAAAAATTAACATTTTTAAAAGTATATTTTGTTTAACTAAGGGCTAGACAAATTTTTATCTAGTAAAGTACTTTTTGAATTTCATAATGCATAAAATTTATTATTTTATTCAGCCAATCATTTTATATTATTTTTTCTTTTTATTGTTTTAAATATTTCTGTTGTATTTATGACAGTCATATTTCATATCATTTTCATAGCGGAAGAAGATCGATAAATTGAATAGTCTGTTCCTATAGGACAACTGTTTATAGAATTGATACTTTCTCTGATAACTTTCGCCACAGTGGGAAAGCCCTTGAGGTCACTTGATGCTCATGAAGGGAATTTCCTGGTGTCCAGGGGAGAGAAGCAGTGTTCATCCACTAGATAAAAAAACACGACTGATCAAAGAACCTCTGGATGGAATCAAAAGCCGAAAAGGAAGATGATTAATTGAGAGTGGAGAAGGCACGTCTCAACCGCAGAGAGTGATGATGATGATGATTAACTAAGAGAGTGCAAGAGCTCGAAGGCGTCTGGTGTTCTTTTGTGTGGCTTTTGTCTTCACCCATATGGCTCCGAAAAGGATGATGCTGGAGAAAAAAGCATCCCGGAGAGATGTGGTGGACCATCTCACAGGAAGGCAGCGATACTAATCGCCCATCGCCAAGATTCACCAGACAAACGCTCAATTGTTTTGCCAATGAAGAAGTCAGTGTACAGTACAGGACAGCTCGTTTGTTTTTTTCTGAAAATTCTGGTAACATTTAATTCTGTCATTATCATATCTAACAAAATTTTGATAAACTGGTGAAAATAAGGAAAGATTGAAAGTGACAAGTGATGCCTACAGTGAGAGAAATCCGAAAAAGTTAAAATAACATTCCGGAAATGTTTATTTTACCCTGCAGTATTGATCCGAAATCGGTGTAAAAATTATGCTTTTTTAGGTGTATTAGGGGTTAAAGTTACCCTTTTCCATGTTAATTTTACCCTGAAAAAATGTGTAAAATTAACATTAAAAAATGTTGATATATTTTTACACCTAAAAATGTTAAAGTTATGAGAAAAAAAGTTAATCGCATCCTCGTTTTTTTCTCAGTGTAATCAACCGGATCTTTTGGCAGCGTGGAAAGAACTCGAATAGTTCGAGCCTTATTGCGAGCTTTTGTTATGACAACTCAAAAAAATGTCGTGATAGTTAGTAAAATATACATATTTTTATGACATTTTTCTTTTGGAATTAAGATTTGCCATCATCGAAACCTTTCGTTTAATGTAGTACAATATTAGGAAAATGAAGTTAAATAGTAATCGATTTATTAGCAAAAACAAATCTTAGCTTTAAATCGCTGTCCAGTAAGGTTAATCCATTCGCGAGTTTTTCGTTTCTTATTCTGAGCCATCGATTTGATGTACTGAAATTTTTCATTGAAATGGTTTTAATTTTGAAAGAATGAGATGTAAAATTTTAAACATTTGATTTTTATTAAATTGAAAAGGTATGCGAGCACTATGCGGTTTAGTATGTTTTATAAAGAGATTACAGGGTAAAGGCTCATAATTTCGGACAGGGTGCTTATAAGCATCAATGTTCCAAGTTTGAAGTGCGATATTTTCAATACTAATTGATTTTTTTGTTTCTCTATTTTTAGAAGGAATATTTAGAAAGTTGGCAAGCTGTTTATCGTCTTTGTTTTTATTAAAATTAGTCTTAATGTGTTGAAAAATGAATTGATACTTAGAGGTGAATTTGATTGAAATTTCGGACAACTTGATTGTAAGTTTGGACACCTTGGTTGTATATTTGGAAAGCTAATTCGCCTCAATAGGATGCCTATTGTTCTCCATTTCAAGAACCAATCTTACCAAGTCATCTTCTGTTTATATAAGGGAACCGTAAAATGTCACAAGAAGTCCGGAAATTTTCCATAGCAATCATTAAAACGAGTTGACTTCGATAATCCAAGTACGCATGGAATCACGCATTCCCTGGCCTTTCCGGAAGCCTTTCAAGGCTTTTCTTATTACATATCGCTCGTAGAAATCATGCTCCTATATTTCTCCAGGCATTTGTCCAACCTAGTCATCACAAAAGCTAAAACTTCACGAAATTTCGAGTGAAAAGCACCTGTAATAATAACTATCACCTCACTGGTGAATCTCTGAGAAAATTGACCATTTTTCACACGAAAAACATAATTCACAGGACAAATATCACTTCAAATCAAATGAACAAGTCACTATTAACGTGAATCAACACAATATTCAATGAATATTTAATAATATCATTTATAAAAGCTGAGAAACATTGTTAGTACTCTACCACAGCCAAATAAGGCTGAAGTAAACACGAAGCAATTGCTTACACTGAAATTTCAACAAAGCATTTTTAACTCAAATCATATTCAAAACTTAACGAATTTAGTTAAAATTTTTCAAAAAGAACAAATATTTAGATAAAAATCATTATTCGTCAAATATTGGAATAAAAATCCACATTATTAATCAATTTATTTTTAGTGTCCAATTTTACCCTCAAAGTGTCCAAATTTAGAAAGTGTCCAAAATTATGAGCTCTTCCCCTAAGTCAATATATAAAAGTATTGAGGGCTATTGTGTAATGGCTAGAAATAATAAAAATATGTTCTAAATTTAATAAACAGGAAATTTCATTTTCTATTTAAAAAGCTATTTAAGAAAAAAGTTTTTTTCTTTAACCCTTTAAGGACGATAGGGACACCAGTGACCCAATAACATTTTTTTTCCTTCTTACGGCCTACGAAAATTATGTTTTGCTTTAAAAAGAATTCGGACCCCTAATTTTTCACCTTCTCGTCCTTAAAAGGCTAATAAAAGTTTTTGAAAAATGTTGTTTTTATTTGAGATTCTTTGCAATCTCTTTTAATACTAACATTGTCAGATGCCGACGTATGTAGTAATATTTGTATTCCAGTGAATGAACATTCTTTGTATTTGGCTTGATTGATCTTGCCAACTAATCGACAGCGACAGTGTGCAGAATTTTTCTCCCAGGAGATCTCTGTTGTGACTGATGATGACTCCCAGTGTCAGCGACTCACGAGCCCGCATGGGTCACACATAAATCCCCCATGGCCATTTGCACACGCAGAAAGATGAGCCTGGGGTCAGGGGATCATCCGAAGGCAAATACATTTCCCCATTTTGAGCATCCCAAGTCACAGTATTATTTATGGGCATTCCCTTTCTCTCCCAGCATTGCACTTTTGACTGTGCCAGGTGCTATGGAAAGTGGCGCATCTCATGGAGCCTTCCCACACTCCACTGGCCTCTGCCCAGCAAAAAAAAACTCTCTGGAGCCACGCACATTATCCAATCACTTGCCCAAGACAGAGACTCAACCTGTGACCTCTGCGAAATCAATCTCCTGGAGCCGCTCTAAATCTCTCTTTCTCTTTGGCTACAATTCTAAACCAACTGATACACAAGATACACTGATTACGTTTATACGTTAAATAATATTGGATTAAAAATGTTTCCAGATTTAATACAAGTTCAATTCGTTTACATTGGAATATGGAAATCGAATCTGCTTATTTGGTCCGATGAAGCCAAATCAGCAGATTTTATAGTCGTAAAATAGGAATAGTCGTCTTAGGAAGTGGAAGTGTGAGTATTTTTTAACTACTTTTTGAATTATTTGTGATTTTTCGATGACTTTAATCACCAATAGAGAAATCCGAAAGTCGTTGGGACGAAAAGCAATCACTGGGGGAAACACATCAACTATCTCCAGAGCTTTCGGCTCGGCCTCCAAGCCTTCATCAGTGGCTGAGGCAGAAAAGAAAATAACTGATTTTATTCGATCTTTTACAATCTTATAAAAACCCACTTAAGTCTTTCAATTTTTCTCTGAGACTCGTTCAGTGTTTTGGTCAGGATTATAACAGGGCACAAGAGGGACGACTTTTGGATTTTCCTATTGTTGATTGCAATTTCACGTCGGTTTTTTTCACAACGAAGACTTTAACTCCTTGAAAAAGAAGTTAGATTTTAGATTAATCCATAAATGTTTCAGATTAGTAATTTTAATAATAATTTAAAAATTAATATAAAAGAGAGGAAATTAAAATTTTAGGTTAGATTTCCGGTACTTTTTGGACTAAATATACATACTAAAGATAAGATTGAGTAATGTTACACTGGTAAAAATAAAAGGATCAAATTGATCCAAATTTGATCCTTTTGCAAAGGATGGATCAAATTTCGAACTCTGAATGCACATGCACATTTTACATAATAAAACATGTTAATTTGATTCATCCTTTGTAAAAGGATCAATTTGATCCTTTTACTTTTATGAGTGTAACATTACTCAATATTTTCTTTAGTATGTATATTTAGTCCAACAAGTACCGGAAATCTAACCTAAAACTTTAATTTCCTCTCTTTTATTTTAATTTTTGAATTATTATTTTTTTAATTAAAATAAAAGTATTGGAAATGGAAAAGATTTTCCATACAA
The DNA here is from genome assembly GCF_024763615.1 of Phlebotomus papatasi. NCBI lineage: Eukaryota > Metazoa > Arthropoda > Insecta > Diptera > Psychodidae > Phlebotomus > Phlebotomus papatasi. Next base: position 10,521,251 of record NC_077223.1, read on the forward strand.
ACTCCAGAAGTGCTACACATTTGTAACCACATATCTCTTCTTCCTTGGAAGTAACCTTCCTAAAAATATTTCTGATTTTCCATTAAGTCTGAACTTTATTTTGCATATAAACGTAGCCACTGTAAGAAATGTTGCATTTTGGTAAGACAAAGCCACAAGATCGCAAAGCCCCCACAACCCAATGATTAATTGCTAATTTTATTGAGTGAATCGATGCACAGCGAATTTCGCATAATTGATTGATGTCCATTATGCGGCATAACCGTGAAAATCCTCCTAAAGAAATCGCATCCTTCCTGGAAATCCCTACAATTTTTCGTCAGAATTCACGTCTAGACTGTATAAGATGTCAACTGGCATTCAAATTAATAAATCATCTGGCCTGTGGTATAATTATCTCGCGAATCTCTCCCAAAACTGATTGACGTGTGTCTATCTTGGCGTCAGCTAAATTTTTCTGAGATCCACCACAAATTGCCCACAAAATTGCGCACAGAGAGAGATTTTTATTTGAAAATTGGAACGAAACTGATATCAAAATTGGCCAAATAGGCAATTTTGGGACGAAATTCCCATGATTTATGACTTCTGGAAATGGGGAGACTATGCAGTAGCACAAGGGCCTCTGGCTCTCAGATCGTGCTCAATGGGCGTTGTACAATCTTCAGCACATGAGTGGCAAAAGAGCCCTCAAGCTCCTCTGCTCTTGTACATCAGCATCCACAAATGGACCCATTCACCCTTCCCCTTTTGCCACTGTTGAGGGTACATTGAGCCTTTGGTCGTGATATTCTTTTGCAAATTTTGTTAAAAGTTTAGTTACATCTGTACCCGATCTGACGAGCAATGAGAAACGGAAAAAGACAATGGCAAAGCATTTTACCTTTGCAGAATGCTCGAGAATTTTTCTTTACACTAACGGTTTTTAGGTATACCAAAAGTGATTTGTAAATCACCAGAAAACCACTCTAAAAAATATTGGAAAGTCTGAGAAACGTAAACGAATTATGGATAATTTATAGACAATTGATGATCGGAACCAATGCTATCAGTTTGAATATTTCAAGCCCTTTCAACTAAATCTAATCTTGACTATATTAGTTGAAAAATAAGCCTTCTGGAGTGGTAAAAATGTCGTATTGCTGTGGAGGAAATATATATACCTCAATTTATTACGAAGTGCAGTGAGTTTTCTCAAATTCGAACGCATTTAAAAAAAATATGATATTCATGTCAGGATATAAACTGACTAAAACATTTTTGGTAAGTGTTTTGGTAAAAATGGTAAGTAAAAAATTCACTTGATAAGTAAAACATCAAAATTGGTAAGTAAAAAAATCGATTTTGGTAAGTAAAAAATTAGATTAGGTATGGAAAAAATGTTTGGATGATAAGTAAAATTGTAAGTTTGGTAAGTAAAAAATCAAAATTGGTAAGTATAAAATAGGAATTTGGTAAGTAAAAAAAAAAAAAAGATAGGTAAAAAATTAAAAATGGTAAGTAAAAAATTGCTAAATAGTAAGTAAAAAATCAAAAATGGTACGAATGGTACAAGTGCAAAATATAAACTTCCGAAAAATTTGCCTTTACCTCATAGGGTGAAACTAATGATTTCTCAAAATATAGAAAATTTCCCGAATATTTTCCGGAAACACAGAAAATTTCCCTTTGCCCCAAAAAGCGAAACTCATAAATTCCTAAAACACAGAAGATTTTCTATTGCCCTAACAGTAAAACATTTTAACAGTTTTGATTTTTTTACCTACCAATTTTATATTTTTTTCACTTATCATTTTAGATTTTCTTACTTACCATTTTAGATTTTTTACTTACCGTTTTTAATTTTTTTTTGTGTAGCGTATTTGACTTATTTACTTATCATTTTTGATTTATTAACCTTATGAATTTTTCATTTTTACTTATCAATTTTGATGTTTTTCTTACTAATTTTGAGTGTTTACTTCCAATTTTGAATTTTTAATCTCCAAATTTGCATGTTTGATTTACCATTTTTGATTATTTTTTACTTACCATTTTATAAAAATACTTACCATTCTGCTACAGCCATATAAACTTTGAATTAAAAAAATGTGAATATGCATTACAAAAAAAAAAGAATTATATTTTATTATGAACTTGACTGCATATTCGAAAGCGAAAAATATTGGTAGAGAAATTTTCGAAATCCAAAACAGATTGAGGCCATTTGCACCGTCATATTAGATTGAGATTGAATTGTCCCAAAATCTGAATATGTTATGACCATTGCAATTTTTAGAAATATAGGGGAAAGTGACCATGCTTGATACGATCCAAGCTTGATAATAACTATTTTTTTCCTATGTTAATCAATAGTTATGACTCATCGCAATATATTTCAATAGCTGGTGCTAAGCCTCACATTTCCTAAAAAAATAGGATCCTAGCTCTTTTTTCCTAGTTTCAGGAAGCAAAAATCAAAAATAGGTCCAAAACTGTAATTTAGATACATGATATTTCATAAGTATTTCTTAATTAATGTCGCTGTTCACGAAAACTACTATCATAGGCACATAGAGGGGTCATCAGTACTAATATTTATGTAAAAATATTTTTACTTGGTGGACACTGTTTTTGTGGGTGGTAACAAATTCATAAATTCTACCTGTGTCCATCCTATATTTTAAGAAGGGTCCATGAATGATAATTTTAATGTGGCAACTATATCATTAGATGTGATTATTTCATAATTACACATATTGTAATCCGCCAATTTTATTGACAATTGACATAATCTTCAACCCTGTTGCCTGAATTTTAAGGTTGCAGAATGACATTTTCATGGACTCAAAGTGAAAAAATGGTTTTCGCTAGCGCCCTAATGTCATAAAAACATGGCTTAGAAAAATTACATAAAAGTGATTTTAAAACTAATAACCAGTCTTACAAACGACTTAAGCAGATAGATTAGAGTTCCGTCTAAATATTGATGTGCAATTTTTTGTATCCGGTGATTTTTTTGCAGTGAAAATGGGCCTCTGAATTGTCGAATCAATTATTATACAGGAAGGCCCCGGACCCAACTTGTATAAAAATCGCTACTGAATTTCCATTTTCTTCTTGAGGAAAATCTAAGGATTTCCAAGAACTATTTGAGGTTGGATTATGAACCTAATAAGTGAGACATTTTTTTGTCATAGTGGAAGAATCGCTTCGGTTTGTGTGTTAATCAGAAAATAATCACAAACCTTGGACGTCATTTTACAGTATCAAGCATGGTCACTTTCCCCTACAAATCCATCATTACCATCAAATGACATTACTTCAAAATACAACTGGGTTAAAAGAAGTTAGTTGTACGTATTTGAACATTTTGAGTAAGCTTTACAAATATGTCAAGAAACTTTTGGCCGATGAAAAATGCTCAACTTTGGGAAAACAATTGAATTGAATTGAATTTGATATGAAATATGATATGAAATAAAATTAATTAATATTTTTTAATACCTATAATATCTATGGATTACAAGCATCTCATTTAAAAAGTAAAATTAAAAAAAAAATTCAATATTTTTTTCCACCTGGTTCCTCGAACATAGATTTGTCAAGAAACTTATGGCTGACACTGTACTTCTAGGGGTCATTTTGAAAAAGAAATCACAAAATTCATTAAAATATCTTACTTCGTTGCCTCTTCCAATTTAAAAAAATCCAAATAACGTGATTTAGATGTCAAAACTTTCGTCAAGTATTGTAGTATCTGAATTCAATTAAGTAGACTTTCCTCATTATCTTCTGAAACAGAAATGTGTTAAGAGACAATAAATATCACAAAGTAAGGAGGTGATGATTTTCAATTAAGTCTTCAGATATTCATTACTTTAATTGCATTTACATGCTTTTCTTCAGAGTGACAAAGTAATTCAGCAGAAAATCAATATTCATTGAACAATGTGCGAACAGATGGAAAATTATTAATTTCCATTTAATTACTGGCACCAATGTCTCCGGATGCAAAGTAAATTCACTTTTTACTCTTTTTAGGGCTAAAAATAAAAGAGCAGCTTGAGGGAAATTTAAGGATCGTTTAGTGAACCGTTTAGGCAAATTACAGATGTAGCCTTGCAATCACCACCGCCTTCTTTCCGCTGCTAATTGACCTTTTTTAACATTGTGGAAGACGGTTTTTTTTCGGGTGGGAAGAGTTGGCAAAAGGCATAATTACACCTTTCTGCATCACCTAATCACACATTTGAGTGGAAAAACTCCCTAATTTCTATGCCCAGAGGGGATTTCTTGTTGCACTCACCAAATGTTTCGAATTTTGCCCAGGTAAACCTTACGAGGGAGTCTTCCTTTATTAGTGTCAATGAAGATATTTCTTTCACTGGAAGGATATTAACAATTTTTTTCTCAAAATCCATCGATTAGTTCCGTCTCGAAAGAAGTCGTTGGATAAAAATTACAGAGTTTGGGTTGAATGAGAAAGATTTTTGGAGTGTGCAATTTACTTGGTCAGAAGAGATGTGTCCTAAATTGCCTCTCATTGAGCTGAATTATCGAAATTGCTAAATGAGTGTAGATTTTCGGGAAGGGGGGGGGGGGAGAGATATTATATTATATCCCCCCAACTCCATCCCCATTGTACATATCCACCCAAAGCCCAATGCAGCGGAAGAGTGTAATTGTGCGAAATTGCATAAATACATAGTATGTGATCGTTTGCTGAGGGATTAGTACCGCGGAATTGCACTAGCTAAGCAATTTTCGGTCCATCCGAGACACACAGTGCACAGAGAAATCCCAGAAAATTGCAGATAAGTGCCCCAAAGTGGTGCCCCGCAAAACATGACGGAAGCACGTGACTGTAGCGCATTTATTGTCCCAGCCACCGATCAGCGACCCATCATTAGATCTTGAACGTGATTTACGAAGTCGCTGATTGACGTCAGCCACCGGATCATTATCCGCAGCCGCGATGGTCAGCAATTGCAGTCCAGTAACCACGAGTCCTCATGCGGGAGAAATTTCTGGGTAAATTGCCCTGCAGGGCAATTAGGGTATTTTCTAGTTGATTTACTTCAGAGATTCTGCAAATCTAATCTATTACGGGGTTACGCTTGTATATACTTGAAAGTACAGTGCGACTTCAATGGTGTCAATACGTTTGAATCTTTACTTCATTTTTCTAAATTATAAATTGTTTTCTATTAAACCACTCATTGAAAAAATGTTCAAAAAATTAACATAAACTTCAATTTTTAGATGTTTTTGCAATGGTATTGAAAAACGTTATGACTTCACACTATTGGGGTTGTACTGTATTCAAAAATTAATAATACCGTCCTCATCCACTAATGTCTCTATTTTCTTGGAAAAATTAAATAATTACTTCAGAGTATTTGAGTATTTTCTCCCTAACATTAACTCAAACGTCTTAAAATGTAAAAAAAACAGAAAGACAGAAAAAGACATAAACAAGTTATTAAAGAATAATTTTTCTCAGTGTACGCTAGCCTTATTATTAATACCGATTCTTTTGATCTTTAATTTTGGTGGTCGTAAAACACGTCCTAATTCATGGTCACCGTGACGTCGGCATTTCGACACTAAAATTACATCCATTTTGATGGCTGTCAAGCTAATAAAATTTTAGTCACTCTTCTGACGTAGTATTAACTGTTTAAACAACGTTTTTATTACCTTTAATCGTATCTCTGAACGGTAAAAAAATGTGTAAAATTTTTCACAGTTATTTTCAACAAAGTTGTTGAAGTATGTTGAAAAATGTTTTAAAAAATATCAATAAGCTTTATAATTTTCCATACTATTATAGTGTAAAAACCACATAGTGTTACGACTCTGGGAATAGCATAAAATTCTAATTTCTCGCACCTATAACTTTAGGGGCATCTAGGGACAGCTAAGATGAACTCCAGATCCAGAGCTAAATGAGCTAGATCCACGAAAAACACCAGAATAGAACTTAAAAGGAAAAAAATGCTTTCTTACGGAAAATCGCACATAAAATCGTATCAATGGTATCAATACTTTGGAAAAAGTTTTTCCCACCAATTTAGTGTAAAGCCTTGCGTATTTCAACCAAAGTTGTTGTATTTTAAACAAAACTTTTTGCTTTTTGATACAGAAGTTATGCGAAGAGTATATAATTTCCATTTATGACGTATACTTCAGTCGAGATGTTTTTCACTGCGGAAAATTCATATAGAAAATCATATACTCATATGCATATGAGTGGGTCCCTTTAAAAACTTTATTTTGCGAATGCGAATCATCTTCTTAAGGTGTAATAATTTTTTTTTAATAATTTAAAGACTTATCTCAACATTAAACGACGAATGTTAAACTTCCATAAATTGTCTTTTATTTTAAATTTGATTTGGGGAACCTTAGAACCATTATAGGGGAAAGTACTCTCACTTCGAACGTTCATGCCTTCGAATAATGTGAATTTCTTTTACTTTTCCTAAGAGATCTCCAAATGATTATCGCATAATTATCAATAATTAATAATAAGGTAGCTAATATATTTAATGGAAATGTTTAAGTCTCTTAAAATTCACATTTTGCGAAGGCATGAACGTCCGAAGGGAGAGTACTTTCCCCTACTAAAAATGCAGCGGTGCAATTTTTAAATATGAAGCTTTGGTAATCTTTAACCTATTTTGTGGTCCTAGGTGTTTTATTCTGTTTGAAAGACAAATTTCGAAATAGTTATTTAATAACATTTTCGAATTTGTTATAAACCGAAATACTTATATAGTGACTACAAATTTGAGCATTCGTGAAGTTTTGTCATAAAATTTTATTATCAAATTAAGAGATGTAGATAGGGGAATGTAGGCATGGTGCGCACACCGTGAACCTTCAGACAAAGTGAATTTTTTCTTTGTAAAAAGCTAGTTCGTCATTTCTTAACCATATGATTAACCTTAAGAGATGAAATAAGAAATGGTAAACCTTTTAGCAAACAAAGAGAAAATTGGCATGATTTGAAGGTTCATTCAGTGCGAACCATGCCCACATTCCCCTAGATTTTTTAACAAAAATTCTCTTAAATCCTGCTGATAATTTGCAATTAGTGTGTTTAGTATATTATCCTAAAATATTGTCCTATTTGCTAGTATGAAAGAAAACTCCCTTGTGGTAATGTATAATGAGAAAATATCTTGGGGGATTTTTCATTCCCCTGAGACGGTATCTATTTCGATGATTCTGCTAAATAAACTAGAATTAGTTTCCACGTCGTTTTCCCCACAGAAGCAGGGATTCATTCTCAAACCTCCCTCATTGTGCCATCGTCTCACTTGGCCAAACATTCCCTGAGTCCTCAGCCCAACCCAGATAAATCCACCCTTCCTAGGAGTGTGTTCGGTCTGGTTGAGATAAGGGAAAAAATTGTGCAATTGAGCACTTTCTATGTACATACTGTACCTCCTGTGACACTTTTTTGTGTGAGCCTCAATGGAAATAGGAAAAAAGAAATCAATGGTGTGAGGGGTTGGGTAAGTCTGAAATGAAAATCCTTATCACACCCCGAAAAATATCCCATGGAACGTCAGTCACATTCAGTCGAACATGTCTCGCGTCTTATCAGTGCTTTCAGCTTGAATTGTGACTCGCAGGCAAGAGTATGTACTGAGAGAATGGAAGCTGGGATTAAAAAGATGTGTTAAACAGACACCACACTAAACGGGGTTTGGATTGACACCAGAAACAAACATGAAATAATTTTAGTACACCTTAAATTTTTTATACATGTTAAATGTTAAATTTGAAAACTCTTTTAAAACTTGATAAAATAATCAACCGAATAAGCTTCAAAGTACCTTAGAATTGCACAAATAAGAATATTATTACTACATTTTACGAAATACGAATTTTCACAATAGTTCGTACGGAATTCCGCATTATCCAGAACTTCAAATTTTACCTTAAATATAAATTAAAAATCTATCGATTTTTCTTAAGTGTAACAATAGTTTTCACGATAAAAAGAAATAATATGAAATCATGTGCGGGATCTCAGTGGCGCAATAAGCAAGGCCATTAGCTCTTGGGCGATGAGATCTCTGACTCGACTCTCAAAGTTGTGAGTTCGAGTCCCGCCCGGTGCAAGCAACTAAATGTCTAGAAATAGACATTTTCACATGTGATAAAAATGTAATAAAATGTACCGCCTCTGTCCAAAAAACTTCAGGAACATGGAAGAAGCATTCATTACGGGGAAAGCGTTCCTGCGGGCGATCTACAATCAGCAGATTCTTCCAATACGAGCACGTTGTAAAGATTACAATGTAATAACAATAAAGTGTCTCGATACAATTAATAATAATGTGCAGTGAAGAAGCTCACTGTATGAAGTTCGAACATCTTTAATTTGAGAAAAAAAAATTCAAGAGACCTGTAACGGATTCGAACTCGAGATACATGTATCATAGAACGAGTATTCTACAACTTAGCCCATTGAATACCCTATATCAAATAAATTGAAATTCATTTAATAGTTTTTTTTATTCTTATTAACTGTACTTGTAGTAAAATTCACATTAGATTTAGTTTTATTGATTCAGGGTTAAAAGCAACCCCAAATTTTGTTCATGTTTAACATTCGCATTTTTCTCAGTGTGCCATTCGGATCATGAGTGTGAATGATATCTGGAGTGAGGATCATGTAGCTAGAGAGTGAGAATGCCATCGATGGACTCCCATGATAAATTCCTCCGTCGGGAGTGTCATGGCAGATGTCTGATGACTCCCAGAATCACCCCATATGGATGCGAAATAGCGCCCCAAAAATTGTATATCCGAGACTCAATCAATTTTCCTTGCACACCCCTCACACTCATCCATCTCACGTGGGTCACACAATTCCCAAAGATAGAACACGGAAGAGATGACAAAAACACCCACACTGAGCGTGTGCCAAAGTTGAATGAGATATTCCGTGGGAGTTGCACAGATGATTGAAATTGCCTTCAAAAGACCATGAGGCCAAAACACCCACAATCATCATCAAACAATGGTGATTTCGAGAAATTAGCTACTGTTTTTTCTTCTATTGTGTTCATACTGATTCATCGAGGTGTGTCCTAAATCCCAAACTCCCAAGAAGTCTCAATGGAGTGCCATTTGGAATCTATTAGACATCGAAAAGAGTAAAGCTGGCAAGAGGCATCAAGGAAGTCACCAAATCTCTGCAACCCTCTTGGAAGAAGGCAATAGCCCGTGTTGGTATCACATCCCAAAATCTCCTCGCCTAAATCCGGGATTTGAATTCATAACGCATTTTACGAGGCGACCCACGCAACACTGCATAAAGTCGGAGATTAATATCACAAAGATCTGGAGGGAGGAATTCTAGAGGAGGGTTCATTCACAGAGCATCGTATCATTTCAGTGAAATTTTGCTTTCTTAAGAATTTAAGCTGCATTATGTCTTTTTGCACTGAACGCATATCTGGTTGGACGTGTTACTTTCCCATTTCGTCAGTTGGATCAGCATTTGTCGTAACTCTCTCAGCGCCTCATCAGCACTTCTTCTAACACTATGAAAATACACACACTATACAAGGAGTGCTGATGAGGCGCTGAGAAAGTTACGACAAATGCTGATCCAACTGACGATTTCTCTCTTCTTCTTCTAAACTACAGTGAGTTGATATTATTTTTTTTTTATTATGTTTATGTTTTAATGTTACTAACAACAAATAATCCTCATTAATGGCATTCACACAATAACTTTTGTTTTGTAAAAATATTTTTGAAACTGCCTATACCTAGAGGCTCTATTGGTTTTGAGATGAAATTGGTAAGACTGTTGATAGTTTTTTCTGAAATGGGGGTCTCCGTAGATCCGAAGTTCGTATCTCTTACCGTTTTGCCTCTAGATGGGTAACAATTTTACGAACAGAAAAAAAGAATATTTAATAAAGATTGGTCATTGACGGGTACTTAACCGATTCATAACCAATTGCGACCGATGTAGTCGGATTGGAAATTTCAAGACCTTTCCAAAAAATCCAAACTTATCCAAATCGGTTGAGAAATAGACCCTCTAAAGTAGTAAAAATTTTTTCCTTCAAAAATTCTTTGGTGATTTTTTTAGGTCATAGGTATGTTTGGACGAAATGTGCGCCTGGACTACCTCTAAAACATATCTAAAAACAAAAGAAATTGTAGGAGCCGTTTTCGAGAAAAATAAAAAAAAACATGGTTTTGATGAGGTTGTAGAAGGGTGGGGCAAAAAGAAAAAAATACTTCTAGAGATATCGTTTTTTTATTGGGGGTCACCGACGACCGGAAGTTGATATCTGTTACCGTTAAAGCTCTAGGACGGTGGCAAGTTGAAAAAAATTCGATTATATGATTGCTCTCTCTTTGAGTTCAAGCAGTAAAATGTGTAACTGAATAATATACAAAATGACAAAAAAAAAGAATACAGTTTATCCAAATAAGTATTTAATTTTTCTATCATGGAACCTCGTCCGAAAAAGGCATGCAGCTTAGTAAGGAATCCTTTTTAACAGATCATTTTGTTGTCGTTTGTTTTTTATTCTTTTGTTAAGATTTTTTGTATTTGAAAAATTCTAACATGTTCTTACTTTATTTTTAATAATTGTACCGAGATATTGTATTACCAGGATTTCCTACTCTGAAAAAATATATTGTTAAACGAACAAATGGATTTTGTTGAAATTTTGTCAAAAGGATGTTATTTACCAATTTTACAAAACTTTCTCTTGCATTTTATATAGAAAAACACCGTTTTGACAAACTTTTAACAAGATCCAGTTGGCCGCCGATTTGACAAAACTTTTCCATATTCTGTATGCAAGAACATCCTTTTTACAAACTTATCTTGCTAATTTCACAAAACATTTTTTTCAGAGTAGCGACATTATCAAATAATAAATAAAATGTAGGGAAAAGAGGGGCTAGTTTAAACTGTAGGGCTACATCAATATAAGGGAACTGTACCACGGATCGGAATGTTAAGAGACAAGACTCCATATTTTTTCTGAAAATATGAGCCCCAAAACACTATTTGGTAGTTCTTCGTATGTAAATTGATACAATAGTGATCCATTTAGTATATCCGCGTATTTACACTTTTGTTATTTACAGAAATTAACAATAATAGGTTTAAATGCAAGTATGCAGTGTGTTTCGCGGATCGGAAGGGACTCAATCAGGTGTTCCACGGATCCGAAGGGCGTGAGCCACGGACTGGCAAATTTTTTAATGAGGATTCTTATGCATTCTTAACATTGATATCACTCTACAAAGCTTCATTGAAGCTTTTTCGTCAGTTTTATATTGTGTAATGTCTATTCACACTAAAAAAAACTTCTAAAATTTTTAAATTCTATTTTTTCTTCTAAAATTTTTAGTTGGTAAAGTACTCTTTCACAACAAAAACATCCAATAATGGCCGTAAAAATGACAGTTGTGCGTGCTGAGAGTATTTTTTCACGAAAACAAGTGTGTCGATCCGAGGAACAGATGGAACGAAACGCTTGTTCGCATAAAATAATTCATTTCCAATATTTCTTACCAATACAATTAAAAAAGTGCATTGATAGTGAAATTAGAATCACTGAGTCTTTATTTTTTAATTAACACAGATTTGCAAATCATTTTAATCCGTTATAATTCCTTATATTCTGTCAAACAAATTCTGGTGTAAAATTTTAAGAAAGTGGTGAATGGCGGATATTTTGTTAAATCTCTAATACAGTGATTCAATAAATGAGGCAAATAATAGTAATTTTGTTAGAAACTCGAGAGAAAATTGGTTCTATGAACCAACATAATGCACCTAGTTAAAGATAATTATTATTAAAGTGAAGCGAATAATTATTAAAAATACATTTTATTTTGGGGTTCTGACACTGACTGAGTGAGAGAAATCCGAAAAAGTTAAAATAACATTCCGGAAATGTTAATTTTACCCTGCATTATTGATCCGAAATCGGTGTAAATACTACCCTTTTTAGGTGTATTAGGGGTTAAATCAACCCTTTTTCATGTTAATTTTACCCTTAAAAAGGTATAAAATTGACATTAAAAAATGTTGATATATATTTACACCTAAAAATTGTTAAAGTTATGAGAAAAAAAGTTAATCGCATCCTCTTTTTTTTCTCAGTGTATATGCGGAACAACTTTCCGGTCCGAAGAACACTGACGATCGCAGGTACATTTCCCTTACGATTTTTTTTAGCATATTTGTAAAGGAAACTGGCCTTTAACGTAATATTTTTTAGCTCTACAAAAAAATAGTGAAACTAAATAAAATAATTGAAAGGCTCAGCTTGCTTTGTGATAAAATCGTGTATCAATGTAGCTTCACAGCTCAAAATAGCCCCACGTTTCCCTAATTAATTTGTTATATGGAAAGGTAACTGAAACAATCAGAATTTAACAAATTTTCGTAACAGTTTGAGATTAATTATTTGTCGATACGTCAGAAAGTGATTCAAGCGATAGGGTTATATAAGTTATAATGTGCCTTAATGATATAATACCTTCCTTTTTAATTTTTACCCTTAATAGTCCTGATATTAAGAGAATTTAATGCCTTTCAACAATTATTAACTCGACTATCTTTCAATTTTATGGGAAAAATTCAGTTGCATTATAAGGTTTTCCTTGTTCAACAGGGAATGTCTTCAACGAGAGTATTAGAAATTTTACGGAAATGGGAAAATGAAATGATGGGAAAATGGTGGAGGCTGCGACAGAAACAAGAAGGGGGTGGTTTTTGTGGTGTTGCTCAGAAGAGCGACACTGACGAATGGAAAACCCAGATGAGTTTCCCTCTCGTGCCCTGCAACTGACGCAGCTGCGAGGGATTCTGCCTGTGAGAATCAACTCCCCAGAAGGGATGAAAGTCACTGGAGCACGAAATAACTTCGCAACAGGCCACAACTTTTTTTTTATTCCATCTCTTCTCAAAAATCCATCCCAGAGATTGTGGTTTTTCATCTCATGTCACAACTTTTTTTTTTCCTCTATGGTGTAATTATTTTTCAGAATTTCCTGGAAAGTAAGAAAAATCTCACCCCTTCTACCAGCAATTGACACAGGAAAATGTGACGAGTGGCAATTTCTGCAAATTCTTTTGCGAATTGGATAAGAAAATGCAAATTGAAAGGTATGGGATGGAGAAGTTGCTATCATAAGAGACTTTTTTTTTTGGATAAAATTTGCTAGAATGTCTTCTTTCGCATCTTTGGTGAAACTTTTTCCATTTCACGACTTTGTGGCGAAATGGAATAATTTTCTCCAATTCCATCCCTCGGGATCTCTATTCATTTTCAGAGACTGCCTGTGGCGTCTAAGTTGAGAAAGAAACATTGGAAAATGTGGATGAGTAAGCATAACTTGCTTATGCTAAGTAAAGATTCTTCAAGAGCGTTGTTAAGGAGAAAATTAAAATTTATTTACTAAAATTATCTATTTTTTTTATAAATTTCTCCATAGGACGTCGTAGAATTGCTACACACAGGAAAAAAAACCTTTTACTTTAAGAATTGAAATTTATTTATTTCTGTCTTCCAATCCACGATAGGGAGTAGTGGAGCACCTTTGAAAAAGGTTTATTTCCAATTATTTTAAAAATGAAACTGAATCTTAACGCCGTGATATAATTTAGATCCACAAACCAATTCTTAAGCTAAATTATATTATGATAAGCCTCTATTTCATTTAAAAATAAGAGAAAAAGTCCAAATTAAAAGGTACCCCAATTCAAATGTGCCCTATGCGGGTTTCAAACCTAAGGCTTAGCCATAACTGTTATAATTCCGTATCAGTCAAGATATTTTGGAAAATTTAACTTAGGATAGAATTGTTATGTACGAATGATCTATTAGATTCTGAAAAAGTAATGAAATTGTTTGTCGTTTAGGATTCTCAGATCTACGGGAACTGGGCTAAACCACTAGTCTAAAGACCACTCTACTTCCTTTCGTAAGTTTTCGATTCTCTTTAATAATACTACCTAAATGTTTTCACTTGGAATCTTCAAATTAAACATTACAAGAACTAAGTTAAAAGTTGTAATTTTAAATTTAAAGCAAATATATTATCAACTAATTTGCAATATCTGTGTTTGAGTCTCGCAATCCCTCCCTAAAGTCATGTGAGATGGAAGTGAAAAGTTTTGCGGCAAAGATGAAGAACACAAGTCAATTCTCATATTTCCTGCGCTTGTAGCATTTGTCACTCTGGAGGCGGGATGGGACAAATAACTCATCAATTTGTACCTTTGACATCTTCACCATCTGGCCCATCCTCAAAAAATCCATCAAAATGCCATGAAATATTCAAAATTTTCAACTTAATTAGTCTATCGCTGAGCTGTGACTCTCACGAACTTGCGTGAAATTGGAATTTAACGAATATTTTGGGATTTGTTTTTAGCTAGCTGTTAAAAAGACTAAAATAAATGCAAGTTATGAAATTTTATTCGGAATTTTGTAAAGAATAGGACACAAGGATAGTTGTTCTAGATTAGTAGATTTGCCATACATTCGTACTTTGAACTTTCCTTGCTCTATCAGAGCTCATCATTAATTCTTCAAAGAAAAGACCATTCTCCTTATTATTTAAAATACTTAGGGCAAAACTGGGGTACCACTAAACTCGGGGTAGCACCAAACACTGCAATTTTTAATCAGATATTTGACTTCAAAGGACAAGACTTACAGAAATTTATAGGTAACTATAGGGATGCTTGTCCACTGGAAGAAATGGTATAGATAGTCCAAGTAGTTTAGGAATAAAAATTAGTGATTGGTGCTACCACGTGTTTGATGGTGCCCCAGTTTCCCCTATATAGTCTTTTACTAAATCATGATCAATATTATAAAGCATTTGATCTAACAAAATATTTAAATCCCAATGCTTTTTCTGATTGACCAGAGCGTAAAAATATTTACAGCTAGAAATAAAGCCTAAATAGTCACAATTAAAATAAAAATACAGTATCGGCCATAAGTTTCTCGACCAAGGTATCTTTGAGAAATAAAGGGGAAAAAATGAAAGCAAAAAATAACTTTTTAAAATTTTTCTTTTTGCAAATGAGTTGCTTTTAATCCATAGATGTTATTTATGTATTTCAAATACATCAATTACTTTTATTTCAAATCAAAAAAAATCTTTTCTAAAATTATTCATCGGTCAAAAGTTTCTTGACAAATTTGAAAAAGTGGTTCAGGATGGTCAAATACGTGAAATTAACATCCTGTTATTAGTTATATTACGGAGTTATGTTATTTGAGAGGCAAATGGTTGGTTTGCACATTTCTAAAGTTTTCAGTGGTCAATATTATGCATATAAAAGTAATGATAAATAATGTATATTTTGTTAATTTATTATTAGGTTAAAATGGCAAGTTAACAAAAAAATGAAAAAGGGAAATCGTCCAGAGATACTACCGATTTCTACTATGAAATTAATGACTCTGTGTCATTAATTTCTAAAATTGATGGAAAATTTCAACAGCATAGGGGAAACTGGGGCATCACCAAACACGGGGTAGCACCAAACACTAATTTTTATTCCTAACTACTTAGACTATCTATACCATTTCTTCAGTGGACAAGCATCCCTATAATGCCTATAAATTTCTATAAGTCTTGTCCTCTGAAGTCAAATATCTGATTAAAAACTCGCAGTGTTTGGTGCTACCCCGTGTTTGGTGGTGCCCCAGTTTCCCCTATACATAAAATCGTCAAAATTTACATGAGTACATCTGTACGTCAATACATGAGTACATCTAAAAAACGCTACTGGTAGACCCAGGGTTTAGACTTAGAGAGTTGGTAACCGCATTGTAAGTCTGATAGTTACCCCAATAATATCTGTTCCAAAATCTCAGAGTTCATTGGTTTCTGAAAGAAAACAGGCCCTAAATATTATAAAAATCAATCACGAATTGTTGTTGATTTCTCGAAGATACCTTTGTCAAGAAACTTTTGACCGATACTGTATCCATCCAGTAGGGGAATTCTGTAACGATATGGCAATGTTATATGAAAAATTTGCGTAGTAAATTCGGGAGCAGGACAACACTGAAGCCGAGTGAGCATCGAATGGTCATTGCAAGGAGCTCTATGAAGCTCATAGTAATTGATATTAGTCTGATATTCAATTAAAAGACATTGTATAAATGAGCAGTAAAAAGTTAAAATTGATCAGTAACAAAAAAAATTAAAACAGTGATATTATCGTATAAATTTTGGCAAAGGGAAAATAAATGGCTTTTCATTCTATCTGCAACAATTTTAAATGTTAAATATATAAATTAAACCCATTTTTGTAAAGATTTAAGTATTTTACTGACCATAATTAGATATTTTACTGCTCATTTTTAATTTTTTACTGCCAATTTTGAATTTATTACTGCTCGTTTGTGTTTTGCATTATTAAAATGAGTTCTAATGAAAGCAATGACAAGATTTTAATTTAATAACACTATAAAATCTCTAAAAAATTAAGTTTAATTAAAAAGTATGAGAACATTGTAAAACACTCCTTACAAATAAGCAGTAAAAAAATAAATTTGATCAGTAAAAGTCAAATTTGAGCAGTAGGTGAGATCGGGGCAGTGTTGGCCAGCAAATAAAATTTACAAGAAATAATTTTGTAAAATTTAATTTCATTTTAGAAAATATTAAAAAGCGTGCTTCTTTAATCTTATGTTCAGCACGGGAGTTATTTCAGTACTATAATTTTTCCCAAATGTGTATTCACTGAGAGAAATCCGAAAAAGTTAAAATAACATTCCGGAAATGTTAATTGTACTCTGCAGTATTGATCCGAAATCGGTGTAAAAATTATGCTTTTTATGTGTATTAGGGATTAAAGGTACCCTTTTTCATGTTAATTTTACCCTTAAAAAGGTGTAAAATTAACATTAAAAAATGTTGATATATTTTTACACCTAAAAAGTGTTAAAGTTATGAGGAAAAAAAGTTAATCGCACTCTCTTTTTTTTCTCAGTGTTACAAATTTCTATCGTAACTTGTGCCTTATCTATGGATTTTTCTTTCAAAAATAGCAAAAACAATTTCAAAGTTTGGTAAATTAATTCAATTGCCAATCTTTTAAAAGAAATGTTTGGAAATATTCCAATTTAGAAAATGATTTCTGCCCGATGGATTTTTTCTAAATCAAAATCGAAATCAGAAAATAAACTTTATGAATGAATTGCAAAAAAAAACTACCTTTGCTACCTTTTATCTCTTTGACAAACAGTTAATGGACTTTATGCGCCTTCGGCACGAAATTGAAAGAGTTCTGCATTTTTTAATTCATTCGCTGAAGAGGAAATCCCACTTTTGGGCATCTTTTTGGGGGTTGTCAGAAGTGATTTGGCTTCAGGCGTTCTTGCATTTTGCACATAGTATTCTCATTCTTCCTATCTGATTCCTACAAATACCTTGGGTTGGATTAATTGCAAGTCGGAAGCTTCTTTCTTTCTTTTTTGCCCATCTTCCTCCGCAGAACCATTGATAAATGTCCGCGGTGGAATCTTCATTCTGCAATCTCCCTTGATTGGATTCGGGAATCATGGGCAGGATGGACCATCCACTGAAATTCATTCATTCGCTGAACGGTTATCTGATTTTTTTTGTTGTTTTTGTTTATTAATACAAAGCAATGTAACTTCAAGATGTTCAGATATGTATATACGTGTAGGAAATAACCCTTCGCAGGGGGTAGTTCATTTCGATATTTCATTGTTAAATTTATACTGCCTGAAAATTGTCTATCTTCTATTTTAATATTAATGTACTCTAGGTTTAATAAGGTTTAATACAGTTTTTTCCTCTAGATTAATTTTACAAATTTTATAAGAACGTTGACTATATTTTGACTTTTCAGAAAAAAAAATCTAAAATTAGAAAATTTCCAAAATAATGTTACAATTGCAGCTGATACAAGGAGGTATCAAGCCTAATAAAAAGTAAAACTAATATATAATATATTGCATATTTTGCCATATTTTGCAGCTTCAACCAAAAAAAAAATATTCTAAAATTATGAATTAAGGGAAACTGGGGCACTACCGCACATGGGGTGGCACCGAACTTTATTTTTTTTTCTAAACTATTTATTTCTAAACTATTTTTTTCTTTATTTCTAATCTAAGGACTATATGGCGAACATGTCTTTAGTGGACATGTACACGGTGGCAGCCAAAATCCCAAAAGCCAAAATCCCGAAAAGGCCAAAATCTTGAAAGCCAAAATCCCGAAAGCCAATATCCCGAATTTTCTAAATCCTGAAAGGAATGAAATTATATGGAGGCAAATGTTTAGAATAATTTCCTAAGACACAGAAGATTTCCATTTGCCTACAGCAAGCGCGGATACAATCGTGGGAGTATCTGTGACACTTTTAAGAATTCGGGATTTTGGCTTTCGGGGATTTTGGCCCATTCGGGATTTTGGCTTTCAAGATTTTGGCGTTCGGGATTTTGGCGTTCGGGACCCACCCCTACATTATTTAAAAATTCATACAGGTCTCGTCCTCTGAATTCTAATATCTAATTAGCAGATCGCTGTGTTCGGTGCTACACCGTGTTCGGGGGTGCCCCAGTTCCCCTTACGCATTTTGAGATAGCTTTAATTAAATACACAATTTTAAATTATATCAGAATAAGTTATTTTTCTTTAGAAAAAGCTTGAAATTGCAGAAATGAATGGAAAAATTAATCTATTGGTTCGATTGTTTCCTTCCGATCCCACGTTTTAGGATAAGCATTTTGAGATATTAAGTTCAGGTCTTAGAGAACCCCATATGAGTCTAACACCTATTAAGAGAGCCGTAAATACTTCTTTACCAGAAATATGTTTCTGGAAAGAACAAAATCACCAAAGCTCCAATATTCAGCGAATTTTCCTAACGTAATATTTCTCGTTTTCTATTTATACTTCTAAGTTCAGGAAAAGTTTAATCGGAAACCCATCTCACAGAGAGATTGAACTTTAGCCCAAGATGTTGGACATCCGATAATTAGTGTCCTACGCCACAGAACATTCTGAGAAATCTATGACAAGGACAAGTACATGTCATTTTATTTGGCCACCCAAACCCAACAACCCCCCAGAGATCCACCCGCCTCGTTGAACACTAGAGAGTTTATGGCACGAAATATTCCCATCGTAGCTTTATATCGCCTCTCAATGGTGATATCAACTTTAACATCTGACCCATTCACAATAGACTTTGGAAGTTTGATAGCATTAAATTTATCCGCAGAAAAAATACATTTTTAACTATTTATGTGATTATCGTATCAGGAATATCGAGAAAAATGTGTTTTTGGAATGTTGAAAAAATTTCAGAAAAAACTGTGAATGGGCCAGAATTTCAGTGATTGCTTAAACCACCGCCAGATGGCCACTGAGATGAAGTTTCATCCATGAAGTATCGAGATTCCCTCGCACAAGGCACCAGTGCTGGCAAATACGGAGCTTTGGTGTTCGGGTGGCAGAAAAATCTATGCATATAGATTGGTTATTACCGTTCTGCCGGGGAATACAATTGTCTCGTTGTGCCAAAAAACGGGTGGTTGGGGGTGGCTGCTGCTTGCTGAGGGATTTGTGGGCAACCCAGTGAGTGTGGGTGGATGCCTCGTATACCCTGTGGTTGGCACACGTTGTCATATTCGACACTGACACATCCCTGGTCATCCCCATCAACCCCCAAAACATCCCAATGCTTCAGGGCATTTTGGCGCCAAAATGAACCAAAAGAAAGGAATTTATCCCTGTAGCCAAATGCTACACGAATTTGTCCAAAGCAGAAATCATTCAAATCATCTACAATTTTTCCGCGGAAATTCTGCAGAGCTCCATGCGGATGTCGGAGCATTTTTCTATTTTCACCAGATCATAAAACATTTTTTTATTACAGATTTTACATCGATCTTTGGAAATTCCAGGGGGATAACTCATTAGGGGAAAGTACTCTCCTTTTGAACGTTCATGCCTTCGCACAATATGAATTTTCTTTAAGTTTTCCTAAGAGTCTTAAAGATTTATATTAAATATTATTTTTTATTTATTTATTTATTTATTTATTTATTTATTTAAGTCATGTCTCTGCACGTAAATAATACATTATGGGGCTGGTATATTAGTTAGCTTATTACCAATTATTGATAATTGTGTGACAATCATGTGGAAATCTGTTAGGAAAAGTATGAGCAAGTATGAGATATTCACATTATTCGAAGGCATTAACGTTCAAAGGGAGAGTACTTTCCCCTATGAGCAATTTTTTAGGACTTGGGGCTTATAAGGGGAATATTATAATGGGAATATTTGTTTTTAATTTTTTGAAAATTATCACCTTAAAGAACACAAGTTATTTATTCTTATTATTTGTTTTAAGAATAATAGTAATATAAAAGCTCTAACTTTTTTAGTTTTCAATAATGTTTTATCCCCAAGAGATATTTTTCTAGGACATTCCAAATAATGGGCAATTTATTCTGGATGTGGCCCTAAAGGCTCTAAACAATTAATCAGTCAAGTAAGAAAACGGAATGGATTTTTTAATAGTTTAGTTTAGTTTAGTAATAGTTTAGTAACAATCTAAAAATTTATTAAATCTTTTTTGAGTGCATCAAAATTTTAAAATTATTTTTCATTCTTTGTAATTTCGAATGAACAACAACAATTAAATAATAAAATAGATTTCCTAAATAAATTAAAATCTTTAAATTTAAAAAAAACCCAATAATTTTAAATGAGCGACTTGAAATTTCAAATTATTTATTGAAAATTCGTAATTAAAAATATATACATATAATTGCCTGAAATTTAAGAAGGTTCTCTATTTTCCAATAAATAAAAATTGATCCCTTATAATTTTAAAAGAACAACATTAAGTTTCAAAATAAAATCTGTTTGAAATCTACGTGAAAATTCTCCATAGAATAATATTCAGAAATTTTGTATACATTTCTCGGAAGCTTGCGTATGTTTTGTAGAAAATATCCTTTGAAATCTTGTGGAATTTCTTTACCATTTGGCTATAGGGTTCATTCACATCCATGCCATTGGAGCAGCATTTCCGCCTCCAATGGAGATTGAATCGTGCACGAAGAAGCCTCCAGAATCTCTGATAGCTATCTTATGGAGGGCGGTTCTGGGGCAGATGAAGAAGCATGGGAAGGTAGAATATCTGAAGAACAGGAGTTGATGCAGCGTTGCACTTTTTCTCACGAGAATCACGAAGCATTCGTTGATGGGTTTAGTGGGCAAGGACAGTTGACATTCAATGGATAAAATCACCCCTTTGTCCACCAACGTGTCAATGTCGAGAATCCTAATCCCAGGACGTTAGCACCTCGCCCATTCCAATGAGGGTGAATTTATGTCTTCCCCTTCTGTGTGGTTTATGCATCAACTTAGGGTATATTTGGTGCTCTTTCAGCCAAGCTCACAACCGGACATACCCCTACAGATTTTAGGGTTTGCAACCCTCAAAATTTCAGGTAATTTTTGAAATGTATGTGAAATTTTAATAAAATTTAATTTGGTATAAAAAAATATATAAATACAATTTTAATGAAAATCTAAAGCTTAGCGAATGGCTTATTATAGAAGATAAGTTAATAAACCATATTAACAACTAATGTGGAATTATTGATTAGCCCAGTGATTTAAAACCAAAACTTATTAGTCTTCAAGATTAATTATTTAAATCATCTTTCACAAATCAAGAAAATAATAATGTAATTGTATTAAAGGAATTGTAGAATTAATCAAAGAGCTTCCTTCATCGCATTCTTCAAATATAAATATTACAATTCGCTGTCAATTTCACGATTTTTAAGCTTGTCCGTATAAAATTTACTATTGCGTTCGGTTTTATAATACAAGCATTTTTAAAAGGATTTAATCTTATCCCTTAGAACAGACTTTTTCCCATATTGCCTGAAGACGTAGCCAAGACATTGCTACTTGGGTATTTTATTGTGGATTTTCCAAAGAAAATTAAAATTGAAAAATATATATTTTGTTTGATTTTTGTGAATAATGTTCAAAGTAATGCGCTGAAAATTTACAAAGAAACTCATACAATTTAGGGGAGGTGCTCAGAATTTGGGCAAAAAAAAATAGTTTACCCCGTCTTTGCTTTTAAGACATGAATTTGACTGCAATTTTGGACACCTTGCTTCTAATTTTGGACAGTTGATCCATCGTGATAGGAAATCCATTCTCGTCCATTTTCAGAGCCCGACTGACTTCCTGTTTATAAGAAGTAACCGCAAAGGATGTCCCAAATAACCCAGAAACCTTATACATAATTTATCAAATAGATGTCTTCAGCAGTCCAAATACGCACAGATTCCCCTATTTCCATACCCTTCCGGCACTTCTACTGCATCTCGTTTATAAGTAATGCTTCTTTGTTTTTTAGGTGTTGTACAACCTAGGCATGAATTCTGAGATGCGTGAGTTTTTCAAGTGAGAAACTTACGACTTTTAAATCGTCTTTTGTAAGAGTTTCGTTAAGTTTTCATAAAAGTGTCATGTAAAACTCTTACAGCACTTAACAAAACACGAAAAGCGACAGTTTTTGCGAAAGCTTTTGCGAAAGTTTCACAAAACGCTCACTAAAGGTTATCTCAGAGCCGTGAATTTCTCATGTGAGTAACTCACGAATCTCAAAATGCATGCCCTAGTCATCACAAAAATTTAAAATTTATAGAGAAACAAAGCAACTGTTCAAAATAAGAGGCCTAACTTTAGTGGAGAATCTCTAAAAAAAAAAAACTGTATATCTTTCACGAAAAACGTGATTTTTACAAGGTAAATTTACACAATATTGAATAATATTGAGTATTGA
Source organism: Phlebotomus papatasi (assembly GCF_024763615.1). Taxonomy (NCBI): domain Eukaryota; kingdom Metazoa; phylum Arthropoda; class Insecta; order Diptera; family Psychodidae; genus Phlebotomus; species Phlebotomus papatasi. Next base: position 10,544,133 of record NC_077223.1, read on the forward strand.
ACGAATTTAGTGTTATTATTTTTAAAAGTTAATAAATATTTAGATAGAATAGGGAAGATCTAGGCAGATTAGATACCCAGCAGAAGAATCAAAATAGTTCCTTGCTCAATATTCTTTCTAAGAAAAACTATAGTGCCATAACTGTCTAATTCTGCCTTGGCCTCCCCTAAACTGTTCATTAAACATTAGATAAAAATTCCTCAATGTTAATCAATTTATTTGTAGTGTAGGGCACTCAATGGGTCAAGTGGTAGACAACTCGCTCCATGATGCAAGTGTCTCGGGATCGAATCCCGTTTAGGTCATCAGGAATTTTTCTGGCGTTAGGGTGTTCGGATTGCATCCAACTTCACTGCATTTGTTTCCACGGGCATGGGACTGACAATCTCATCCCGTACAAGAAAAAATAATAATTCATGTATAGAAATCCCCTTGCGGGAAGGCCTTGTTCCTTCATGGAATGTTGTGCCAGCATTATTATTATTATTATTATTTGTAGTGTTCAACTTTACCCTCAAAGTGTCCAAAATTACAAGCCGTCCCAAATTACGAGCACTTCTCCTCATTAACACACAAAGGTGAATGGCCGGAATCGCCACGAATGAGACCTATGTCATTGGATAGATAGGTACACACGGCTCTCTGTTATCCGGCACTTCGTTATCCGGGTGACAGCTGTCAAACACCGGCGATTGATGTATTCAAAATTATTTTTACTAAACACGAAGTTTCTCCAGTGTGAATTAAAGTATTATTATCTTTATATCAAAGTTTTTAATACATAATTGTGATAAAAAATGAAACATAAGCACACCATGAAGAAAATTTTCTTGTTCTTTGTCAGACAGAAAATAAATTCACACAGCACTAAATATAAAAACCGTTGATCATTCAAAAAGCCTAAATGTCATTTTGTCCCCCAGTCAGCCGGATAATGAAGAGCCGTGTGTAACAACTTTTGTTCTGGGACCAATGTTCTATAAAAACCCATCCAGGAAAAGTTCTATAGCATAAAAACTATCTCATAAAAGGGAGAATGGTCAAAAGTATATCGGAGCAGGATCATCTCTATCCAGAAATGAAAATAGATGCATTTTGTAGGTATTAATACAAGATTAAAAAATTGCAAGGACCCAGGACGATAAACGCTAGGAATTCTTGTAAAAAAGGTTTTATTCTTCCGAAAAATCGCAGTGTTGACAACGAATTACGCAAGAACTGCTAAAGTGATCTTGATGAAATTCGGTATAGAATCTGTGTATGATTTAAACTTTTTATTTATTCATACCGCTCCCTCCCTTCATTCCCCACTCTGGTAGCCCTCATACAAAATAAGGGCACTTTACCTTATAACTCCTTTCAAGAGTAGACAGAAAACTGAAATTCGACAAGGGAACGAAGCTTAAGGAAGACTTTTCAACCACTCATACTAAGCCCCTCTTTCATCACCCCATTTGGTTACCCTTTACAGAATGAGAGCATTTTACCTTATAATTCATTTTTGAGAAGAGATATTGTCAACATTCCTCACGAAGAATTTTTCGATCGGGCTTAACTAAAACAAAACAAATTGAACAACTAATAACGTTAACAATCATTTGCTGGATTTTTAGATGCATTTATAGACAGATTTATTGTATTTCATTTTCCGCCTCGTTAAGATCTGTTGGTACGTAAAAGAAAGAAACATATCCACAATGTCTATTCAGTATAATTTTTGTTTAATGTTCAAACCCAAGAAATATCAGGGTTTAAACATGAAACATTCGAACATTTCTAACCCTTATATAGGTCTTTTTGCTCTTCTGAGCAACCCCTAAGGAATTTCTCAAAAGCTTTGGAGAAAGCTTTCTCTTGTGTGAGTCTCTGCTGAATTCACCATCGTGGTTTATTTTACTGAAAATGCCGAAAAATAAATCTGATTTTTGGGGGAGGAAGTATGAGTTATTTAACATGAGGCAGTGCGCGAGGGATGAAATGTAGAAAATTCTGAATAATTAATTTCATTAGCGTTCCAATAGCAGAAAAATTTGTTGATAAAATTGTATAAATTATTGTACAACAGTAATTGTTTAATGGGCTTCTGATAACAATATTACAATTATTAAATATGGCCTCAAAATGTAATTTAGCGCTTTTCTCTTCCACCTCCAAAGTGCTTTGGAGATCGAGGGTACTTCCCTCAATGGCATAATTACTTTGGCTGTAGTGCATGCTAGAAGTGTGTGCTTAAGGTTGTGCAGACACTCTATGGAGGATGTTGGGTTAGGAATGCGACTCCTGCCGTCTATTTTTTTTTTGGGGGGAAATGGGTGGGAAGTAGATGGAGGCAATGAACATTTGCATTGTGCCAGATGCTCGCATCTTCAGACATCGTTGCTCGTCGTGTTCAACAAATGGAATATGATGTTCACTGTCGTGCTAGTGCACCTTCATCAATCACAAACGTTTTTGGAGCCATTCTCCCTCATCCTCCAGAAGCCATTTGACAATGTACCACGATCTTCACGCCAAAAACGAGGAAGTGGTGTCGCGAAAAAAAACTTCCTTAGTGAATGGACTAAATTGGAATGAATATGAAATCAACTTTCACGTCACCCTCAATAGCAGGATATATATAGCTCTTCCTGGAAGTCCTTTTAGGAGAAGATGGTGAAATAAATGGGGATGAAACGTGAGAATTATAATTGTAATTTCATGTTCAATAAAGGATGAATTATTTGTGTGGCGCATCAATAAATTGCTAATTAAGTGCCTGTGTGACGATGCTAGAAAAGCAAACTTTAATCATAAAGTGAGGGTGATGTAGGAGCTCTTGGGACCACCAGAACGTGGCATCTCTCTCCCAGGTATAATAATATGCAAGAGAAGACTCTATTAAAGACACAACTCAAGTGCATTTCTCCAGGAAACTTTCGTGGAAAAAAAAAACTCTGATTTTTCGCTACATAAATTGCTCCAAAGTCCTCTTTTCCTGTTCTTCTACCAACCATAGTCATTGGTTTAGAGTTGCCAATTTGATTACATTTCCTTTTACTGGATGGAAATGAGGAAATTTATGTACAGATGATCAAATGCAGCATAATACTATACATCCAATAATTTTCTTTTTCCCTTATTGGTTGAAATTGCAGAGTATTCTTTTTTTTTCCTTTCCAAAAGTAAAGCAATCATTTTATGATGCATTCCTGTAAGGTTCTCAAGAAAAGCTTTCAAAGAAAATATGTGATATGAATGTATCTAAACTTGATTTAAGAATTTTCGTAACACAATATTAGTACAATAATCATGTTCTATGACTTCTTTTCAAAGTTTATAAATCAAGACATTGAGTGAATAAGAAAGAAGATTAATAATGCAAGAAAACCTTTTTTTAAATTATTATTCAAGAAGCAAAATATATAGGGGAGACTGGGGCAAAATTAGTCAGAAAATGAAATGTTTCACTACGTATAATTAACAAAAATTGTAGTATCAGGTTTATAAATATTTTAAAGAATAGGAAGGGAGGTGTTTACTTCGATAAAAATATGGTTTCTTCAATATTTCTTGTAAGGTAAACTATACCATCATAATTATTATACCATTATACCAATTATAACAAAAGAATTTTAAATCTTAAATATAGGGGAACGAAGAGCTATGTCAGTCAGCTGAATTAATTGAGGTTATGTGCTCATTACCGATTGAAACCAATGCAGGTGGATTAAAAATTCCAAGACTTCCAAGATCTTACAAAAAAAATCAAAATTTGACAAAATCGGTTTAGAAGCAAAGCCTTCAAAGTGATTTAACTTTGTCGCTGGAAATTTTAAATTTATTATATTCGATCATAGATATTTTTATTGACGAATTGTTTATCTTGACCTTGACTTCTGTAAAACACATCTAAAAATATAAGAATTCTTTGAAGGTGTTTTTGAAATAAAATAAAATTCATGGTTTTGGAGAAAAATGAGGGAGTCGTCGAAAATCAGACGTTAATATCTCTTACTATTTAGTCTGTAGTTAGAATTTTTGGGGCAGAAATAAAATTCTTCTAAAAGTTTCTGCATCTTACACTATGCTAATCCTTTAAACTTAACTAAAACCTAAAACAACGTAACTTGCACAACTATATTCAAAATTTTTACAATTTTAATTGAAAAATTTAATTACAAAACTTTAAATTTCAATAAAAGTCTCGTCGGTTAAAATTTTACAAGAGAAACTTTTTTATTTATTCTATTTTGTTATTTATAAATTATATTTTCTGGATTATTCTGCATTTCTAGGAATCCTCTGTAAGGTTGATGTTACAATATTTACACCAAGAAATTTCCCATAAAAAAGTCTCAGCCAAAATTCTCTTAATAAATCATGCATTAAATTGAATAAATTAAAGTATTTCTCTATATTGGACAGAGTTTGGAATGCTTTGAATAATTTCTAGCTCTGGATACAGAAATTCAGACCCACGAAAAATATTTTATGACAATGAAAAGGAAACATTTAAAATTACACAAATAAGGGGGCAGTCTCAATTAGAAGACCAAAATCTAGCTATTTTTCGCGATTCTTTTGAAGAAGATGGAAATTACTTAGTTTCATGAAAATTTTAGTAAATGTTTATACATATTTAAAGTACTTTAATAATTTTTTTCGATAATGTAAATTTCACAAAAAGGAAGACTAATGAGTTCTTCATGGGGGTGCATCGTCGTAGCCGTCATAGCGGTGCCTAATTAGCGGAAAATATGCAATTCATAATTCTTGTCTGATAAAAAAAATCCAAAAAGAATCATTTTTCATAAGTGTACTGCATAGTTAAACCAATAAAACCACAGAAAATGTGAAAATGAAACTTTTTTTCAAGGGTTTATTAAAATTCATTATTTCAAGATGAAACACAAAAAAAAACAAATTTAATGACCATTCGGGTTCAACTAAGAGAATTAAATTTCGATGTATTATTTGAGCAATAGGGTAAATGTGCCAAATTTCGGCATAGCCGCATGTAAGCGCCAAAGTCGCTATTTTGATATATTATTAACATTTTTAATACAAATTGATTTTTTTGTTAATTCTTTTTAGGGAGTGTTGCTTGGAATCTTGTAGGTAGTTCATTGTCTTTGTTTTCTCTAAAATCATTCTTAATACATTTTAAAGTGAATAAAAATGTAGACACAGCTTTGGTGGCCTATTTCGGCCACCCTCATTCTCATAGTTTCTTGCCTTTCCGGAATTCTTCCAATGTCGTTTCACATCATCGTGTTTGCCGAAGCGACATTTTTTATTAGTTTTTGCATTGTATAGGGTAAGTGTACCAAATTCCGGCCAGCTTGCAATTCCAGCTACAACTTTTGTTCCTCGAAGTTCTATGAATTTTTAGTTTTAGCATACTCTAGAATCTTGCTTTAGAACACCTTGAGATCGAACCCGAAGATCTTCCTGAAGTGGCAGAGGATCGACAAGCGTGACAGCTGCTAAACTGGATGTCATATGCCCCCGAACCCATAATAAGGATAAGCGGTTGAAATGATTAGGAAAATTCATTAAACAAAACAGTACATAGGAAAAGTTCGTGCAAAGAGTTCGCTTATTGCCACAAACTTACTCTATATACTTAAATTTGGAACACTTTCACATAATTTTCCAGAATCACGATTGAAAATTGGAATGAGCGGTGCTAATAACGACGTCAAAATTACGCCATGCTTAAGTAATATATTCAATCACAAAATGGCGTAGGTCATTCATTTACGTATTTATGACCTCTTGATTACCACATGTAATTTGCCTATTTTCATCACGTCGTAATGAAGTAAATTTTAGGTAGTAACAATAAATATTGTGACCTGACGTATTAGTTACTTAAATTCTCCTAGTCAGATTTCAACAGGTCAGTAGATAAGTAGTGACGACGTCCTTATAAGGTTTTCATGTCACTTAGTAAGGCTTGTGTTACATGGGGATGTTGATGATTTATGGTTAAACTAAATTTCCATTAATTTTTCACTAACTAAGCCATTTCTTGGCTAATCCTCATATCTCTCAAAATCTTTAGATAGTTTTTATCTATCGATTTAAGTTTATTAATCAATCGTGTCGGGATATATTTTTTACAATGTAATCATGCTGCAAAGACGTACATCCCGTGTTGAAAGAATGTGCTAAGTCCATTGTGGACCACCCAGGAGCGCCTTCTCCGCGATGTGGATGCTTCTTCCGTGCCCCCGGAGTTTTTAGGCAGAGGCGATGCATTTTAGTACGTTGTATAACAGTGAAAATGTCTTTTTCTAGACATTCAGTTGCTTTCTCCGGGCGGAACTCGAACTCACAATTCAAAAAGGCGAGTCAGAGATCTTATTCGCCCAAGACCGATCTTGTCTATTCACTGAGATCCCCATTGATTTAAGTAGTAATAAAAAAAATATAGTAGATTTTTTGACCTTGTAATTCAGACTACCCCCTTAACTTAGACATAGCACCATCAAAGCTCGTAAGGTGATAAAACATTCTTCATCTTATCTGTAGTCACCATAGTTATAATTCCTACCGTTTCGCAGAAATAATTTTAATGAGTTACATAAATAAATTCCTCTATTTGTCTTCAAGTTTATTTTGCACGTTCACAAGTTGAATGACTTAGAGAGAATGTGGGACAAAATTATTACCAGTAAATGCATATAAAATCCCCTATTCATCCTTTGAATAGTTGTAGAGAAATGGCATCGTAAATTCCATTTGAAATTCAAATAAGTTCCTTATGATGCACATCAAATACTAAAGGAAGGATTTTTCCTTCATCCAGAATGCCAATTAAGGGTGCGTCACTGAGAAGTTTTGGTATGTTATAATTTTGGGTGAAACTTATTGAATTACTTACGCATTTGAAATTAATTAGGGAAGGGATCAACTTTTGCTTCCATGCTTTCCTAATTAGACTTAAACAATTTAGGAAGTCATTCAAAAGTTCCTCTACACTTCATTTTAGGCCAATTATTGAGCAATTAATTTTCTTTGATAGGAAATTACAAATTATTTAATGTGCCAATGAGAAAAATATTGAATAAACTTTTTTTTAGAAACTTTCCAAGTAAATTATCACAAGAATAGCACCACAAGCAATTGAGTAAGAATTATTGCAAGCGAAAATGGAGCGCTTAGTATTTTTTTGCTATTGTGGGAAAAAGTATATTGTGTCGTCTCGAGATACTTCTTTATTCAACTTTTTAATACAAAATAATATCATTTATTTGTGATGTCTCCTTTTTGCTCATCTTCTTTTTTTACGAATAAATAAAAGTATTGATACGACTTTTAACAAACACTGGTGAATAGAAAACTTTTGCTGGGGAGAATTCTTGGTGCGAGAAAACTTTGCTGTTTGAGTAAGTTGGAGTAAAATTTATTTATATTGTTGTTCTCCACCATAAACTATTTACCATCATATTGATTTAACTTTTTCCCCAACAATATTTGCTTCATGTTTAACAGGACACTGCATTATATCTATGCACAAAAATATAAAATTCAACAACATTAATGTCTGCGGAAGACAATAAACCATGAAAGTTGCTTCATTTCTCTAAGACTAATAACTTTGCTTGGGAAGCTTTAGCCCAAAAGACTTCCCATGAAAAATGCATGAAATGGAAAATTTCTGTGGAATTTCTCTGCAAAGTCCAGGTAGATCAGAATAGATAGCTTTGTATGACATGGCAAAATTAATTTAGGGGTTGTTCAATATACCCAAGAAACATTTTCTTACCAAATTACGATACAGTAGACTCTCGCTCAATCGGCTCTTTTTCAATCGGGCGAAAAATTTTATTGCCAATTTTCACATTTAATTATGAAGCTAATTTGCTCAAATTCGCTGTAGTTCTTCCTATTTTATCGTGATTCTTTATAATTGAGCGCTTTTTGTGGAATTTACAAAGGCTTTGATGCCCGAATCTATCGATAAACCGGATGACATTTCGCCCCAAATGCCCATTTGAGAAAGAGTCTACTGTACATGATCGCGACAGGAGTTATAGAGGGA